>NC_047103.1:137182058-137524558 GCF_902500255.1 Thalassophryne amazonica | reverse complement strand
AAAACCAAAACCAACGTCCTTCTGGAGGAGTGACTGCTGGCACGCTCTCCAGCGCCCGCAAGGAGAGAAGTCCGGCGCTCCTGGACCCACTACCACCAGACAAACACCCCCCAGGTGGACACGACAAACTGACTCTCTGTGAAGCAAAGAAGATGTGAGGTAAGTCAGCAGTTACAACAATGTCTTTCAAAAGACACACGCTATCAGCAACACATTCAGGTCTGTACTTTTTATCTTTATGCAAATGAGCAGCTTCTCACAACAAGTGGAGGATCACTTATCCTGCACGCCACAGCAGTGAGAAGCAAACTGCACAATTCTCATCACAATTCAAGTATACTGTGTAACAAAACACCAAGTTACTATCAACAATTAGTCAAATACTTAATTACCTTTAATGTGTGCTGACAGCATGTGTCCTCACCCTTCCTTGCTTCACGGCTCGATGTGTCAAACCCAGGTGCGGTCCTCAGCGTCTCACAAACGAACATCACAAGGTAGAGTTCCCGGCAGTTCTGCTTGAATCACACATGCCTTAAAAGCAGAACGCCATCCAATTATCTGCTTCAGCTGAAAGTCTTTAAGGTTGCATGTGAGCACCAGTCACAGGTGCTTCACATGATGTTGATGAGGGTGAGGATTCTTCAGCCAGCACCTTCTCCACAGACAAATCAGTTTCCATGCCACCTGAGGAGCAAAGAAAAGAAAAGAACACCAAAACATCCAGCCACACCCCCCAACACACAACACCAGGACCTCGTCTGACTTTCACAAAAAGGCTGAAGATGTGGACATCAGCACTTTTTTGGTACATTCCACCATTACAGGAGTTTTTTTCATGGAAAGAAAGCGGAGGGACGCGCCACGGAGCCGTTCATTACGCGGGACAAAACCACCTTGGTGTTGGTCTCACAGGACAGTTTAAAGGTGGATTTCAGATGGATTCCGGTTGCTTTTCAGTCATGTGATTATCCGATTATGATTGTGCATGAGCTGGACCTGCTCCAACATGTCCTGGAAGGCTTCATTACGGCGTTGCTTTGCGCCATGCAGCTCCACCATGATGCGCGGAATTCCTCTGCACGTCTGTTTCAATGTGCCGAAAAAATGCTGATGTCCACTCTTTTCACAATTCCTGTGCTAGTCAGACGACATACCGGATCAAGACAGCGTCCAGTTTAGAAATGAACGGCACATTCCACTGTTACAGGAATTTTTGTCATGGAAAGAGGAGCGGCGGAGCTGCATGGGCCAAAGTAATGCCGTGATGAAGCCTTCCAGGACATGTTGGGGCAGGTCCAGCTCATGCACAATCACAATCGGATAATCACATGACTGAAAAGCAACCGACAGCCGTCTGAAATCCACCTTTAAGCCGTCCTGTGAGACCAACACCGAGGTGGTTTTGTCCCGCGTAATGAATGGTTCCGTGGCGCGTCCCTCCGCTCCTCTTCCCATGACAAAAACTCCTGTAACAGTGGAATGTGCCGTTCATTTCTAAACTGGACGCTGTCTTGATCCGGTATGTCGTCTGACTAACACAGGAATTGTGAAAAGAGTGGACATCAGCATTTTTTCGGCACATTGAGACAGACATGCGGAGGAATTCCGTGCATCGCGGTGGAGCTGCATGGCCCAAAGCAACGCCGTGATGAAGCCTCACAGGACATGTTCTGGCATGTCCAGCTCATGCACAATCACAATCGGATATTCACACGACTGAAAAGCAACTAGAATCCATCTGAAAGCCACCTTTAAGCCGTCCTGTGAGACCAACACCAAGGTGGTTTTGTCCCGCGTAATGAACGGCTCCGTGGTGCGTCCCTCTGCTTTTCTTTCCATGAAAAAAAACTTTAACGGTGGAATGTACCGAAAAAGTGCTGATGTCCACATCTTCAGCCTTTTTGTGAAAGTTAGACGAGGTCCCGGATCAACAAAGCGTTCACGTTGGAAATGATCTGGTTGTCCCAGCGGGGTGTCAGCCTGTCGATGGGGGCTGGGAGCGTGCCGCGCTCTCAGCAGTTGTGGGCGGTCTTTAAACCGTCTGGATCACTCCTTAATCTGTGTAATTCCCATAAAATCGTCCCTGAAAGCCATAGTAATTTTCCGAACGGTGTCCACCTGGAGGTCTCTCACAGTTTCTGGAAAAAAATTGATGCAGCAAAGCTCCAAATCGTTGAGACATTTATTCGCAACAAAAATAGACGAGAGAGGTGGACCACACCTCACTCAAAGCCTGCTCACAGGGGAATGACGCAACCAACAGGCGTGAAAAAACTCACGCATGCGCACGAAGGTTCAAGCTTGGCTGATGCAATCACATGTGATTCAAATCCATATGGTTTTTGAAAAAAATAAAAAGGTCAGATACTTTTCTAACAGACCTTGTGTGTGTGTGTGTATATATATATATATATATATATATATATATATGTGTATATAAACTTGCTTTTGTTAATCACTTACCATTTCTACCTTCATTATTGTCCAGGTAAGAGAAAAAGGAGCCTGTTCCAGCAGGAGAATCTGTTCATCTTGAGTGATGTTGAGGCTGAAGCTGAACTGGGCCCAGGGTGATTGACACATCCGACTGATCCTTGAGGAAGCAACGGCGGTGGACACTGCATTTAATCAGGCATATATTGGTGTGCTGGGCGACCTTGTGCACGCA
Organism: Thalassophryne amazonica; assembly: GCF_902500255.1. Taxonomy (NCBI): domain Eukaryota; kingdom Metazoa; phylum Chordata; class Actinopteri; order Batrachoidiformes; family Batrachoididae; genus Thalassophryne; species Thalassophryne amazonica. The sequence goes on along the minus strand of NC_047103.1, from coordinate 137,521,887 downwards.
ATGTGTGACCTGCGCCCCTACCCCAGGACTGTAGACACATGTAACGTTTGTATAGTTTGTGTTGCTTTTTTTTTTTTTGTATTTGCTCTTATTTTAGTTGCAGTAAAGAATTTGACTTATATGGTTGTATCATAATTTGTCATTTCGGGCTGAGTCAACACGAAAAGACATTTTGTCATTGATGTTTTGGTGCATTGAAGGTTCATTTCTAAGAATTTTTAATTTGGGATTTGCCACTCCAGAAGACATTGCACATTACACCTGGCTGAATCTTTACACAGATGCTGGAATAACCATGTCTAAACTGAGATTTTACCAAATAGTATTTAACATAAACAAAAAGGTTTAGTCATGTCAGTGATAGCACCATTCCATCAAGCAATATTGAACAACTAGTTTTACTGTCTGTTTACTTCAATTTACATTTATGACCCCATTAAATGTAAAACTTATTTTACTACTGGATTATGCTTAAACAGCTTTTCGACCTGTTAGCCTTTAAATCAGTAAACCTTGGTAACTTTTACAAATCAAATTGATGTTACACAAAAGTGGAGACATTTTAGCAAAAAGTACAAAAATTTATTCAAAATTCACAGTGAAACATAACCAGTATATAACATGTAGGCATATGACAAAGGTGTCCCATTCCATGGCATGAACTTTTGCAGCGTTGACTCTGAGAAAATAATCTAAAACACACACACAGCATACATATTTTAATTAGTGCTGTCAGGTTATTGAAAAATATAATGTAATTGATTACAGGGTTTGTGATTAGTTAATCTAAATGAATAATTTAATTGCAGTTATATTGCAAAAAACTCAGATCTGTGTGTGTTTGGGGCATTTAATAATCTGGTAAAAAAGGATCTTGGTTATTTCTGTTACATATCAAGCAGGTATTAAACAAGCTGTAAATTGATCTTAAATTAGGAGAACTGTCTTACTGTAATTTGGATGGGTTAAATGCAGACAAATTTCATTGTATGTATATGTACAATGACAATAAAAGACTATAAAGAATGCCTATAAAAACAGAATTGAACTCATTATACAAGCTTGGCTTAATGTATTACCACCCTTTTAAAAATGTCAGTTACCTATTTTATAAACACAACCCAATCTAGAGCCCGTGGATCCCCAGGGGCAACACATTAGTTTATATTATAGCCAAATGGCCTTTCTATGTGTCCGTGCGTGCGTATGGCTTCGGTCACGCAGAAACTGGGGAGAGCTGACATTTGCCATTTGGTATGCTAATGTGTTTAGGTCAAGGATGAATGCTGCAAAAATATATTGAAAGGACAAATATTTTTGGAAAAATGTTTGATGTAGGGATGGAACTGATCCAATCCCGGATTGGTATCGGGTTCCGATACGATGTAATTCACATATCGGAAAACACCTATCTAGAGCCCGACCGATATATTGGCCGGCCAATATAAGCCCTTTTCAAAGTACTCACTATCGGCCGAAATTTTGCAGATAGAACGCTGATAATTTCTCACAAACAGAACAGTTACTGAAATAATGTTTGTCGGCAATGTAAAATGTTCTTGCACCGTTTGTCCAGTAGATGGAGCTCTGACTCCAACTGAGAGCTGCTTACACCCCTGCTTAAATGTGTTCATCACCGGCCCCCGTAGTTCGCCGTCACACTGCACTGATCGGCTGACAAAAGCATACATGTAAGTTTATAAGGATGTTGTTTGTAATAACTTTGTGATTACATTCATCCCACATTTCTCCCGTTTCAGTTCAACTCAGTTTGATTAACTCTGTTTACATAGTAATGTGTCAAATGTGCTTCATTGAGTCGGTCATGCTTTTTATTAAGCCCACGTTGTGTAGGCCTTATTTCTAGCATGAAAAACTTTTGTTTACTTCTAAGAGGTTGAAACATTCATATTCACCGGTCGTCCGGAAGGGTTCTGGGAATTACTGCTGTTCGCCATTAACCCTCTGGGGCTGACGCCGTCGTATACTTTACTCAATTGTAAATTACTTTTTAATGATATGACATAGAAACTTACTTTTTTGGGGGGGGGGGGGGTGAAAAGTTAACTCCGCGGACTTTCGATCCACCGTCGGTCATCTTGGTACTCCTCAAATATCGTTATTGTCATCGGCCTCAAAAAAATCCATATCGGTCGGGCTCTACACCTCTCCAACCCGCGACATTTTCCGATGCCGGAGAAGAGCCACTGGGAATCCTCTCAATTGCTGCTGTTTGCTCTCTGCTTGTTTACTGCTGAGTGGGAGGATAGGAGGTTTTCTGAAGCCAGGTTGTTTGAGAGAGCTCTCTTCTGCAGTGTTCAAGTTGCGGTTAGCGGCAAATTTCTGCCCGGCCCTCTGGTTCAAGTTGTCTGTTTGTCCAGCAGGGATTTTCCGAAAAGTTAACTGAATTATTGCTGAAAATGTGTGCTAAAAAGTAGCGATGAGCGAGTACATTACTATCTGTATCTGTTGAACCATCTAAATGATCTGTATCTGTACTTGTAGTGGGCGGGGCCTAAACCGGAAGTGGGTGTGGTTACCCAAATGGCTGGGACTTAAATCGGTACATTTTAAGTCTTAAATTGATATGTATTGATCAGAAGTTGCTATATTTATTGTTTATTTGAAAACTATTTACAGAACAGCCTCAAAATTGAGATTCAAATCAATGTTTTTGATCACAAAGTAAGAGAACTATTTACAGAACAAATTTTCTATGAACTCAGCATGAATATTCTTAAGTCTGTGTATGAATATTTACAAAACAACCTCAGAGTTGAGATTCAATGTTTTTGATCACAATAGTAAAGGAGCTTATTTTACAGAACAAGTTTTATAAACTCAGAACATGAATATTAAGTATATGAATGAATAACAGAATAGCCTCAGAATTGACATTCGATGTAGTAGGAAATTCTGAACTACTAAGTATGCATGAACAAGAGTTGGCATACTCGACACAACTTTCTTTTTTAATTTTATGATCAAACTGTGTTTTTTTTTCCCCAATTATTTATTTATTTTTACTACCTAACGTTCTTGGCATTTTTTTCCACACAAAGTTAAACAATATTGCTTAAGGTGTGTGTGCATGTGTGTCTGTGTGTGACTGTGTAAGAGGGAGTGAGGTTGTTCTACTGACCAATTTATCTTTATGAACTGCAGTGAGAAAGTGTCACATACTGCATGCAGCAATAAAAATATTAATATAGGCTACTTTATGTGTTCAGCTATATGTGTGTAAGTGGCCTGTAAGACTGTCTATTTTTAATGATCTGTGTGAACTTGGTGATTCATGCAAACATCCAGTGATGGCAAACAGGGAAATATGTCAGCCGTGTTCACTGTATTCTCAAAAGTACCACGTTCAGTAGAAACAAAGTTTTCCAACTACGAAGAGCAAGGAAACAGCAAAAAAAAAAAAAAAAAATTAAAACCCCGACCGGAGTGAGGCAGTGACCGACGCGACACAAGCCGTTTTCAGCTCTATCTTGTCAAAAGCACCGCGTACGATAAGAAACGAGTTCACCAAGTAACTTTAAATATCATACAAACCGAAAAGAGACGAGCTGAGAGAGCAACTTGAGGTAGAATCAAGCCAAGCACAGAGAGATCCTGTGTGTGTGTGTGCCAGAAGCTGCAGAGAGATGTCTGTGTAGGGAGGGGTGGGCTCTGTGTGTGACTGGCCAATCAGAGTGTGAAGACAGTCAGTTAGCCAATGAGAATTTTCCTTCAGCATGAGCACGGATATTGACGGGTTTTATTCGTATCATGCTTGTACTCGTTTCAGACGAGTATCCGGCTCCGGCTCAACCCTACTAAAAAGTTAGCCACTTCACTGTCCCGAGGTTGTCAAAGGCTGTGAATAGCCAAGTCAGCGTGCAGCCAAGGAGGAGCCGAATGGAGATTCTGTCTGCTGAAAAGAAAAAAGTCTCCATTAAAATCCTGCGCATGAGCGTCGGATGATAAATTTATTTTACATTTGAAAGGCTTTGTGTTTCCAAAAAGTTTGAAGTTTGTGCAGCATGAAAACAGCGAGAGAGAGACAGAGAGGGAGGCAGACAGGCAGAGAGAGGAAGAGAGACAGAGAGGATTTAATTTTTAATTTTTACTCTGTAACACTTACTTTGACATTGTAAACACATGTCTCCCATATTAATAAAGCTCCATTGAAATTGAGAAGGGGAGACATACAAAGTGCTGTCTTTTCTTTTTAAGTCTGTATAAATACGACTATAAAAGTCTATAAAAAAAATAAAAGTACTTCTTTCACCAAAACATCAAATCTAGGCTTTCATCTTAGATCAGAGGTCTCAAACGGGTTCCAGAAAGGGCCAAGAGGGTGCAGGCTTTCTGTGCAACCACCCCCTGCAGCAGGTGATTTCACTGATTAACATCAGTTTGAGCAGGTGGAATCAGTTAATCAGTGAAATCACCTGCTGTAGTGGATGGTTGCACAGAAAGCCTGCACCCTCTTGGCCCTTTCTGGAATTTTTAGGATGTTCCCTCTCTCTCTGTTTAGGTAATTATTTATTTTTTCACAGTGTTAAGAGTTTTGGAGGTTACCATAAGCCCAGGCTGTGAAATCTTCAGTCTGCGGACAGGACATTCTTTTTTTTTTCTTATTGCACATTTCATTTGCACTTTTTATTGCTGTGATTTATTCAGTGTTTAGTGTATATTTCTACATGCTGTACAGAGCAGCTCAAATCGAAGTCAAATTTCTTGTTTTCTTTGGATACTTGGTGAATAACAAAGCCTTTGGAAAAAAATGGCTGTGGAGTGCAACATTTCCACAACAGCTGCACTGATAAATTAACTCCACAGCCTCTTGATAAAAACTCTTATCAAATCTGAATATAGGCATTTTTTTTTGAATAGTTAAACATGATTAATTTAAACTGCGCTTCCTTTCGCTTCATCTGTGGAGGTGGAGAGCAGCCAGTGGAGCAAACCATGTAAAAAAAAAAAAAAAAAAAGAGAGAGATTGATTTCATGTGATGTATCGGTCACGACATGGTGGCCGCTGTGATACGCTACGTGCATTTGGTGAACAATTGCAGAAGCTTCAACGTTGGTGTGAAGAAGCCTCACAGCACCCTGGCACTGAGAGAGATCCGTCGCTCCCAGAAATCCACTGCTCCCAGAATTTTATTTTATTTTATTCGGCAATAAAATGATATAAGAATGCATAAAAATACTGCCGAGGATAACACAAAAACGCTTCCAATACGGATGCTTATTTACATTGTGGTCCTCGAGCACCGAGCTGCTAATCCGCAAGCTGCCCTTCTAGCGCCTAGTGAGAGAAATCACTCAGGACTTTAAGACGACCTCCACTTTCAGAGCTCTGCTGTGATGCTCTGCAGGAGGCCGGCGAGGCTGACCTGGTCGGCAGCTTCCTAGTTCACAATATCGCAGTGTGACACTGACGGCCAGTTCGTTACATCACCACTAAATTCACTATCTGGTATAAGATACGGATCCACTGAACCAACTGCTACACATCTATCACGATAAATAGCTTTATTTCAAGCATTTAAAGCATCGTAATAATCGTACATTCTCTCCATTTTTCTGTCACGCGCCAGCCTCCTTGTAATCCAGAATGGAGACGGCACCTGTCCTGCAGCAAATCGGTCACGTGATTGAAAACCCTAAACACACTGCTTCACTTTAAATGCATAATAAGTCCATTTCAGATCATCAGCACAGAATGTTTCTCTTAAAAGGTTTTATTTTACTTAGCATGTGGCTTTGTAAACTTGTAGCATCGCCTGCTACATTGATTAGCACTTACATTAGTTATGGGCATGCTCTACGGTCTTCTTCTTGGTTTTTTGTGGGAGCGTTACAGTGCCACCTGCAGGCCTGGCATATGTACTATCAATCAATCAATCAACTTTTTTCTTGTATAGCGCCAAATCACAACAAACAGTTGCCCCAAGGCGCTCCACATTGCAAGGCAAGGCCATACAATAATTATGAAACACAGTCTACGTCTAAAGCAACATAACCAAGGGATGGTCCAGGGTCACCCGGTCCAGCCCTAACTATAAGCCTTAGCGAAAAGGAAAGTTTTAAGCCTAATCTTAAAAGTAGAGAGGGTATCTGTCTCCCTGATCTGAATTGGGAGCTGGTTCCACAGGAGAGGAGCCTGAAAGCTGAAGGTTCTGCCTCCCATTCTACTCTTACAAACCCTAGGAACTACAAGTAAGCCCGCAGTCTGAGAGCGAAGCGCTCTAATGGGGTAATATGGTACTACGAGGTCCCTAAGATAAGATGGGACCTGATTATTCAAAACCTTATAAGTAAGAAGAAGAATTTTAAATTCTATTCTAGCATTAACAGGAAGCCAATGAAGGGAGGCCAACACGGGTGAGATATGCTCTCTCCTGCTAGTCCCCGTCAGTACTCTAGCTGCAGCATTCTGAACCAACTGAAGGCTTTTTAGGGAACTTTTAGGACAACCTGATAATAATGAATTACAATAGTCCAGCCTAGAGGAAACAAATGCATGAATTAGTTTTTCAGCATCACTCTGAGACAAGACCTTTCTGATTTTAGAGATATTGCGTAAATGCAAAAAGGCAGTCCTACATATTTGTTTAATATGCGCTTTGAATGACATATCCTGATCAAAAATAACTCCAAGATTTCTCACAGTATTACTAGAGATCAGGGAAATGCCATCCAGAGTAACGATCTGGTTAGACACCATGCTTCTAAGATTTGTGGGGCCAAGTACAATAACTTCAGTTTTATCTGAGTTTAAAAGCAGGAAATTAGAGGTCATCCATGTCTTTATGTCTGTAAGACAATCCTGCAGTTTAGCTAATTGGTGCGTATCCTCTGGCTTCATGGATAGACTACAGCTTTAAACGAAGATTTGAGGCAAAGAATTTGCCTCAAACATTTTTTGAAATCGAATTATTCAAATTACTCGATTAATCGTTTCAGCCCTAGACTGGTGCATCCAGAGTTTGTTGTCTTCCACCACCATCTCTGTGTCTAAAGCCCAGGTTACACATAGTCGGTTTTGTTGGCGGGTAGTACGTAGACCGAAGTTCGCAGTAGTTCCGGCTGTTTTCGCGGTGGAAAGGGGCGGAGCATTTCGCCGGCGTTTTGAGCGCCGTACTAGCCACAAATACGCGGATAAAACGCCGCTAAATCTGCCAAATAAAGCGGCGTTTTGACGCCGTAGCATCCGGCACACGTCAGGCAATGGGGGTTAATACCCAGTTCTATCCTTTACAATCGCAGGTTATGACACACGTGAGAACGGCGGCTTTCTGCTGCCGCCGATAATGCCCTGTGTACCGCTGGATTTATCCAGGCAAATTCTGCGTTACTCCAGGAACTTTTGCATATAGGTACCGACCCGAGAGTATAACAGGCTGAAGCAGCAGGAATACATGCCTCTGTCACTGCAGGGGGAGGGAGCTCATCCTCAGCCTTTTCTTTTCCTCTGCTTTTCCCCTCCTCAACGTGTTGTTCATCTCCGCCACAGGCCTCTCCTCTGCTTCTGAACCAGACCTCTTGGTAAGTCCTTGCCGCTGCCAATTTTCTTTTAGGAGGCATTCTGGAGCTTCTCTGCAAAAATATCTGGAGCTGGCCACGAATGAGAGGCCTGCATGCAGCACGCTAGTGTTTTTATGCTGACCGCCGCCTATCGGCTGTTTGGAACGCCGTTAACCGAGGTGGCGTTTAGAACGGCCTGCTGTCCGCTAGCGCCGCCGTTTTGTCTTCCTCTGTCGCCGGTTAAAACGCCTTTGAGCACGCCGATGTGGGCTCTATCGCCGTTTTACACACCATTGGTTAGAGATACAACACTGGCCGCCAATTATGGCGGTGTAAACTGCGGCACTACAGGAAGGGGCAGGATGAAACGGCGATTAAAAAGTATCAAACACCGTTGTTCGCGTTGTCTCCGTCGTCACGCGAATTCTCCAGGAGCGCTCCCGGAATTATTCGACATGTTGAATAATTTTTTTGACGATTCCCGGTAAAGCCGGAACTAAGCCACGCCCCCTAGTGCCGGCGTTAACAACAGCGTGTGATCCTTAAGACGGCCAAAAACTCTTCCGGGACGCTTTCGGGAGCTCTTACCGTCTATGTGTAAACGGGGCTTAAAATTCAAAGCCCCTGCTTGTGGCAGAATGCAGAAAAGACAAAACGTTCTGTGTGCATGCGTGTGTGTAACTTTGATCAATGAGAAACTGAGGACAGCTGACATTTGTCATTTTAGTATGCTTATATATTCTGGATCAAGGATGAATGGTGCCAAAATGGAACATTAATAGGACTAATATTTTTGGAGAAGCTATGGATATTAGCTAACGGTGCTAGCTACATTCTGGAGTCGCATGCCATTCCAGCAAGGGGTGGTAAATCATCTTTATATTAAAAGCATGAGGGTGTGCATGCTTTTTATTATTATTATTTTTTAATACAAGTGTGTGTGTTCCCCCCCCCCATTCATTCATATAGTTTTGTTTTTTTTAAAGGAATTTAGACCATTTATTTCATGTCAAAAATTCCTTATAACTGTCACTGACACGCGCACATGGTGTGAATAGTACATAACATCAGAACCGTGCAGGGAGAAAAAAGGCAACGCCACAGTTTAGCATGTTGCTTCATGCTCTCTGCTCCTTTTCACTCTCACACTGCACTGACTGGAGTGCTCAGGTAACCTCCTTCCTCCTTGCAGTCAGCGGACACACACACACACACACAGCTTTGAGCAAGCCGTCCACTATTTTTTTGTCTTTTTGTCTTTTTCGAAACTTGACCGTCCAAATGACAGCTGGATGGCTCGCTGTCTAAAATCCTGACACAACTAAACATTACGCGGGAGAGGTGATGGTCTAGTGGTTAAGGAGTTGGGCTTGAGACCAGAAGATCCTCGGTTCAAATCCCAGCCTGACTGGAAAATCACTAAAGGCCCCTGGGCAAGGTCTTTAATCCCAGTGTGTAGTGAGCGTCTTGTATGGCAGCACCCTCACATCGGGGTGAATGTGAGGCATAATTTGTAAAGCGCTTTGAGCATCTGATGCAGATGGAAAAGTGCTACATAAAATACAGTCTATTTACGTTGTGTCTTTAACTGGGAACCTTCTGCTTTGAAAACAAGCACACAAACCGCTTGGCCTCCACTTAGTAATATGCTTAAATTCAGGGAGTAGTCTTGTCTGATCTGAGGTCATAGCCAAAACAGGTGGAGACTCCAGGGCTACTCATGGCATTCTCGGAACAGCATCAAGGCAGACACTCATGGGAGACCGCCACTCACAGCAGAAGAATGAGAATGCTCGCAGTGCGGAGAGACTGGGAGTCCACAGTACACGTAGGTGCTTGGGATGAAGTGCTTCTTCGTGTCCCCTCAGAACTTTTCTGCCAGGGATAACAAAAGGACACAGATCCATACTGATGCTATACTTTCAAAATCAAAAGGGTTTTAGGGTCTGCTCCTTTCTCTGACCTGACCGAGGCAGCGTCTCTACATCTGGAGTTGGTCCCCGGGTGCCAGACTGTGACTGCCCACTGCTCCTAGTGGTTGGATTGTGTCTAACTGTAATTAGGATGGGTTAAATGCAGAGGACAACATTGTTGTATATATGTGCAATGACAGTTTCTATTCCATTCTTTTAATATTTCTTTATGAGAATTTTGTATAATTGTTGTTACTTGTAGAGAAGCTTGAATTTTCGACTGGACTGGGTTGCTTGACGCGAGGACATTTCGCTTCAAATCGCAGAAGCTTGCTCAGCTAAAATTCTTCTCTGGTACTCTGACTTCTGTCTTGACTCTTGTAGAGAAGAATAAACAGAAGCCAACAAAAGCTGGAGTTTTTTTTAAACCTAACATATTACTAAACTAACTGTTGTTACTTGTGTAAAGTATTTGCACTGAAAAGACAGACAAGGTGTGGTGGTGAGGTGGTTAGTGCACTTCATGTCAGTGCACAGGGTTCCCGGTTCAAACCCCACCTCTGCCACATTTCTCCATGTAATGTTGAGTTGCATCAGGAAGGGCATCCGGTGTAAAGCCTCTACAAAATCAACATGCACATCCACCTTGGATCCACTGGGTTGACCCGGAGTGAAAAAACAAGAGAGTAGCCAAAAGGACTTACTTTTTCCACAGTTGGGACTACATTTTGCTTGTCCACAATAAGTGCAGTAAATGGAACATGAATGTTCTTGTCATAAATGGTCATGTTTGTGTCCACATTTTAAAGGCCTACCATTAAATCAGACCATTCATTCTTGTCATTATTTTGTCCACTTTAAACTTCAGTATTTATTTCATGCTTTCACAACACTTGGATATGCTGTTCCCTCCATGCTGCCATAAGATTAATGCTGACTTTCTTTCCTCATTAGGGTTGTGGTAAAGTTTTATGAGCTTTTTATTTTCTTTCTTCACAGCATTGTCTGCCTACCAGAGGTACTACAGTTTACAGTCTGACTACTGGAAGGTATGGAACACGCACACTTGCCCATACAATTACTAGGGCTGTCACGATTATTACAATATTCATCAATCGTGATTATTTTTCATATTCGCGATTACCATGAATTATTTATTTTATCTACAATTAGCATAAAACGACTCAGAATCTGACGTCATTGTGGCTGCAGCCTCGCTCTCGTCTTAAGGCGATCCGTCCTGCCATTTGGACGGCCGCTTAAAACAGCGGCCGTCTTCTCAAAAGCCATCTAAAATGCGGAGCTGTCGTGTGTGTGTGTGCGCGCGCGGAGTCAACAGGCTGCAGCGCAGTCTGCAGCCTGTTGACTGGGAGGGGGTGCGTGAGGGAGATTCCTGAATGCAGGCGCGACGCGTTACAGTCTGAGAACCATCAGTGTGCAGCGAGCGCAGAGCATAGAGACAATTTTAACCCGAGTGAACATCTTAACAAAACCAAAACATGAAGCTTTTACTTCTCTCTGAACTTTCTCTAAAGGTGTGATTCTACCGTTACTGCCCTGTTCACACCAAGTGCGCGTCGTATGCTGAATTTATGAGATCATGAGATGAAATAAACGGTCAAATATCTTTAAAAACATATTTAAAAATGAGAATACATGAATGAACTGAGCCACAAAAAAAAAAAAAAAAAATAAAACCCTGACATGGTGATGTGGTGATGGTCAGATGCAGAGATCACAAAAAGCAGTTGAGAACTCTGAACTTTAACAGCTGTTATTTTCCAAAGGTATTTATTTGTTCAATCTTGAGCTTAATGTAGTGTTTAAGCACAAAACGTGACTGATGAGGAGAAACAATTTCAGAAATGCAACAGAAACAACCACAAATCAGAAAAAGTTGGGACTGTATGAAATGAAGATAAAAATAAAAATGGTGCACGTTCCCAGTTTCTCCTCTTACGGAAGCCAAACGTTCTTCCAGAGTTGTGTAATTATACTACAATAGAATATAAAGAAGGGGAAAAAAAGAAAAAAAAAATAGATAATATATTCGTCAATCGCAATTATTTGTCTGACAATTAATCGTCTCCAGAAATTCCTAATCGTGACAGCCCTAACAATTACAGATGCATCTGTGTCCTGTCACTTGCATGCACAGTTGTACAGCAACAGCATGTGGTCACAGTTGGGTTAGGTTCTGCTTTAAAAATACAGCGTAAGGTTTCATATGTCATGTCATGTTTGGTTTTTAGAATTGTTTCAAGGGTAAAGCCATTGAATTTACACAACTGCATTATGTAGGGGCAGCGCAGAGGCTTAGTGACTGGTACTGTTGCCCCACAGCAAGATGGTCCTGGGATTGCTTCCCAGCTGATCTTTTCTGTGTGATGTTTGCACATTTTCCCTGTGTTTGAATGAGGTCCCTTCGTGTGCTTTAGGTTCCTTCCACTTCCAGAGACATGCAGGTTAGGGGAATTGAAACATTACATCAGGGCTGCATGATATCAGAAAAAACATTTTTCCCTCCCTCTCCATAATGAATCCATTGAAAATGCCTGAAAATGCTGTAGTACATATACCTGGCTTGTACGAGGTCTATTAGAAAAGTATCCGACCTTATTATTTTTTCAAAAACCATATGGATTTGAATCACGTGTGATTACATCAGACATGCTTGAACCCTCGTGGGCATGCGAGAGTTTTTTCACGCCTGTTGGTTACGTCATTCGCCTGTGGGCAGTCTTTGAGTGAGGAGTCGTCCACCCGCTCGTCGATTTTTTTCATTGTTTAGGAATGGCTCAGAGACTGTTGCTTTGTTTGATAAAAGTTTTTTCAAAACTGTAAGGCACAACTGAGTGGACACCATTCAATAAATTCAGCTGGTTTTCGGTAAAAATTTTAACGGCTGATGAGAGATTTTGGTCTGGTAGTGTCGCTTTAAGGACGGTCCACGGCGCCTGACAGCGATCTGCGCTTCGAGGCGGCAGCGTCTCGCCGTTTCAAGTTGAAAACTTCTACATTTCAGGCTCTGTTGACGCAGTAAGTCGTCAGAGAACAGAGAACTTTCAGAAGAAGTCAGGCATGAGGAGTTTATTCGGACATTCCATTGTTAACGGTCATTTTGTAATGAAAGAACGTGCGGGCAGAGTCGCATGTCGGGCTGGACCTGACCGCGGGGGGTCGCGGCAGGAAAAACACCTCCGTTGGAAATCTTAACGGGCAAGTTGGAACATGCCCAAGCTGTTAAACAATTTCTCAGTTACTCACTTGTTGAAAGCCATTAAAAGCCGCCTGAATTCTACAAATGGTTTTCAACACGGAGGTGTTTTTCCTGTCGCGGCGCACACAGATTTGCCGAGTCGTCACGGAAACGACTCGGCGAATTTGCGCGTACGTCTTTCATTAAAAAAATGTCCTTAAACAGTGGAATGTCCGCATAAATTCCTCATGCTGGCCTCTTCTGAATCTTCTCTGTTCTCTCACGATGTCCTGGGTGAATTAAGCCTTAAATTAGGATGTTTTAAGCTCGAAACAGGCCGACGACAGCGCCTGGAAGCGCTGCAGGACGTCCTGCTCCGTGGGAAGTCCTTACACCGACAGAAACACCCCATAATCTCTCATCAGCCGTTAAACTTTTCACAGAAAACCATCTTAATTTCTTGAATAGTGTCCACTCGGATATTCCTCACAGGTCCAGAAAAATTTTTGATAAAGCAACGCGCGCCGTCTCGAGCAGCGTGTGAAACAAAGGAATTCAGCCGAGAGGGCGGGACCACATCTCACTCAAGGCCTGCCCACAGGGAAATGACGTCACCGACACGCGTGAAAAAACTCACGCATGCGCACGAGGGTTCAAGCATGATTGGTGTAATCGCATGTCATTCAAATCCATATAGTTAAAAAAAAAATAAAAGGGTCCGTTTATTATCTAAGAGACCTCGTATGTGGCGCTGTAACACTTCCACAAAAGACAGAAAAAAAGACTAGAGCATGTGCATAACTGGTGTAAGGAGCTAATCAGTATAGTAGCAGAAGGTCAGAATGTTTCAAAGCGACAAACTGAGTAAACAAATTCTTTTAGTCTGACCTGTTTTGTTTTTACAGCCAAATTCATCGTCACAGCTCGCAGAAAGTTATCAACAGAAGATGTCTTTGTTTTGGAAGACACCGTTTGGAAATACTTAAATTCCTTATCATACAACCCCTGGCAATAATTATGGAATCACCGGCCTCGGAGGATGTTTATTCAGTTGTTTAATTTTGTAGAAAAAAAGCAGATCACAGACATGACACAAAACTAAAGTCATTTCAAATGGCAATTTTCTGGCTTTAAGAAACACTATAAGAAATCAAGAAAAAAAGATTGTGGCAGTCAGTAACGGTTACTTTTTTAGACCAAGCAGAGGAAAAAAATATGGACTCACTCAATTCTGAGGAATAAATTATGGAATCACCCTGTAAATTTTCATCCCCAAAACTAAAACCTGCATCAAAGCAGATCTGCTTGTTAGTCTGCATCTAAAAAGGAGTGATCACACCTTGGAGAGCTGTTGCACCAAGTGGACTGGCATGAATCATGGCTCCAACACGAGAGATGTCAATTGAAACAAAGGAGAGGATTATCAAACTCTTAAAAGAGGGTAAATCATCACGCAATGTTGCAAAAGATGTTGGTTGTTCACAGTCAGCTGTGTCTAAACTCTGGACCAAATACAAACAACATGGGAAGGTTGTTAAAGGCAAACATACTGGTAGACCAAGGAAGACATCAAAGCGTCAAGACAGAAAACTTAAAGCAATATGTCTCAAAAAATGGAAAATGCACAACAAAACAAATGAGGAATGAATGGGAGGAAACTGGAGTCAACGTCTGTGACCGAACTGTAAGAAACCTCCTAAAGGAAATGGGATTTACATACAGAAAAGCTAAACGAAAGCCATCATTAACACCTAAACAGAAGAAAACAAGGTTACAATGGGCTAAGGAAAAGCAATTGTGGACTGTGGATCACTGGATGAAAGTCATATTCAGTGATGAATCTCGAATCTAGATTGGGCAAGGTGATGATGATGGAACTTTTGTTTGGTGCCGTTCCAATGAGATTTATAAAGATGACTGCCTGAAGAGAACATGTAAATTTCCACAGTCATTGATGATATGGGGCTGCATGTCAGGTAAAGGCACTGGGGAGATGGCTGCTATTACATCATCAATAAATGCACAAGTTTATGTTGATATTTTGGACACTTTTCTTATCCCATCAATTGAAAGGATGTTTGGGGATGATGAAATCATTTTTCGAGATGATAATGCATCTTGCCATAGAGCAAAAACTGTGAAAACATTCCTTGCAAAAAGACACATAGGGTCAATGTCATGGCCTGCAAATAGTCTGGATCTTAATCCAATTGAAAATCTTTGGTGGAAGTTGAAGAAAATGGTTCATGACAAAGCTCCAACCTGCAAAACTGATCTGGCAACAGCAATCAGAGAAAGTTGGAGCCAGATTGATGAAGAGTACTGTTTGTCACTCATTAAGTCCATGCCTCAGAGACTGCAAGCTGTTATAAAAGCTAGAGGTGGTGCAACAAAATACTAGTGATGTGTTGGAGCATTCTTTTGTTTTTCATGATTCCATAATTTTTTCCTCAGGATTGAGTGATTCCATATTTTTTTCCCTCTGCTTGGTCTAAAAAAGTAACCGTTACTGACTGCCACTTTTTTTTTTTCCTGATTTCTTATAGTGTTTCTTAAAGCCAGAAAGTTGCCATTTGAAATTACTTTAGTTTTGTGTCATGTCTGTGATCTGCTTTTTTCTACAAAATTAAACAACTGAATGAACATCCTCCGAGGCCGGTGATTCCATAATTATTGCCAGGGGTTGTAGAATTTGTTTCTGAATAAACACAAAGTCCCTCTGTGTTATATTAAAGTGCTTCGGGTGCGTTTCTCATCCTGAGCTGAAGGAAGCCACCAAAAAGAAGAAAAATAACTTATTTTAAAAGCTGAAAGCCCGTTTTACAATTGTTTTATTAGTGTCACAGCTAATAATACAGTTAACAGAAACGACGTGGCATTAATTATGAGCGGCTTGAGGTTAGAGGGGTGGGGTTGTGAGATCATTGTTTCCAGAAAACATGGAGACACAGCTTTTCAGATTGTTTTCAAAAAGTATTGCTTTTGACCACCGAAAATGAGACAAGTTGTGACGGAGCCTTCTGCTTTTTTTTTTTTTTGTTTGTTTTTTTTTTTGTTTGTTTTTTTTTTTTTGGCAGCTGAGAATGTGAATGATGTGTGCAGTGCACTGGCATTACTAGGATCCTTAAAAGAAAAACAAAGTAAATTCTACGTCATCTTTTGTTGGTTAATCATGAAAAATGAAAGCAGATTTTACCCTTATCACTTGACAATGTAAATGTGCACGCTTAATTTAATTATGCTACATAGTGAGGCCTGCGATGTAACAATTACGCATGTGCACATGGCGATGCTCAAACAATATATCGTGCAGCCCTGCATTACACTGACTGGAGGTGTGAGTGCAAATGTGTTGGTCTGTTTGTGGCCCTGCGATAGGCTGACGTTGTGTCCAGGGTGCACCCTGCCTCTTCCCCTATGTCTGCTGGAATTAGCTCCACCCCCCCTGCTCTCAATTGGAGTAAGTGTGTATCTCATGCTGTACTTGAGGTATCGACGGTGAAGCACCATATGTTTCTGGGCACAGAATTTCCTGCATGTGAAGGACCACAGCTTTTTCTTTTCCTCTAGACTACTTCTGTGCTGTTGGATGCAAACGTGTGTGTGTGTGTGTGTGCACGCGCGCTTACAATCATTACTGATGTCATGTTTGCCATTATAAATTTATTTCTGCAACTGCAAAAATGAGGGTCATGGAAAAGGCACCTTGAAACTTGGATGAATTTGATTCCCACACTGCCATGCAATCTTGTGTGCCAGTGCGTAAACTTGTCCTAAACTGAACTGTGCGTGTCTGCATGCCAGTACTCGGAAGAAAATTTTTGAAATGTTCAATATGTCTGGCATGCATTAATTTTGTGCCACTTGAGTGAACTAGTATACAAATAATGTTTGAGTTTAATGGAATGAATAATTCATGAGGTGAAAGCTGGAACATACCATTCAATGAGGCGAAGCAGACTTGAATGGTTTGTTCCAGCTTTCACCAAATTAAATATTTGTTCCATCGAAAGAATGTAAAAACACTCATTATTAGGGATGGGTATTGATAGGATTTGGCCGATATCAGTGCCATTATCGCTTCTGCTTATCTATCCGATTCCTTATCGATTCCCTTATTGATACCTTGTATGAATTTTCTGTGTACTAAAAGTAGGCTTTACAGGTTTTCTATGTCAACAACATTTTATTTAGTCTCAAAGTAAATAAATATTAAATTGGTCACTGAATCCTTGATCTCTGGACTGAAAGAGAAATAAACAAAATCTGTAGTTTTTGTCAAAAGCATTTGCTTTCAGACATTTTGGCATGAATGGCACTCCGTACCTCTGAGACAGCATCAATGTAATTCATAAAGCATGCAGGGCGTCTCATTTTGGGAGGAAAAACAACATTTTGATATAAACTCTACATGGTGAATCCTTGATCTCTGGACATGATCTGGACAAATAAACATAATCTGTAGTTTTTGTCAAAAGCATTTCGTTTAGACATTAATGGCACAAACGTAACCCCATACCTCTGAGCTCAGCCAGCTGCGCTGCAAGTCAGCATCAGTGTAATGAAAAAAGCAGGACGTCTCATTTTGGGAGGGAAAAAATACATTTTGATCGATTGCAGTTTGTATTACGTTTGGAAAGAGGTGTCATTTGATTTAAACAACGATTCGTTTTGAAGTTATTAATTCCGACTGGACTCTCTAACCATGACTCTGTAGAGAGCAGCGCAGCGTTTGAAGCTGTGTGAACGAGGATGATTCTCGTTTCTTTCTCACAACAAGGCAGGAGTCCCAGTTAGTAACTTTAATCCACGCAAAAGTGACTCTTGATTGACATATTTTAATGGCTTTGAGAGGGGTTAAGAAGCGGCTTTGCCACTTCTGGAAAGCAGTGAAGCAATGAAGCAACGAAGCAGTGGATCGGAGCACTGCTTTGTTGGTTCATTGCTTCAAAGCGGAGCAGTTACAGAAGCGGTTGATTACAGACCCACTGCAGGGTCTGCAGTCGATGTAGAGAAATGGTTATTTTCCCAGCAAACACCCTCAAAAACAACGGCCGCTCTGAAGGACGGATAAGGGAATCATTAAGCAAAAAGCTATTGATGTCAGTGGATCGAATCATTTCTTAACTATTCCTGAAAAGAACCGATTCCCGATACCCAACCCTATTGCAGACTCACATGGTGTGATTTAGAAATTTATTATGAGGCAATAATTTGTAAGCATACATTTTACATGTAAAATATTAATAAAGTCATTGTTTTATACCACAGATATGGTTGTTTTGATAGGTTTTAATCCCTTAAAATGATTTACACATACTTGCATGAAGTTCCAGTATATTTCAGAGTTCATTGCATTTTAAGGAAAGACACTTGAAGATTAGTTTTGGCAAGTTCAGTGATATCTGTCCAATGTTATAGCACTTATAGTAAGTACATATGCTATATAGCACTGGGCGGGTATCACTGAAGGATGGTCTACGTAGACAGATTCTTTTATTACAGTAAGGTTTCCACATACCCCAACATCCAAAAAATACAAAATGGAAATTCATGAAATCTGTAGCAGCCACGAAATGCCTCTAAAATGCTCACAACCTGTGATCTTCAGGGGGCTTTGTCTCCTGGGCTCCCACCAGAGTTGCTGCCTCCTGGACTCTGCTGGAGCCTACGGCAGCCCCAGGTCCCAGCCCATTTTCAGAGTTTTTTTTTTTTTTCTTTGCCCATTCTCATCCCTGACTATATAACTATACCGTTAGCTGTACTATCTCAGATGGGTAAACACCTGTTAATACCTTGGCCTTTTGCACACCTGTATTTTACACAATAACTAGACTTGTGCGCACCTGTACATTTGCACAGTAACTGAACTTTGCACAACTGTATTTTGTGCAAATTGTCATGCTGCTTGTTACACTTGCGTTGGATTTTATTTTTTATGATTATTATTTTTTTATTCTTGCTCTTGTTTATATTTCCTAGTCTAGTTAATTTACTCCTGTGACCTTTAGAAACCTAATTTTGTGTCATGTCATGTGGAAGCATATATGGTATGACATTAAAGAATCCTTGAAAATCATGTCATTGCATGCTCTGTTGATCTTGTGCTTTTGATTCGTCTTATTAGTGTGCCTATAACAGATCATCACCCTACTGAGTCTGGTCTGCTTGAGATTTCTTTCTATAATCTCAAAATGCTGAGGGAGTTTTTTTCTTACCACTGTCACCAATTTGCGTGCTCATGTAAAAAACCGTGAGGTGACTTGTATTGAGATTTAGTGCTGTATAAATTGAAATAAACAATTATGTTTACACCACAAAGTCCATCCAGACAGGGCCCATGTCCCGTGGTGTGGTAACGGGTGGTGTGGGCGTGTGCTGTCTGGCGAAAGGGGCTTTGGCTTCTGGTAGCCTGGTAGATCCAGTCTTGGCAGTTCGGTCACACCTACAGTCCATGAAGAGGCCACCCCGGCTAACGCCTCGGATGGTACTGCTCTCCCCAGTCCGGGGAGGGGCCTAGAAAAGGTGGCCTAAAAATTGCAGATGGACTATCACACCGGGCAGCTAGCCGTGGCCACACCATTTTGTGGTCGAAAGAAGACAAAATTGAATTTGAAGTTTGGTGCATGGAATGTTCGTACATTGAATGATGACTGTGATACGGTTGTGATACGTAAAACAGTGCTTGTGGGCCTTGAGTTGAAACTTTATGGCATTGACATCGTCGGCCTAAGCGAAACAAGACTACCGGATTCTGGTAGCCACAATGAACCAACATCTGGATACACGTACTTCTGGTCCAACCTCCCAGCAGAAGAGCGATGTCAGTACGGAGTGGCCATAGTCATGAAGGACCATATCGCGGCGCGTCTGGAGTCTTCTTCCCGAGCTATAAACGAGCGGCTGATAGCAGTACGTATCCCTCTGCACCTACTATGACAAAGTCAGAAGCTAACAAGGAGGAGTTTTATGCTACACTAGATTGTGCCATCTGCGACACGCCCGCTGCTGACAAGCTTATGATCCTCGGTGACTTCAACGCCCAAGTGGGTTAGGAATCCTATCTCTGGCCTGAACAGCTAGGAAAGCATGGCATCGGAAAGTGCAACTTGAATGGCCTTTTGCTTCTGTCGAAGTGTGCAGAACATGCACTCACCATCACAAATACGTGGTTCCAAAGCAAGACTGTCCACAAGACCACATGGATGCACCCTCGGTCGAAGCACTGGCACCAGATCGATTTTGTAATCACGTGTCGCAAGGACCTGCAGGATGTCATGCAAACCAGGGTGATGCGTGGGGCCGAGTTCCAGACTGATCATCAACTTCTAATAAGCTGCGTGAAATATGAGTTAAAGACTAAACGGAGATATGAGCCGTTCACCGGAGTGAAGAAGCTAAACGTTCGGGCCCTGCTTGATGGACCAACGAGAGTCAAACTGCAGGAACAGACGATGGAGAGGCTGCAAGACCACATGGCATGTCATTATGACAATCCAAATGACGAATGGTGCCATCTTCATGATGTAATGACGGAAACAGTGGGGGGGTTCTTGGTCCACAAATGAGAAAAAAACCCGGATTGGTTCAGCGACAACATAGGCGATCTTCAGCCACTGATTGACGAAAAAGCCACTGCCCACAAGGCTTGTTTTGCTCAAAGAACAAGAGCAACTGCAGAGAGGTTCAAGGTCGCTACTGTTCGTCTCAGAGATGCCACCCGGAAATGCCAGTCAGAATGGCTCATGAAAAAGGTGGCTGCCATACAAGCTTGCACAGATGCAAATGACGCTGAAGCTTTCCACTCAATGGTCGATGAAGTTTACGGATCGAGAAAGAAGGGTTTCGCATTACTATGCAGCACAGACAATAGCGAGCTTATCACCGACCATGAGGCTGCATTACAGCGATGGAAGGACCACTTCAGCGAGCTGCTAAATCGGCCTTCAGTTGTGAATGATGACTTGATCCGGCAGTTACATCAGTGCTCGGTCATTGAGGGTTCAAACCACACTCCAACTGTGTCAGTAATTGAGGATGCAATTAAAGCTCTAAAGAGCGGTAAGTCTCCAGGTGAGGACGGACTACCACCAGAGGTGTTCAAACATGGTGGACATGAAGTGGTGCGTGCACTCCGCAGACTGTTTGAGAAGATATGGGAAAGCGGCGAAGTTCCTCAACAGTTTAAGGATGCGACAATCATTACCATCTTCAAGAATAAGGGGAGCCGTGCCAAGTGTGGCAACTACAGAGGTATCTCGCTGCTTGCTGTTTCTGGAAAAATTCTCATGAAAATCATCCAGCTTCGCACTGTTGATAACTTTTTGGGCTCTGTGTCAGAATTGCAGTGTGAGTTCAGAGCAGCAAGAAGCACGATTGATATGATCTTCACAGCGCAACAACTCCAGGAGAAATGTGTTGAACAAAACATTGGCCTGTACGCCGTTTTCATCGACCTCACAAAGGCCTTCAACACAGTGAACCGTGAAGCATTATGGACTGTACTAAGGAGACTTGGCTGTCCAGAGAAACTACTTAGGGTGATACGAAAACTTCATGACGGCATGATGGCCCATGTCAACTTCAATGGAAAGGAAACAGACAAGTTTTCAGCCAGCAGTGGTGTGAAACAAGGCTGCGTTATTGCTCCCATCTTTTTTGATTTGTTCTTTTCGGCAATGCTCAACGAGGCGCTGACAGATAACGAGGATGGCATGTACGTTCGTGTTCGCACGAATGGTGGGTTGTTCAACCTATCTCGGCTACATGCGAAGTCGAAGACCTATATCAGGCTGGTTCGTGATCTGCTCTTCGCAGATAATTGCGGTCTGTTCACCCATTCAGAGCAGGCTCTACAGCGACTCATTAACACATTTATGTCTGCTGCTACAAACTATGGTCTCACAATCTCTGTGAAGAAAACTGAGGTGATGTACCAACCACCACCGGGTCGCGTGCAGCAGGAAAGCCCATCAGTATTACTCAGTGGAGAGGTTTTGAAGATGACGGAAGCCTTCGCGTATCTCGGGTCTGTGTTGACGTCAGATGCTCGAACGGATAAGGATGTCGAAAACTGCATCTCGAAAACTAGTCAGTCTTTTGGCAGATTGCGTGAGAGAGTGTGGTCGAGTCATAACATCATGACAGAGGCTAAGTTAGCGCTCTGTCGTGCTGTTGTTATAAGTGTCCTGCTATACGCATCCGAAACATGGACACTGTATGCCAAACACATACGCAACATGAATCGGTTCCATCATGGATGCATGTGAACAATTCTTAAAATTGACTGGCGGGACCATGTGACTGACGACGAAGTATGCAAACGATATAATGTACCAGAGATGGCCGTGCTTTTAAAAAGTCGACTGCTGAAATGGACAGGACACGTTATCATGATGGATGAGTGCCGCCTACTGAAATCTCTGCTCTACGGAGAACTTGCTATTGGAAAACACAATACCGGATGACCAAGATTGCGCTACAAGGACACCATCGAGGCCGCTGCAAAGGAATGTCAAATCGACGATGTCGAAACAGCTGCACTCGATCAAGTTAAATGGCATGAGAGAGTTAGGATAGGCACGAACTTATGCAGAAGCAAAGGATTGAAGCAAGAAGACAAAAGCGCCTGCGCAGAAAGAATCTGGATGAAGCAAAGCAGACCGGTTAAGCATGTGGCAGGCCGTGCAGAGGTCGTGCTGGTCTGTTGGCGCACGTGAGATTGAAGCAGCATGCCGCAGAACTTCACAACTGACGATTGCCGAATCGGCCCTACATGCCAGAAAACAATTATGTTTATCTGTCAGTGTAGAGAAAAACTGCAGATAAAAAGCTTTGAAATTGTTTAGGTAACAAAAGTTAACCTGTCATGACAAAAACCAAATGACTCTTCATGACAGCATTTATAAACATTTATTCCATTGACATATTGTTTGACACATTCATGACTGTGTCATGTAGAGTTGGGTATCGAGAACCGGTTCTTTTCAAGTATCGTTAAATTATTCGATCCACCGATATCAATAGTCTTTTTGATTAACGATTCCCTTATCGGCCCTTCAGAGCAGCTGTTGATTACAGACCCTGCAGCGGCTCTGTAATCAACCTTTTCTGCAGCACGGCACCACTTTGAAGCATGAACCAATGAACCAGTGCTTCGATCCACTAGCTCATTGGTTCTTTGATTCGCTGCTCTTCAGAAATGGCAAGTCTGCTTCTTAACCCCTCTCAAAGCCATTAAAATATTGTGAGTCACTTTTGTGTGGATTAAAGTCACTAAATGGGACTCGTGTCTTGTAGCAGTCAAACGAGAATCGTCTTCTGTTCCGTTGGCACAGCTCCAAACGCTGCGCGGCTCTCTGGTGAGACAGAGTCCGGTCGGAATTAATAACTTCCACGCGAATTGCAGCTTTAAATAAAATGACACCTCTTACAAACCTTGTAATACAGACAAGAAACTACAATCGACTAAAACATTTTTTTCCTCCCAAAATGAGAGGTCCTGCATTCTTTATGAAGTACATTCTGACATGCAGCACAGCCAGCTGCAAGAGCTCAGATCAGATATATGGAAAGACATTCATGCCAATAATGTCTGAAAGGAAATGCTTTTGACAATAACTACAGATTTTGTTTATTTCTATTTATGTTCATAGATCAAGGATCCACCATGTAGAGTTTATTATGACCAAAGTTTAAGGATCCAGTGACCAATTTCATATTTATTTACTTTAAGACTCAATAAAATGTTGTTCAATTTCAATTTAATGAGCTTATAAAGTGCCAAATCACAACAAAAGCTGTCTCAAGGCACCTCACATAGAACAGTTCAACATAAAAAATGTAAATAAATAAAAATTAATAAATTCAAATACATAATTAAAAACAGAAGGAAAAGAATAAAACAGATAAAAATAAAAACTATTCATATATAGACTTTAAGTCTTAACTTAAAAATGTCCACAGACTCTGACTGCCTCACGGTCGCAGGAAGACCATTCCACAGAGTGGGTACACGATAAGGAAAAGCTCTTTGACCCGCTGACATAGAAAACCTATAAAGCCTACTTTTAGTACACAAAAAATTCACAGGAGGTATCAATAAGGAATCAGATCGATAAGTGGAATCGATAATGGTATTGATATCAATAAAATCTTATCAATACCCATCCCTAGAGTCATGTCACGATTATGACGATACCTTCAAGTAATCCCTCACCAGCCAAAAACTGATTCTGAGATTGACAAAATTCCACGCTGGTTGAAGGTACGTGCTGATTTTTAATTTCCTTCAGTAATACTGTTACCTCACCTGTGTTCCTAACCCATGTGTTTTCACTTTTTGCAGGATGTTGAGTTCTGTTATTTATTTGAGTAGTTGTTGAGCATCACCATTTTTCCTGGTTTTCTTCACAATGTATTTTTATCATGACAACAGCTTCTGTTCCTGTTTGTTGGCTGTCTGTCTTGCAAATAGTGTTCTTTTTGGCAGTGCACTGGTAGAAGAACATCTTTTTTTCACGTGTTTATATTTTAGCTATTTATGTCAATGACCATAGACCTCTTTGCATCTCACCCAGAATGCTGCCTTTCTGTACGGCCTTGGAATGGTCTACTTCCACTATAATGCCTTTCAGTGGTGAGTATAAAATTCCTTTGTCTAAGTTGTGTAGTAAATGAACAACATTTATATAGCATTTTCCCATCTGAATCAGAAGCTCAAAGCATTTCACAATGATGCCTTGCACACACCAATGTCAGGGTGCTGTCATGCAAGACGCTCACTACACCCCGGGAGCAACTCTGGGATTAACCACCTGGCCAATTGTCTGGTCTGGTTGGGGTTTGAACCGAAGTTTCTCTGATCTCAAGCCCAATGCATAACCATGAGACCATCACCTCCCATACTCATAACTAATTAATCAGTGGTAAAAGGGCAGCTCAGTCTCATTTGAACCCTGCATGATATCTTGGGATTTGACAGCTTATGTGGACAAACGCTCCCATTGCGCAATATATATACACAGGATAGCTTCACACGGAAAAACTGTGTACTGTCTTGTTTTTGGCTACAATCACTGAAGCAGTAGCAAAAAGTGCAGGTTTTTTTTGCTTCCCAGTGGAGAAGGGAAGATGAGGTGAATGGGAGAGGTCCTGTCAGTAAGTGTGAGCCTACACAGCTAACCAGAGTAGCTACATTCTCTCGCCAGCACAACCGCCTTGACACGTTTGAGCTCCCTGTCATAAACAAACCGCAACACCTGTCCACTTTCCACTGCATCATCATTTTTCTTTGTATTTTCACTTTGTTTGCATGCAGTTTGCACAAAGTCTCAGAAAGTGCCATGTTTCTGTCCCCGGAAGTAGAGAAATTATGTCATATGCATTATATTTGACCCCTTTAGAGCCCACCCTCAAACGAGACTGCCCTGTCCAATAGATATGGGGAAATATAATCAATTATTCAATATTGAATTGGTAACATTTCATTGATGGGATGTTCGCTGAATAGAGATGCTGCCTACAATGATTTTAAGTCTATACAGACTGTTTGATTTTGCACAAATTATATCAAATTTAAAATTGAAAAAACTATTGAAAGCGGTGTGGCATAGTGTCCAAAGATGGTCATAAAAAAACACTAGCACTCAGGCTCTTCATTCAGTGCAAATGACAACAGATCTTATCCCATTCAAAAACATTCAATGAGTTTATCTTTATACTCCATCACATAGTCAAGAGGAAAAACATCCGTTCCTGATGATGCAGCTCTCTGCCTGCTCTCATTCTCACCAGGTTAAAGCAAATGCTGTGTCCATCCAATGCAACTTGGCACTATCGGATGTTGGGTTTGTTTTTCCTCGCAGGAAAAGTTAAATGTTCCTCTGAACAATCTAGTGAGAATCTCATTGTGAACTTTGACCTTAAACAAGAGTTTGAATACATGGAAGTAGGAGCGAACGGAGTGTAATTCTACCATTTCATAACATTAAAGTTGAGACATTGATCATTTCATTGTGTGTTTTGATAGTTTCAGGAGTCTGTTTTGATGTAGTTGTATGTTTTACTTTCAAAATGATTTGTACCTGATTGTTGCACCCCTGATACTTGCATTCCTACTTGAAATCCAAAAAAACGTAAGGCATCTACAATGCTTTGTACCAGGGCAGATTTGTCCTACCATGAGTTAGTGTGACGCTGACGTACAGTGCATCTGAAAAATATTCACTCTTTCTACATTTTTTGGAATAAGGCTGTAGCCATTTTGGAATAAGGCTGTAGCCTAACAAGGTTGTAGCCTTATTCCAAAATGGATATATTTTGGAATATTTTTTCGTCAAAATTCTACACACAGTACCCCATAATGACAACGTGAAAAAGTTTGAGATTTTTGCAAATTTATTAAAAATAAAAAAAAACCCTAATAAATCACATGTACATAAGTAATCACAGCCCTTGACATGAAGCTCATAATGCTCAGGTACATATTGTTTCCACTGATTATCCTTGAAAAGTTATTCAGCTTAATTGGAGTCCACCTAAGGTAAATTCAGTTGATTGGACATGATGTGGAAAGGCATACACCTGTCTGCATAGGATATCCCACAGTGACAGTGCATGTCAGTGCACAAACCAAGCCTGAAGTCAAAGGAATAGTCTGTAAACCTCTGAGACAGGATTGTCCTGAGGCACAAATCTGGGGAAGGTTATAGAAACATTTCTGCTGCTTTGAAGGTCCCAATGAGCACAATGGCCTCCATCATCTGCAAATGGAAGTTCATATCCACCAGGACTCTTCCTAGAGCTGGCCGCCCATCTAAAATGAGTGATCGGGGAGAAGGGCCTTAGTTAGGGAGGTGACCAAGAACCCGATGGTAACTCTGTCAGAGTTCTAGCATTCCTCTGTGGAGAGAGGAGAACCTTCCAGAAGGACAGCCATCTCTGCAGCAATCCACCAGTCAGGCCTGTATGGTAGAGTGGCCACATGGATTCCACTCCTTTGTAAAAGGCACACGGCAACCTACCCGGAGTTTGCCAAAAGGCACCTGAAGAATTTTCAGACCATGAGAAACAAGATTTTATGGCCTGACAAGATAAAAATTGAACTTTTTCATGTGAATGCCAGTTTCATGTCATGTTTGGAGGAAACCAGGCAGCACCCCTACAGTGAAGCATGGTGGTGGCAGCATCATGCTGTGAGGATGTTTTTCAGCAGAAGGAACTGGGAGACTAGTCAGGATTGAGGGAAAGATGAATGCAGCAATGTACAGAGACATCCTGGATGAAAACCTGCTCCAGTGCGCTCTTGACCTCAGACTGGGGCGACGGTTCATCTTTCAGCAGGACAATGACCCTAAGCACACAGCCAAGATATCAAAGGAGTGGCTTCATGACAACTCTGTGAATGTCCTTGAGTGGCCCAGCCAGAGCCCAGGCCTGAATCTGATTGAACATCTCTGGAGAGATCTATAAATGGCTGTGCACCAGTGCTCCCCATTCAGCCTGATGGATCTTGAGGGGTGCTGCAAAGAGGAATGTGCAAAACTGCCCAAAGATAGGTGTGCCAAGCTTGTGGCATCATATTTAAGAAGCCTTGAGGCTGTAATTTCTGCCAAAGGTGCATCAACAAAGTATTGACTAAAGGGTGTGAATACTTACTTACGCGTGATTTCTTAGTTTTTCATTTTTAATACATTTGCAAAAAAAAAAAAAAAAAATATTCTCACGTCATTATGGGGTGTTGTGAATAGAATTTTGAAGGGAAAAAATAAATATACTTTATTTTGGAATAAGGCTGTAACATAATGAAACTGAAGCGCTGTGAATACTTTACGGATGCACCATACCGTGGATTGCAAAAGTATTCACCCCCTTGGCCTTGTACACATTTTAATTTGTTTATGCAGTTTCAAACACAAAACTTGATTCAGGCTTCTTTATGTTAAAATTTCTAAAATGTTCTTCCTTAAACTCCAACTGAAATAAATCTCTACAACTTGATATAAATTAAATAAAAAAATATCAAACTTAAGATGATGGCATACGTAATGAAGCCTTTGGAATAACGCACGTAATTTGTCAGTTTTGTCGTAAATCATCAGTTTTATCGCCCGTTTTCTTTAGACAAGTCAGGATGAATACACAAACATTTACAAGTCATTTAACATGTTTTGGTCTTGATTTACATCAATTATTAAGAAATAGAAACAGTATAGTACTCAGTGATAAATCTGTGTGGTGTAGACAGTTCTCAAAAACTGAGTAATAGTGCAAGAAGGCAATGAGAAAGGAAAGCCACCAGTTAACCCTAACCTTGAAGAAGTTATCGGCTTCTGTGGCTGCGACTGAAGAAATTGTGTACAGTGCAAGTTTTGACATAATTACTCCCAGCTTCACCATGATGTGGAGCAGAGAAGGATTTTCTTTCACCAAAACATCAAATCTAGGCTGCATCTCCGATGTACCTTCTGGCAAATTGTCGCTGAACTTTCAGGTCTTCTTTGCACAATTTATTCTGTGCACAATTTCTCCAGTCACAGCCACAGAAGCTTATAACTTCTTCAGGGTTGTCTGGGTGTCTTGGTGGTTTCTGAAAACTGTTTCCTCCAGACTGATTGAACATACTGTTTGAATTTCAGGAAGACTGATGTAAATTAAGTCCAAGACATATTCATTGATGTGGAAATGTTCATGTATTCATCCCCTGACGTGAATATTTATGCAGAGCACTGTATGTCATTGGCTAAAACATAATGGGCTAGGGTATATATAAACTACACACACAGAGTTGTGTTCAAAATAGGCGTGTGAGTAAAAATGAGTGAGTATAGCTCAAAATTAATAGCTTTTGTTTCCATACAGGCAAATGCATTGAGAACACTGCACATTCTATTCCAAATCAAAACATGAAGAAAAATGTATCACATGACTTTGCAGAAGGTAAAGAAAATGGAATATTATGCTTTACAGATTCCGCTCATCAACACCTCTTGTGAATTTTCTGTGTACTAAAAGTAGGATTTACAGGTTTCCTGAGTCATCAACATTTTATTGAGTCTTAAAGTAAATAAATATGACATTGGTCACTGGATCCTTGATCTCTGGACATAAAAAAAATAAAGTCTGTACATGATAACTGGATCCTTGATGTACATGATGGATCCTTGATCTCTGGACAGAAATAGAAATCAACAAAATCTGTAGTTTTTATCAAAAGCATTTCCTTTCAGATATTAATGACGCAAATGTAACTCCATAGACGGACCTGAGCTCTTGTAGCCAGCTGCGCTGCACACGAGGGTGTAATTAATAAAAAAAAATAGGATGTCTCATTTGTGGTGGGCGGTTGGTTGGTTGTATTTTTTTGTTTATTATAACGTTTGGAAAGAGGTGTCATTTAAAGTGGCGATTCGCTGTGAAGTTAAGTCAGACCGAAATCTGCACTTAGTCCCACAAAACAGAGGATATTATTATTATTGCTATTATTATTATTAGCATTATTATTGTTGTTATTTCCATTACCTGATCGACAACTTCAGTTCACGCACTGGCTGGGCGTCAGAACTATTGCGTAAAACTCCATTGAGGAATGGAGGACGATTTTTGTTTCTTTGTTTCTTTAATCCACACCAAGGTGACTCGCAATTGACATCTTTAAATGGCTTTGAGAGGGGTTAATGAAGAAATTGTGGACTTGCTGCTTCTGAAACTACTGAAGCAGAGAACCAGCGAACAGCGGGTCAAATCGCTTCTTCGTTGCTTCAGGCAGACCCCCCGCAGTCTGCAATCAACGTAGAGAAATGATCATTTTCCCAATGAACACCCTCAAAAACAACGGGTACTCCTGTGTCCCAAACTGAAGGACCAATAAGGGAATCATTAATCAAAAAGGCTTCTGATGTCATCATGTTTGTTGTGAGAGAAATGGGCTTTCTGGCTTCCGTCTGTGGTGCATTCAGTGTGCCTCGTAAAAAATAGATGCAGGCAGCAAGTGATTCATCACAATTTCACCCGTCAATTGAATCTATGCACACTGAATGAATGATGCATTTGCATCGCGCACGTTTGTATCTAGATACCGATTTGTATCAAGTAATCTCCACATGCCTAGTATTAAGTGTAATCTATTCTACTGTATGAGTATATATTGTTGTTCCGTACAGAAATTAACTTGCGTATTTGGTCATTTTTTTTCTTTTACCTTATTTTGGATACTTGTACTGTTGTTCTGTGACTATCCCTAGCATCGTAAATTTCCCCACCGTTGGACTATTAAAGGGTAATCTTATTTTATCCTAACAGTCCAGTCTTTAGCCCCCCCCCCCCCCCCACAAATTGCTTTGGGCAGTTATTTTCCTCAGTTTACACCATACCTCATTTTGTTATCATTTACTTGGGTTCTCTACAGGGCGATCAAAGCATTCCAGGAGGTGCTGTACATAGACCCAGGGTTCTCCCGGGCCAAGGAGATCCATCTACGCTTGGGTCTCATGTTCAAGGTCAACACAGATTATGAGTCAAGTTTAAAGGTATGTTCATACTGCATTTGTGTGTGCTCTTCCCACATTTATTGTCACTGATATGTATCCTTGATGCCACAACAAGCATTTGGATGTTTGTGTCCGATAAGTGTTGAAACG
This sequence comes from Thalassophryne amazonica, assembly GCF_902500255.1. NCBI lineage: Eukaryota > Metazoa > Chordata > Actinopteri > Batrachoidiformes > Batrachoididae > Thalassophryne > Thalassophryne amazonica. The sequence goes on along the minus strand of NC_047103.1, from coordinate 137,491,615 downwards.
CTCACCTGAAATTAATGGGCATATCACACTCCGATCAACACTAGCTATTACAAATTGATATGTTTATATTTCTTTTAAATTTTTTTATAGTTATATAAATGATTGAATCATTACTTCCAACTCTTTAACTTGTGGAAATCCCGGTGCAGCTGATTAAAAAAATAAAATTATCTATACAGCATCTGGAAAAAATGCACACACATTCAGAGCTATTTTTTTAGCCATAAAAGTGACGTAACCTAAAGTGCCAACTATTACCTGCCTGAACTTCACTCCACCTGTTTTCACTCCATGACTTACGGTGGGGTAAAAAAGTATTTAGTCAGTCTCTGATTGTGCAAGTTCTCCTACTTAGAAAGATGAAAGAGATCTGTAATTTTCATCATAGGTACACTTCAACTATGAGAGACAAAATGAGGAAAAAAAATCCAGGAAATCACATTGTAGGATTTTCAAAGAATTTATTTGTAAATTATGGTGGAAAATAAGTGTTTGGTAAACCATAAACAAGCAAAATTTCTGGCTGTCACAGACCTGTAACTTCTTTAAGAAGCTCTTCTGTCCTCCACCTGTTACCTGTATTAATGGCATCTGTTGGAACTCGTTATCTGTATAAAAGACACCTGTCCACAGCCTCAAACAGTCAGACTCCAAACTGGCCAAGACCAAAGAGCTGTTGAAGGACACCAGGAAGAAAATTGTAGATGTGCACCAGGTTGGGAAGAGTGAATCTACAAGAGTCAAGCATGTTGGTGTGAATAAATCAACTGTGGGAGCACTCTTGGGCTCCACGCAAGATGTCATCCCGTGGGGTCAAAATGATCATGAGAACGGTGAACAAAAATCCCAGAACTACACGGAGGGACCTGATGAATGACCTGCAGAGAGCTGGGACCAAAGTAACAAAGGCTACACACTACGCAGAGAGGGACTCGAATCCTGCAGTGCCACGTGTGTCCCCCTGCTTAAGCCAGTGCATGTCCAGGCCCGTCTGACGTTTGCCAGAGATCATATGGATGATCCAGAAGAGGATTGGGAGAATATCATGTGGTCAGATGAAACCAAAATAGAACATTTTGGTAAAAACTCAACTCATCGTGTTTGGAGGAAGAAGAATGCTGAGTTGCATCCCAAGAACACCATACCTACTGTGAAGCATGGGGGTGGAACCTCATGCTTTGGGGCTGTTTCTGCAAAGGGGACAGCACGACTGATCTGTGTTAAGGGAAGAATGAACAGGGCCATGTATCATGAGATTTTAAGCCAAAACCTCCTTCCATCAGTAAGAGCATTGAAGATGCAACATGGCTGAGTTTTCCAGCATGACAATGATCCCAAACACACTGCACTGGCAATGGAGTGGCTCCGTAAAAAGCATTTCAAGGTCCTGGAGTGGCCAAGCCAGTCTCCAGACCTCAACCCCATAGAAAATTTGTTGAGGGAGTTAAAAGTCCATGTTGCCCAGGGCCAGCCCCAAAACATCACTGCTCTAGAGGAGATCTGCATGGAGGAATTGGCCAAAATACCAGCTACAGTGTGTGCAAATCTGGTGAAGACTTACAGGAAATGATTGACCTCTGTCATTGCCATCAAAGATTATATTACAAAGTATTGAGTTGAACTTTTGTTATTGACCAAATACTTATTTTCCATCATAATTTACAAATAAATTCTTTAAAAATCCTACAATGTGATTTCGTGGATTTTTTTCTCATGTTGTCTCTCAAAGTTGAAGTGTACCTATGATGAACATTACAGACCTCTCTCATCTTTCTAAGTAGGAGAACTTGCACAATCAGGGACTGACTAAATAGTTTTTTATCCCACTGTACACCAGTACACACAGTCAATCTGGGCTGTTTTTTTTTTTATCTCTAAATGTAATACGATATTAATAGGGCTTCAATTTGGCTTTCAAATCAAATTATTGTATTTTGCAATCAACATAAGTCCATCTTGCCCCTTTGTAACATGCTGTGTATTCAGAAAAACAAAACATTGCATACGTCTCAATAAGACTGTATAATAATGCTTACATATGTGAAAGTGGTGTCTCTGATTAAGGGATGGGTATTGATAAGACTTTACCTATCGATGCCATTATTGATTCCGCTTATCAGTCCGATTCTTTATCGATTCCACTTATCAATACCGCCTGTGAATTTTCTGTGTACTAAAAGTAGGCTTTACAGGTTTTCTATGTCAACAACATTTTGAGTCTTAAAGTACATAAATATGAAATTGGTCACTGGATCCTTGATCTCTGGACATAAATAAATAAAATCTGAACATGGTCACTGGATCCTAGATCTCCTGGACAGGTTTATCCAGGAGTCTGCAAGACCTTATTTAGGGCATTGTTTTGGTAATTAGGGATGTCCTCATGTATTTTAATAAATATTCCAGAGAAAGGCAAGCACTTCTCTCAGGATGTAGAATAATAGGCCTGAAAGAAGTTTCTGTTGGAAGTATTTTAAACATAGGATCAGCAGGTTACGTGAATTGTAAACTTTAGAATTGTCCAGGTCTCCCTTGTAAAAGAGGTCTTGATCTCAATGGGACTAACCTGGTTAAATAAAGATTTAATTAAAGTGGGTGGGGGAAGTGTTGGCTTTTTAAATACACTGTACTCGAGGATTCAGTACTCCTATAATGGACTGATGCAGTAGATTGGCAGCAATGCAACAATGATGATTCCAGCTGCCATTAAACACCACAGAAGACGACGGGGTACGTTTGGTTTATGTCACAGGAGCAAGTTTTGAGGTTGAAGCACATTTCTGCATTCACAATGTCTCAAGAAACCTAAAAAATGCATAAAGGTACTTAATTTAGTCATATTTGTTGTCAGTGTGGGTAAATCATTGGACTTCGACTCATTGATTGTGCAGCTAAAATCACCAAAATTTGCATGAGGGTTCGTTTGTTTTATATCACAGGAGCACGTTTCTGCGTTCACAAAATGCCTCAATAAACGACAAAAAAAAAGCATAAAAATAGTGTTCAGAATAATAGCAGTGCTATGTGACTAAAATATTAATCCAGGTTTTGAGTATATTCCTTATTGTTACATGGGAAACAAGGTACCAGTAGATTCAGTAGATTCTCACAAATCCAACAAGACCAAGCATTCATGATATGCACACTCTTAAGGCTATGAAATTGGGCTATTAGTAAAAAAAAAAAAAAAAAAAAAAAAAAAAAAAAGTAGAAAAGGGGGTGTTCACAATAATAGTAGTGTGGCATTCAGTCAGTGAGTTTGTCAATTTTGTGGAACAAACAGGTGTGAATCAGGTGTCCCCTATTTAAGGATGAAGCCAGCACCTGTTGAACATGCTTTTCTCTTTGAAAGCCTGAGGAAAATGGGACGTTCAAGACATTGTTCAGAAGAACAGCTTAGTGTGATTAAAAAGTTGATTGGAGAGGGGACAACTTATATGCAAGTGCAAAAAATTATAGGCTGTTCATCTGCAATGATCTCCAATGCTTTAAAATGGACAAAAAAAACAAAACAGACGCGTGGAAGAAAACGGAAAACAACCATCAAAATGGATAGAAGAATAGCCAGAATGGCAAAGGCTCACCCATTGATCAGCTCCAGGATGATTAAAGACAGTCTGGAGTTACCTCTAAGTTTTGTGACATTTAGAAGACGCCTGTGTGAAGCTAATTTATTTGCAAGAATTTGCCAAAGAACACATCAACTGGCCTAAAGAGAAATGGGGGAATATTTTGTGGACTGATGAGAGTAAAATTGTTCTTTTTGGGTCCAAGGGCCGTAGGCAGTTTGTGAGACGACCCCCAAACTCTGAATTCAAGCCACAGTTCACAGTGAAGACAGTGAAGCATGGTGGTGCAAGCATCATGATATGGGCATGTTTCTCCTACTATGGTGTTGGGCCTATATATCACATACCAGGTATCATGGATCAGTTTGGATATGTCAAAATACTTGAAGGTTATGTTTCCTTATGCTGAAGAGGACATGCCCTTGAAATGGGTGTTTCAACAAGACAATGACCCCAAGCACACTAGTAAATGAGCAAAATCTTGGTTCCAAACCAACAAAATTAATGCCTTGCAGATGTGAAGAATTCAGGCAAAACTGTGGTTATACAACTAAATACTAGTTTAGTGAGTCACAGGATTGCTAAAAAAGCAATTTGAACATAATAGTTTTGAATTTGTAGCGTCAACAGCAGATGCTACTATTATTGTGAACACCCCCTTTTCTACTTTTTTTTTTTTTTTTTTTAACCAATAGCCCAACTTCATAGTCTTAAGAGTGTGCATATCAATCTCTTTGTGGTGTGTCGGTGATGGTACGTATGTGCAAAATAAAACAGAACATTACTCCAGGTATGTTTTTGACGAGAATATAACATCATAAGTTTATTACAAGCTCAAACGCTGATGTTGCGTGACAAAGGCCTTTTAATAATAACTCAAAAAAATAATGGCAAAACTCACATGTAAGTAAAAAAACAAACAAAAAAAAATATTAATCGATTACTAAAATAATCGTTAGTTGCAGCCCTCGTTTGTTTTACGAGTGAGAGCATTTTACTGATTAAATGTGAATACGCCAGTTTTGATTTTCTCAGTGCGCATGTGTTTTCAAAACTGGTGATAGTGTTACTTTGTGCACAGCAGAACAACTTTGTCAGTTGCTTTAGGCCCTAATTTTGTATTTTATTGACTGTACAGCCAGCAACACAGCACCCATTTGGTGCATTCACCGGATTCGAACCGATCAAAATACTACAGAAGACAAAGAATTTTTACTTGACAGTTTGAAGTGAGTTTTGTTTTTTCCGACTTGATACCCATTAAAATTCACTACAATATACAAAATTTGACTTGCTCTTTTAAAAAAATTTCTGGGGGAGATCTCCCAGACCCCCATAATCAATACTATGTTTTTACTTCACAGATTGAAGTGTTTTATTTGTTTCAGAGGGCTTCATACCTGTTAGAATTCACCAGAATACAGATTGAAGTGTTTTATTTGTTTCAGAGGGCTTCATACCTGTTAGAATTCACCAGAATACACAAAATTGGACTTAGTTTTTAAAAAATGTTCTGGGGGAACACCCCCAGACCCCCCAGAATCAAGACTGCACCCTGCCTCCCACCACCCTTTTGTGTATCTTTTATGTTGAAGTTTTGCATTCTTTTTATGCTTTGTCTGTCTCTCCTTAGAGGCTATTTAGAATAGATTTGTATGCTGTATAATGTGTTTATTGTATTTACTGAGGAAAAAAGAGTGTGTGCCCCCACTACGCCACATTTTAGGGAATTGCTGGCCTTGATTTTTGCCAGGAAAAAATTTCAGTCAGATAAAAATTTATTGCTTTAACCCATGTATTTCCCATAATCCCCCTGCGCTTCCCAGAATGCACTGCGACGCAAGCTGAGTTCTGGCATCTCACAGCACATGTAAACATTGTCAAAGCGAGGATGTGAATGGCGCCGATTCAGCGAGTTCACGAGCCATTATGATGATACGCTCTTTGTTCATACTTCAGAAGATGTGATTACATTGTGCCCTGAACCAAAACTCTGCTGAAACTGACCTTTCATGTGTGTCACAGACCACGAGACTGCAAAACACCGAATTACAGAAACCCTGAAGCTGGTCCACGTCGGGCTCTCCAATTAACAGTGGCCACTCATCGTCACGTTCTTTCTGAATCCGTGATGACTAGGGTTGGGTATCGAGAACAGGTTCTTTTTGAGAATCGTTAATGATTCAGTCCACTGACATCAATAGCCTTTTTGCTTAACGATTTTATTATCAGTCCTTTGGAGCAGTCATTTTTAAGGGTGTTTGTCAGCAAAATTATAATTTCTCTACGTTGATTGCATACCGTGCAGCAGGTCTGCAATCAACTGCTTCTGCAGCATTGCTCTGCTTGAAGCCAACGAAGCAGTGCTTCGACCCGCTGCTTCGTTGGTTGTCTGCTTCACTGCTTTTCAGAAGTGGCAAGTCCGCTTCTTAACCCCTCTCAAAGCTGTTTAAAGATGTGATTCGTGAGTCACTTTTGTGCGGATTAAAGTCACTAACTAGGACTCTTGTCTCGTTGTGGGCAAGAAATGAGAATCATCCTTCGCTGTGTTCACACAGCTCCAAACACTGCGCCACTCTCTGCCTAGTCAGGTTAGAGTCCGGACGGAAATAACTCCAAAGTGAATCGCTGTTTTACATGAAATGACACATCTTTCCAAATGTAATCCAAGCTATAAACTACAATCAACCAAAACTTTTTTTCCACCCAAAATGAGACGCCCTGCGTTCTTTATGAGTTACATTGATGCTGACTTGCAGCACAGCTGGCTGAGTTTAGCTCAGAGGTATGGGTTTACATTTGTGCCATTAATGTCTAAAAGGAAATGCTTTTGACAAAAACTACAGATTTTATTTCTATTTTTGTCCAGAGATCAAGGATCCATTGACCAGTTTCATATTTTTTTAAGACTTAATAAAATGTTGTTGACATAGAAAACCTGTAAAGCCTACATTTAGGAGACAGAAAATTCACAAGAGGTATTGATAAGGGAATCGATAAGGAATCGGATCGATGAGCAGAATTCACAATGGCATCTATCAACAAAATCTTAATACCCATCCCTAGTGATAACAGAAGTGACTTACGTGGGGCAAGTGGTCTGTATCCTGTATGTAGCATCTTAGCTTAGCATGGCTCGATGCCACGGCGCAAACCACAAACACAGCTGGATGCACGCTTTTGAGAGAGTAAACGTGCTTTAGGAATTTTCTCCTGGCCACACGAAAGAAAAAAAAAATAAAATCCATGGTTAGAGATCGATGTTTTGAAGACCGTTCTCATGTTCTGCCAGGCTTCACTTGTGCTGTTTATCTGAATTCTGTTCAGTTTATTCATTTTATATAGCGCCAAATCACAACAGTCGTCTCAAGGCGCTTCACGCAAAACAATTCAGAAAACAAAATAAAATGAATAAAAGATTAAAAAAAGCACAGTAAAAGAGTAAAAAAGTAAAAAGCATAATAACATGCCAATATGCTAGCCATACGAAAGGGAAAATAAGTGTGTCTTAAGTCTGGACTTGAAAGTCGCCACAGACTCTGACTGCTTTATTGATGCAGGGAGATCATTCCACAGAACAGGGTCATGATAAGGGAAAGCTCTGTGACCCGCAGACTTTTTATTCACCCTAGGGACACAAAGTAGTCCTGCATGTGAGAACGGAGAGCCCCGGCCGGTATGTAGGGTTTAATTAGATCAGCTTGGTAGGGAGGTGCCAGTCCATGAACATTTTATAGGCTAGTAGCGGAACCTTAAAATCTGATCTCACAGAGACAGGAAGCCAGTGAAGAGGTCTCAAAATGGGTGTAGTGTGGTCAAACTTTCTGCTCCGTGTCCAAAGTCTGGCAGCAGCATTTTGAACCAGTTGGAGAACCCTAATGCTGGACTGTGGTAAACCAGAAAATAGAACATTGCAATAATCCAATCTCAGCATCAGCCATAGACATGATGGGACAAATCTTTGCTATATTTCACTATATTAGTCTGAGATGTACCAATAAAAATCAATAAATAATTAAATAAAGACAACCTTATTTTCCTCCTCAAAATAGTTTCTTTGGAAAATCTGTCCACCTAATAAGCACCACTTGTCATTGTGACTGCATCCTTGCAAACACAGATTTTCACCATTTTGACATATTCACCGTCAGAGTTCACAAAAACACCCACTGCAATACTCGTGTGTGTGTGTGTGTGTTATATATATATATAGTGAAATGCTGATTTTCCCGTGTTAACTTAATTTCTCTGGGAATATGGCACAAAAAAATAAAGTACAAATAATACAAATAATAACAAAGTACATCAATATTTTCATAATTATTTATTTAGATTAGTCAGCTTATTTAACATTTTATTTGCTGGTGATACGCAATTTAAATTAAATTACAGACTACATTTAATGAATGAGAAAAGGACAAAAATTGACACAGTCAGGCCTTGATTGTTATATATTTTTTATTTGTGATGAAATTAGACATTTTATTGAAATTGGCATTCCGATGTACATGATGTTGGCTATGATCATGCCTCGGCCCAACCAGAGGCTATATTGCTGCAGCCATAATGCCTTCTTTGTTTTCAAAACAGTCACATTGTGGACAAGCTGTCGCTTGTGTTCATTTCATACAGAAAACTGTGCACACCCCCCCCCCCCCCCAAAAAAAAACAAACAAAACAAAAACAAACATATTATCAAACCAAACTTTACTTGCTGTGTAACTCCAGTGGAGAGTGCAACAGAAAAAGAAAGCAACGGGTCTCATGCTGTGACATTGCTGAGCAAACACAAGGTGGTATTTTGTGCATTGGATTATTGTGGTGCTAACCATACACATTCCAGCATGATGGCTTGGCATTTGTGACTGTAGTAGGGATATTTGAATGACTTCACTTGTTCTGACTGATACCAATGTTTGTTCACAGCATTTTCAGCTGGCTTTGATTGACTCCAACCCCTGCACTTTGTCCAAAGCTGAAAGTAAGCAAATTCTGTCTGTTTTCGTGTTTTGAAGTTCAACCCCAAATCACAAAACGTTAGGACTATGTGGGGAAAAATGCAGTAACCCTCACATCTACTTGGACTTTTGTTTCATTGAAGACACTATGAACAAAGCTATTTCATGTTTTGTGTGGTCAGCTTCATTTCTTGTGTTAACATGCTGCATTGAAGGCCTGCAATACGTATCAAAAAAGTTGGGAACGGTGTAATCATTGCATTTTCACATTTAACTCGCTGTGCAGCACACAGTTTACATCACAGACTCTTGCAACTTCACATATAGCAGCCCTAATAAGGTACCTTTCACTACACAAAAGGATCAAGATCAAAGGTCACAGGAAGGTCAAACACTAAATTCAGTGAAACTTTCCTGGTCACAGTTTTTTTAAAATTTTGCCTCCAAATTTGGCATGCAGAGTGATAGGCCTTGTCCATAAGCCATTACCAGGGATAAGTGACTGAGGTCAAATGTCACCTAAATTAGGTCAAATTTCAGATTACAGTAAAACATGTCGTGTAATACACCAAATTAATAATATTTTATGATTACATTAGTACTAGCAGAATATAGTTATATGATTACAATTAGATAAAACTTTAATGATAATTAAAATGTTCATTTTAGCAAACTATTGCTATCATACTGGGTGTTGAAAAACGAACATAAATGTGTTGTTTGCTTATTGTCATACTGTCAGGATAATAAATAAACTGATTTTTGCAGGGTAGAGAAGGGTCTGTTCCAGGGACTTTGTTCTTTTGAATACATTTGATCTTCACTGGGGTTACTTGCTATTTAGTTCAACAGCAATTGGGACTCTAAAGGTTGACTCAATCTTCTTGCTACTAAAACTTGAAACCACTTTGCTGTAATATTTAGTGGATAAAAATTATTTGAACACATCTTTATTAATTCTTTGCCCTGCCTATCTGCTCATCCAGTGAGAGTCACACTTTCAAATAATCATTTGTCAATTTCATGCTATATTTTTATTATTTTGTTGATTCCTATCTGCCACTCTTTATATTTATGACCTAGTTTGTAGAAAAGAGATTTGAGAAATGTGGCAGACATTACAGACCCCTCATTTTTATTATGTTTCTTTGCATACTATTTTGTGTGTGTGTGTGTGTGTGCGCGCGCGTGTGCTATATTTATTTATTAACTTGTTTAAATATGTCTTAATGTTTTAACTGTATGTTTTAGTGTACAGCACATTAGGTCAGCTTGGGTTGTAGTAAAGTGCTTTATAAATAAAGATGGTGTGGTATGGTATTGTGTGTTCTATACATAAACTGGATATTTTATACATAAGTAAATTGGAGTAATTTCCATCACATATTTCAGGTTGTCAATCAGGTCTATATTTGGAAGGGGATTTAAAGATACTTCAGAATAGGAAATATAACTAATTTAGATAACTATAGATACATACAGAAAGAATATCAGTATCGTTCACCATCAATCAAACTGCTTCATCTGGGACCATGAAACATCCATGAAATATAGAGTTTAAAGGTTGCTCTATCCTGATTGGGCCTTATCAAGGTTTGGGTTAATCAGTGCTGCCCTGTAGGAATTTTGCCTGTCAGGGGCTGGGGTAAGATATCCTAGGATATCTAGGGGGGGATATACTGTTACAACGGGACAATTTAAGACTTGTGCTAAGGTTTATTTAATAAAAAAAAAAGGTTCTTTTGAAACTGATATCAACAGGTGTTTATAATCATGATTTGGAGGAGCAAAGTTGGGCAAGTCTGTTTTTTTTTTTGTTTTTTTTTTTACAAATGCTTGAGAAAATTGTATCTTGTTTAAAAACAATGTTTCTCAAAGAAAGATGGGAAGGAATTATCTTATTTCTCCCTTTAACTATGGACAGTAATGTTAAACAATTCAAGGAGTCTGGAGGAATTTTAATGCTTAAAGGGCAAGAGTGCAAATCTAAGCTGAGCACTTGTGATCTAGGATCCCTCAGACGCCAATGCATCAAGAACTCATTTATCAATAGCTGATATAACCACATGGTCAAGGGATTATTTTGAGAAACGTTTGTCAGCACTGCAATATGGAATTACATTCACAAATACCATTTAAATCTTTACTGTACAAAAAAGAATCCTTATTTTTTGGGACATACAGTGTAACCTCAAGGATAAAAAATGTGAACTCGATGATGATCCCACTTCATGTTCTGCTTCATGGGTTATGATCTTTCCTGCTTGATTGTTTGGACAATTGGTTAATACGACCACGGGACTTTATAAGTAATTGGATGCTTCGGTACATCTTGTCTGTCTTGCATGTTTGACAATTCTTTGTTGTGCTTTGTTTTATTTGTTAATTTGTTACTAATTTGCCAATGTGCTTTCTGAGGGATGAAGCACCTTGTCGTGATTTATGTTGTGGTTGGTGCTATTTCAGAAATTGAATGTTAACCTTGTCCAGAAGCTGCACCAATTATTCTGGCCTTGGAGGCATGTGGGTTGGACCATCACACAGTGGAAATCTGTACTGTGGTCAGTATTCCAGACAGTGACAGCAGGGGGTATTGACTTATTAATTTTTTTCAGGGCATACATCTTGTTTCATGAAGGGAGATTTTCTGAAGTTACATTACTTTTCACTAAGTTTACCTAACAAACTGGCGCCTTAGGTGATATGACTGTGAAAAATTGACAACCTTCCATTGGCTTTTATATGATCAACTATATATATATATATATATATATATATATATATATATATATATATATATATATATATATATATATATATATATAAACCAGGGAGTGGTCTTTACTCTGGGTAACTGAAATTTCATTAAAAAAAACTGAAATGAAGTTGTGAAACACAGTTAAATACATACTGACAGGCACTTGCAAACGCTGACTCTGAGTAAATCATAATTTGTTTTATTTTTATTCTGTTGTAGTAGATTTCCTTTTCCAAATATTTTGAGGGTGTGGTGCCCTAGCACCCTGTCGGGACCAGCTGCCCTGATTCCAGATCTTTATTTGGAAGAAATGGATGCCCTGTAATCTGAATTAAAATTAAAAGAACCATCCAGACTGTTTCCAGCAAGAAGTCTAAAAGCCTGTCTTTCTTAATATGTAGAGTGTGTTCCAATTACAGAAGAATCACATTTGGCATAAGCTTTCTCAGGAAGCCTATGCCAGGATGCTAGGGAGAAAATAGTTGATCAGCTTCAGGAGGAGTAGTGCGTGTTCTCATCATGGAATGAATGATACACCAACTCTTTGCCTTCTCAGGGATATTAGAGGAAATTTGAGAGTATGCCCATCCAGTCCACATATTGTGGAGACATGAAAAAGGCATACGACTGGGTGCTCTGAGGTGTGGGGGCACTGTGAGAGTATGGGGTGCCATGTCCACTGCATCGCATGATTTGTTTCTGTAAGACCAAAGTAGGAGCTGCAGTTTCATTCTTGGCATTAGTCAGATCTGTTTCCAGCATATGCTGGACTCTGCCAAGCTGTCTCCAATCCTGTTTGTGATTTTCATGGACAGGATTTCAAGGTGCAGTCAGGGATTGAGGGTGTCCAGTTTGATTAGAATTGCATCTGCACATTTTGCAAATGATGTGGTTCTATTGGCCTCATCAGACAGTGACATCCAGTGCGCACTGGGCATGTTTGAAAACAAGTGTGAAGCAACTGGGTTGAGGGTCAGCACTTCCAAACTTGAGACCATAGTTCTCTGTTCCAAAAGAAAAGGGTGAATTGTCCTCTCTGGGTCAGGGGAGAGTTGCTCTCCCAAGTGGAGGATTTCAAGTATCTCTGGGTCTTGTTCATGTGGGGGGGGACGATGGAGCTTGAGATTGACAGACTGACTGACTGCTGCGCCTGAGGTCCTCTATATCAGACTTGTCAGAGTGAAGAAAAGGCTGGGTCTGAATGTGAGGCTCTCCATTTGCCAGTCGATTTATGCTCCTGTCCTCCCCTATGGTCACGAGCTTTGGGGTAATGACTGAAAAACAAGGTTGTGGATACAAGCAGTGAAAACGAGAATACACCATCAGGTATCTTTGTTTCAAAGACATTGTAAGAAGCTCAAATATTTGAGAGGAACTGCAATTGGAGCCACTGTGCCATCCTGTTTCCGCTGATTATTCTTAGGATGTTTCTACAGCTTAATTGGAGTCCACCTGTGGTAAATTCAGTTGATTGGACGTGATTTGGAAAGGCACACACCTACCTACATATAAGGCTCTACAGTTGACTGTGCATGTCAGCATGAAGTCAAAGGAATTGTCTGTAGACCTCTGAGACAGGATTGCCTAGAGACACATATCTGGGGAAGGGTCTGCTGCTTTGAAGGTCCCAGTGAGCTCAGTGGCCTCCTTCATGCGTAAATGGAAGAAGGTCACATGCAATGGGACTCTTGCCAGAGCTGGCCGCCTATCGAAATTAAGCAATCATAGGAGAAGGGCCTTTAGGTAGGGAGGTGAGCAAGAACCCCGCAGTTACTCTGTCAGAGCTCCAGCATTCCTCTTTGGAGAGAGGAGAACCTTCCAGAAGGACAACCATCTCTGCAGCAATCCACTAGTCAGGCCTGCATGTTAGTGGCCAGACGAAAGGCAGTACTTAGTAAAAGACACATGACAGCCTGCCCGGAGTTTGCCAAGAGCAGGGGTGGCCAAGTTCGGTCCTCGAGAGCCACATTCCTGACACTCTTAGTTGTCTCCCTGCTCCAACGCACCTGAATCCAATGAAAGACTCGTTAGCAGACTTTCAATGAGTCTTTCATTGGATTCAGGTGTATTGGAGCAGGGAGACAACTAAGAGTGTCAGGAATGTGGCTCTCGAGGACCGAACTTGGCCACCCATGGCTAAGAGGCACACGTAGGACGACTCAGACCATGAGAAACAAAATTCTCTGGTTTGATGAGACAAAGATTGAACTCTTTGGCATGAATTCCAAGTGTCATGTTTGGAGGAAACCAGACACCATCCCTACAGTGAAGCATGGTGGTGGCAGCATCATGCTGTGGGGATGTTTTTCAGCGGCAGGAAATGGGAGATTGGTCAGGATTGGGGGAAAGATGAATGCAACAATGTACAGAGACCTGCTCTAGAGTGCACTTGACCTCAGTGGGATGACCGACTGTTCATCTTTTAGCAAGACAATGGCCCTAATCACACAGCCAAGAAATCAAAGGAGTGGCTTCAAGACATCTCTGTGGATGTCCTTGAGTGGCCCAGCCAGAGCCCTGAATCCGTTTGAACATCTCTGGAGAGATTTGAAAATGGCCGTGCGCTGATGCTCCCCATCTAACCTGATGGAGCTTCAGAGGTGCTGCAGAGAGGAAAACTTCCCAAAGATAGGTGCACCAAGCTTGTAGGATCTTATTCAAGCAAACTGGAGGCTGCAATTGCTGCCAAAGGTGCATCAACAAAGTATTGAGCAAAGGGTGTAAATACTTATGTACATGTGATTTCTTCATTTTTTATTTTTTAATAAATTAGCCCCCCCCCAAAAAATAAAAAAATAAAAAAAATTTGCATGTTGTCATTATGGGGTGTTGTGGGTAGAATTTTGAGGGGAAAATAAATTTACTCCATTTTGGAATAAGGCTGTAGGTTTCCAACCTTATCCCTCTGTCTGTCACTGTCTTGATCTTTCCATCTTACTTTGTCGCATCAAAAAGAAATCTAATCAGTTTGTTATTGACTTCTGATGGCATGATTGCATGGCATTAAACAAAGCTGTTCACAAATTGGTCAAAACCTATGAGCAGGGAAGCACACCTGATTGTGTTCACTTTCTGCACAAAATACTTTGTTGGTTTTCTGCCAGGGTTCAGTCGGGGTAGAATTCTGGCTTCATTTAATATGCAGCTGCCGTCTCTATCGCCCCACTTCCTGTTACCTTGGAGACAGCAGTATCCATTTCTGCTCAGACTCTCGCAGTCTGCTATTCGCGCTTTGTGTCCCCCCTCACTCTTTTACACATGCACACATCCACATACCGAGCAAAGGCAGCCCCTGTCCCCCCCCCCCCCCCCCCCTCTCTCTCCATCTGCTGAGAGTCACTCAGGCAGCTTAGATCAGACACTGCAGCGCTTCAGACAAAGGAAGGTGCTGCCAGGATCTCAGCTACCTATCTGCTCTGTTAACATAGGCCAGCAACCTGAAGTCTCTTAATTTCCACTTACTTACACCGAAGTGCTACTTTTCAAAGACGTAAAAAGACTATGAGGAGGACTAACTGAGAGAAGGTGAGAAATCTTTATTAAATGCCTGATAACCAGGTAATGCATTTTTTTCTGTTTCAATTTACAGTTCAGTTCCATATTGCTCACTTATATGAGATTCAGGTAAGTGCTCACTCTTAATTTGACCTATGCTTAAATTTTGTTCCATCTCAAGGGCAAAAAGCATGTCTTGATTTATTTATTGCTAGATTCTAATTTAACTTAAAAATCAAAGGCTGCAGCCACTGAGCCTGTTATTGTAACACCAATCACAGGGATTCTGAGTGGAGGGGCTCGCCCTATTTTTATTTATTTTTTTATGAGTTAGGTGGGTGGGGGGGCACTGGGTGGTGACAAATTTGAGTGGGAGCAGAGTATGAGTGGGTAGTGTGTGGGAGGGGATGAGAGATTATACTCATCCCTTTGCTGGGTTACCACGGAAACTAGAAAGTCTCTTCCCCTCTTTTGTATGCGGGTGATCTTTCCTCATGCTGCTTTCCGTCGAAAGATACAGTAGCTGTTTCTGGGGGAACAGTGCTTCTAGACTAATGTGTTACTGTGCTGTGTCAGATCACAACACTGCAGTTAGCCTGAAGTTATGTGCAGCACAAATGTGACAAGATTTTTTTGGCTTTACTATAATGATATCCATTCCTGGTACATTATGTCGTACATTAAAGAAATGGGAAAATGGACAATAACCAACAAGGATGACCCATGGCTTCAATTTCACTTTTGTGACATTATGTACAGTAAACCCTGCTGTAACCTTCGCCGTATAAACCGCATATTTGCACTCACCGGACAAAAGCAAAAGTCCCTTTTTTTTCTATAGTTGTCTATGCTCTAAACTTGATATACACCAGATTTTTTTATAACGGATTTTTGTTCACATAGGACAAAACATCCCGTCCCATCATAGTGCATTTCCATTTTAAAAACTCTGCGCGTATACCGGACAGAGAAGCCTGGATGTGTCCAGTAAAGGAGGTACGAAATGAAATTCAGCACTGACACTCGCCAATTCGAGGAAAGTGGGTACCATATTTCTGTGATTAGATGCCTGGCCGTTTATTTTCTTCAAACCGCCCTCAGACACAGCACCTAAATGAAGCAGGGGGTAATTCAGGCAGACAATTAACAGAAAAAGAGAAACTGGAATGCCAACTAAAGATCTCGTTCCATTGAGTTCTGTTTATGAGCTTGCTACCCCGAGATTTCAGCCATTCACCTGCGAGAGTTGGGGTAATTCGCTTCTGTTCATCTGCCAGCAATAACACCATATGCGCTTGTAAAGGACACTTCCTGTGTTTTCTGCCGTGGCTTCAACAAGTTATCCCCTTGATGTATGTTCATAGTGTAGCTTGAATGAAGTTCTTATTTTTTTAAATCATATTCATGACAAAACTTATTTGTTCTCAGTCTGGTAACATGGACAGCCTTGTTCCCTCAAATAAAATAGTACACAACAAAAATATAAACGCAACACTTTTGGTTTTGCTCCCATTTTGTATGAGATGAACTCAAAGATCTAAAACTTTTTCCACATACACAATATCACCATTTCCCTCAAATATTGTTCACAAACCAGTCTAAATCTGTGATAGTGAGCACTTCTCCTTTGCTGAGATAATCCATCCCACCTCACAGGTGTGCCATATCAAGATGCTGATTAGACACCATGATTAGTGCACAGGTGTGCCTTAGACTGCCCACAATAAAAGGCCACTCTGAAAGGTGCAGTTTTATCACACAGCACAATGCCACAGATGTCGCAAGATTTGAGGGAGTGTGCAATTGGCATGCTGACAGCAGGAATGTCAACCAGAGCTGTTGCTTGTGTATTGAATGTTCATTTCTCTACCATAAGCCATCTCCAAAGGCGTTTCAGAGAATTTGGCAGTACATCCAACCAGCCTCACAACCGCAGACCACGTGTAACCACACCAGCCCAGGACCTCCACATCCAGCATGTTCACCTCCAAGATTGTCTGAGACCAGCCACTCGGACAGCTGCTGAAACAATCAGTTTGCATAACCAAAGAATTTCTGCACAAACTGTCAGAAACCGTCTTAGGGAAGCTCATCTGCATGCTCGTTGTCCTCATCTGGGTCTCGACCTGACTCCAGTTCGTCGTCGTAACCGACTTGAGTGGGCAGATGCTCACATTCGCTGGCGTTTGGCACGTTGAAGAGGTGTTCTCTTCATGGATGAATCCCGGTTCACACTGTCCAGGGCAGATGGCAGACAGCGTGTGTGGCGTCGTGTGGGTGAGCGGTTTTCTGATGTCAATGTTGTGAATCGAGTGGCCCATGGTGGCGGTGGGGTTATGGTATGGGCAGGCGTCTGTTATGGACGAAGAACACAGGTGCATTTTATTGATGGCATTTTGAATGCACAGAGATACCGTGACGAGATACTGAGGCCCATTGTTGTGCCGTACATCCAAGAACATCACCTCATGTTGCAGCAGGATAATGCACGGCCCCATGTTGCAAGGATCTGTACACAATTCTTGGAAGCTGAAAATGGCCGGCATACTCACCGGACATGTCACCCATTGAGCATGTTTGGGATGCTCTGGACCGGCGTATACGACAGCGTGTACCAGTTCCTGCCAATATCCAGCAACTTCGCACAGCCATTGAAGAGGAGTGGACCA
Source organism: Thalassophryne amazonica (assembly GCF_902500255.1). Lineage (NCBI taxonomy): Eukaryota > Metazoa > Chordata > Actinopteri > Batrachoidiformes > Batrachoididae > Thalassophryne > Thalassophryne amazonica. The sequence goes on along the minus strand of NC_047103.1, from coordinate 137,474,166 downwards.
ACATTCCACAGGCCACAATTGACAACCTGATCAACTCTATGCGAAAGAGATGTGTTGCACTGCATGAGGCAAATGGTGGTCACACCAGATACTGACTGGTATCCCCCCAGTAAAACAAAACTGCACCTTTCAGAGTGGCCTTTTATTGTGGACAGTCTAAGGCACACCTGTGCACTAGTCATGGTGTCTAATCAGCATCTTGGTATGGCACACCTGTGAGGTGGGATGGATTATCTCAGCAAAGGAGAAATGCTCACTATCACAGATTTAGACTGGTTTGTGAACAATATTTGAGGGAAATGGTGATATTGTGTATGTGGAAAAAGTTTTAAATCCTTGAGTTCATCTCATACAAAATGGGAGCAAAACCAAAAGTGTTGCGTTTATATTTTTGTTGAGTGTACTTAGAGAAAACCAAAAATCATCAGTATTTACAGAATTGATTGAGGTAATTTTGTAAATCAATATAAACACAGAAAGGTGAATACGAGGTCTGTTAGAAAAGTATTGGACCTTTTTATTTTTTGCAAAAACTATATGGATTTGAATCTTGTGCACTTGCATCAGCCAAGCTTGAACCTTCGTGTGCATGCGTGAGTTTTTTCACACCTGTCGGTTGCGTCGTTCGCCTGTGGGCAGGTTTTGAGTGAGCACTGGTCCAGCCCCCTCGTCGGATTTTCATTGTCAGGAAAATGTCTGAACAGCTGGAGCAGCGCTGCATCAAATTTTTCAAGAAACTGTGTGAGACAGCCAGGTGGAAACCATTCGGAAAATTCAGATGGCTTTCGGTGAAAATCCTATGGGCATCACACAGATTAAGGAGCATTACAACCGGATTAAAGACAGCCCACAGCGGCTGAGGGTGCGCCGCGCTTCGAGCGGCCATCGACAGGCTGAAATGACCAGGTCATTTCCAAAGTGAAGGCTGTGTTGATCCGGGACGTCGTGTGACTACCAGAGAAATGGCAGAAAAGGTGGACATCAGCCATTTTTCGTCGGATTCCACTGTTACAGGAGATTTTATAATGAAAGATGTGCGGAGGCATTCGCACGTCGGGACGAAGCCGCAATGGCGTAGAACAAAAGCAAGTCCGTGTTGGAAGTCTCACGGGACATGTTGTGGCGTTAGGTCTTCCACCATTCAGAAGATTCAGACGGCTTTCGGTGGCTTTTTAGTTGAGTGAGCATCCGGGAAATTGTGGAGAGCTGGGCATGTCAGGAAAATAATGGACTAGAAGATAAGCTCATCTTTTGGACCAGAAATCACACTACAAAATAACAATAAATAAAAAGGTAGCGTGATCCTCTTCCCTTAGCTGACCGAATAAACTTACCTTTAACTGTCTTTTAAAACTTGCTTTGTTACTAATTCACTGCAAGATCTATATTTTATATAAGATATATTTTAGCTGAATAGTTCACGATGTTTGGGATATGTGGTTTATATCTTGATCGTTCAACCTAATCGGTTGTGTCCAAACCTTCGCAGCAATAACAGTTTGGCACTGATGAAGCATTTTTTATTTTGAGAGCAGCGTGACTTTGTGAGCGATAATCAGGGCAGCTAAAAAAGTAAGGCTCTGTAAATTATTCAGATTAATTGATCATAACCTTTAACTTTATTTTGTAATGTTTGAAATCATCGATTCACAGCAGAGTATTGAAGTTTGAGTTTATAATACCTTTGAACGAAGCGCTGGCTGCAGGGCAAAAGACTGGAAGTGAAGAACCCAAACTCCTCTCGCGCATGTGCAGCACAGCCTCAGCCCCCGAGATGAGAGTTGGCAGTCCATCTCTCTCCTTCTGTGTTATTAATAAACTGCTGCTTGCTGCCTTCACTGTAACATGGTGTTAGGTTTCACACATATCCCTGTGTGTGACGAATCAAACACAACCACTATAGTAGTTCAGAGCCCTCTGCGTGGCTGCAAAACCACGGTGACGTGCACCTTCTAAATGACAATGTGTTTTTTCACTTTTCCGGTTTCACTTCTTCCTCTCCCATCATATTTTAATAGTTTTTGCAGTCTGCACGCTGATTACATTTCAATCATGGATCAAATACATTTAGCAGAAAAGTCCCCAAACTTCAACACGTCGGAAGAAGACTAAAATGACTCACAATTCATGTAGGAAATAGTACGTACCATACCGTTGGTTTGGAGGTTGATGATTGAGCTTGTTGATGAACAGTTTAATCCAGAAAAAGCCACTGTTCTTGCTGCAAATTGCATGAAGACATGACAGAGAACTTTAATAGGATCACGCGCACGTCAGTGTCATTGCATGGCCACGGGTTACAGAGTTGTAGAAGCATAAATCAGGCTTTAGGATTTTAAGGTACCACTCCATAGCTGAATCAGAATAAAGAGTGACTTGACCAAATGTAATGTTTTTAATGCACATAATGTTTAGTGCTGATTTAAAGCAGGTGTTTATTTTATTTTTTTTTTTCAAATGGAATTTTGACCCGGTTAAATGAGGCAGGCCCCTATTCAAGGTCAGGCGTTTAATCAAGGAAAAGCGTAAGCTTAATTGGTGCTGGGGATTCCCCGTAAATCTTTTGGCACGTCCTGGCTGTAACTAATCCATTACATACATACTACGAGGTCTATTAGAAAAGTATCCGACCTTATTATTTTTTTCAAAAACCATATGGATTTGAATCACGTGTGATTACATCAGACATGCTTGAACCCTTGTGGGCATGCAAGAGTTTTTTCACACCTGTCGGTTACGTCATTCGCCTGTGGGCAGTTTTTGAGTGAGGAGTCGCCCACCCTCTCGTCGTTTTTTCATTGTTTAGGAATGGCTCAGAGACTGCTGCTTTGTTTGATCAAAATTTTTTCAAAACTGTAAGGCACAACTGAGTGGACACCATTCTATAAATTCAGCTGGTTTTCGGTAAAAATTTTAACGGCTGATGAGAGATTTTGGTCTGGTAGTGTCGCCGTAAGGATGGCCCACGGCGCCTGACGGCGATCTGCGCTTCGAGGCGGCAGCGTGTCACTGTTTCAAGTTGAAAACTTCCACATTTCAGGCTCTGTTGATCCAGGAAGTCGTCAGAGAACAGAGAACTTTCAGAAGAAGTCGGCATGAGGAGTTTATTCGGACATTCCATTGTTAACGGACATTTTGTAATGAAAGAACGTGCGGGCAGAGTCGCATGTCGGGCCGGACCCGACTGCAGGGGGTCGCGATAGGAAAAACACCTCTGTTGGAAACCTTAATGGGCAAGTTGGAACATGCCCAAGCTGTTAAACAATTTCTCAGTTACTCACTTGTTGAAAGCCATCAAAAGCCGCCTGAATTTTACAAATGGTTTTCAACACGGAGGTGTTTTTCCTGTCGCGGCGCACACAGATTTGCCGAGTCGTCACGGAAACGACTCGGCGAATTTGCGCGCACGTCTTTCATTAAAAAATGTCCTTAAACAGTGGAATGTCCGCATAAAGTCCTCATGCCGGCCTCTTCTGAATCTTCTCTGTTCTCTCACGATGTCCTGGGCGAATTAAGCCTTAAATTAGGATGTTTTCAGGTCGAAACAGGCCGACAACGGCGCCTGGAAGCGCTGCACGACGTCCTGCTCTGTGGGAAGTCCTTACAGCGACAGAAACACCCCATAATCTCTCATCAGCCGTTAAACTTTTCACCGAAAACCAGCTTAATTTCTCGAATAGTGTCCACTCGGATATTCCTCACAGGTCCAGAAAAAATGTTGATAAAGCAACGCGCGCCGTCTCGAGCAGCGTGTGAAACAAAGGAATTCAGCCGAGAGGGTTGGGACCACATCTCACTCGAGGCCTGCCCAGAGGGAAATGACGTCACCGACACGCGTGAAAAAACTCAAGCATGCGCACGAGGGTTCAAGCATGATTGGTGTAATCGCACGTCATTCAAATCCATATAGTTAAAAAAAAAAAGGGTCGGTTTATTATCTAATAGACCTCGTAAGTGCAGATTTTGTCCATTTTACATTTATAATTCGTTGGTCCACCTGAATCCATTATATGCTAGTTTTGCTGTGTAACCCGACTGTCTCAGCTACATTGATGCTGTTATTAATGTGAAAATTTTCCACAATATTTTAATGCAGAAGAGATACCGAGCTGCCAAAGAGGCTTATGAGAACCTTCTGCAGACGGATGATCTTCCTGCACAGGTGAAGGCCACTACCCTGCAGCAGCTAGGTAAGCTAATGCACTGACTAATATAACTATGGCATGTTGTCTTGTAAATCCTTCTTGGGAGTTCTGTGGAGACATATTCTGAGAGAATCTTGAAGTTGTTGGAGGTGGGGGTTAAGATCAAATATAATTTTGGGCTGTGGGTTTTCAAAGTTTCATGTTTTCCCTCAAAATGTACAATTTAAATGTTGGAATTCTTTTAATTCTGGGTCAGTTGGTATCTTTAGGGGCATTTTGTGGGTGCTTTGTGGACCTTCAGACCAACAAGAAAATTCTCAGCAAGAATGTGCAAGATGTTAGGCATTTCAAAAATAATTCAGAATTGTTCCTCCATCCCCATCCAGGCTGGATGCATCACACAGTGGAACAGCTCGGGGACAGAGCCAGCAGGGACAGCTATGCCATTCAGTGTCTGCAGAAATCTCTGGAGGCTGATCCCAATTCTGGACAGTCCTGGTACTTCCTTGGCAGGTATCCTGTACCCACCAGCACACTGCCAGATTGTGATCATTTTCTAAAGCATTAAAATATTTGCTTTTAATATGCAGTCTCCACGTTCACCTTACTGCAGTGTCTAAAATGTTAATGCCACTATAGTGCTTCGTAAATTAATTATGATATATAAAACTTGATTACTGATTACAGCTGCAATACATTAGTGTTTAAAAATGGAAAGTCACAACTGACAGTAAAACAAATGATGCATTATGTACTTGCAGGTTAGTCCATAGTTCTTGCAGTGTTTAATAACAACTGAGCATGTATAAAAGACTGCATTTCAATGCACTGTAGGGCAAAGTCCTCCTGAAAATTTCCCACAAATGGACGGAGAAGAACAAATTTAGGCTTTTAATGTTTCAGAGCAATGTTTTGACAAAATAGATGGAAGTGTTTTTAGAAAACATTTGCTGCTAAAATGAGCTAGCTATGTCTAGAGACCTGTGGTTTTTGAGCTGAACTCGTACTTGGGGGGGGGGGGGGGGGGGGGTGAAGGTTCTGGCCTCTTAGTGTTAATGCAAGCTGTTTCCATCTAGGGGATGGGTCTTATCCCAACTGAGTGGAAGAAACCTTTGTTGTATTTGTTGTTGTCTGGACTGACTACATTATCACAAATAGAGGAGTATTACACAGCTCTCTGTGTCAGGAAAGATGCTTGCAAAGATCTTTAACTCAGGGACCAGAGCTGTCTGGTTGCACACCCAAGAAGATAACAGTTGACTGCGTCTTAACCATGCCCATACTTATTAAACTGCAGCGTGCGTATCTCTGCTACTTGTTTGCCAATCTGCTTTGATTAGGGCTGGGCAGTATAATGGTATTATGAGTTATATCAATAATTTAGGAGATATTTAAGTGGAACAATACAGTAATACTGATAAAGCTTAGAGAGACTTCTAAGATTGGGGGTGGGCGTGGGGGGTGTTCTATTATTTTTATTAACGTAGTTTGCTCCAGTTTGAGTCCACGGAAACTGGGCAAGCTGATTCACCCCACTTCCTCAGATACCCTTCATCCAGAAAGTATTCACAGCGCTTCACTTTTTCCACGTTTTATGTTACAGCCTTAATTGTAAAATGGGTGAAATTCATATTTTTCCTCAAAATTGTTGTCAGAGTTGGACCTGGAAAGAACAACTCAGTTTACACACACAGAAAACGATCACGCAGGAGGCACTGAATTTCTTTTCCTGATCAGGAGAGAACAAATGAGCGAGTCCCTTTGTCAAGAACTGTCATCTGCTCTGAAGGCCCTGCCCATTTGCTTCTCCTTTTTATTGAATATAGTTACATACAAGCATATAGGAGTGACAATATCACAAAACAATGGAAAGACACAAAGTCTGGTCTCACGTTGATATGAAAACTGTTATGGCTTTGAGCCCTCAGACTCCTAGGCTTCCCATAATAATGTCCAGTGCTGAACCAGTGTTCCGGTCACCCTGCTCTTCCCTCAAGGCTGAACCGTTAATTAAAGATGCACATCTGCGCTTAGCAAAAACATAACTCTAGCAAAACAGTCTGCACACTGACTAAGCCAAGATCATCTGCTCACTTTCTCGTGTGGCAGTTTTAATGATTACTCGAACAGTTCAGTGTATATGATATGATTGCTTTGACAATGAGTAATTATTTAAAAGAATAATGGTACATGAACTCACACATGCATACATGTATATATGAAAAATAGAGAACAGAATCAAAGACACGATCACAGAGGGTACATCAAAGTAAAGGCATTAAAGAAGTTAATATTTGATAATATATATTGATAATATAGACAAAACCTTGTCAATTGTACATACAATACATAATGACAATGGGATAAAAGTTTTTTGGAGATCTTTGCAAGATTATTAAAATTTGTCACACACAGCACGCGGTTTCGGGTATGCAGCCATATTGGACGGCGAACTCTGTGTACATCACAGCATGGCCGACGCTGGGTTGTTCGTGGACGACCAAGCTAATCTGTACGATATAGCAAAAGGGCTTGATCCTGAACACCAAAAGAGGTATTTAGAGAATTACATAGAATCAACATTGGTCCATACAGTATTGCCCTCGAGAATTTCACCAGTTTTATCGATTTTGAGCAGAAAAAAGGAGAGAAAAAAACCCTCATAGCCGCTGCGTTACACAGCAGCAATGAGGAAAAAAAAACCCCATCAGCACAGAAAAACAATAATCACACAGACAGACGCAGGACGACAACCGAGATTTGAAGGTCCAGTTTATCAGAACACTCCGGAGGCAGCCTATTAGGCGCCGTCAACGGCCTTGTCCGACAATCATGGAGGGGGAGGGGCTCAGCCCTGAGCAGTCCACTGTCCACAGTCAGCGTCAGAGCTGGAGAAGCTGAAGGGAGGGGGATGACCAGGGGAGCGAGGCTTAAGTGTTGATCTTCTTGAGGAGGTTTTTTATCACAGCGGCCTTGGAGTGCAGCTGTGTTTTTGGGAGGCCAAATGAATATCCAGATTAGCAGACGCCTGAAGGATTCCACAGTTCTGAGAACAGAGTGACTCTCAATGCATCTGAATGTAGAATGTGGTCTTTACAGACGGTCAAAGCAGGTTTCCAGAGCTGCAATCCTGCCCGAGATGTTTTCTAGCGTGTGGTTAACACCCGCCGACTGCGCAGCCACTGCCTTCCCAATCGAATCAATCATGTAGGGCAGTCTGGACGGCCCAATCAAAGCTGCCTCCACTTTCTTGATTTTCCGGTAAACCAGCGCCATGCCCGGTCCACACAGTAGAAAGCCGGTCACCACCAAGCCAAATATATACACATCTTCGATGTCCTCCACAGAAAGCATGTAAAGGCACATGACCTGCCATCTCCCCCACGAGTTCATCACGTAACCCATCACATGCGTCCCGGCAGGACAGGTCGGGTCCTCCGCCCCCGAATGTCTTGTAGAAAAAATAGTGTCAATTGCGTTCAAAGACCACTTTAACAGATCCATTTTTGTTGTTTTCCAGAAGAGCAAAGCTGCAGCCTCACAGACAACATGCCACAGGAAAGATAAGGAGGGAGGGAGGAGAGAAAAGTGCGTCCGTCTCGGCCGAGTGCAAGCTGGCAAAAAAAAAAGAAAAAAGTAAAGCAGGCATTTATTTTTTTCAGAGGATGTTTTGACCTGGTCATTAAATGAGACAGGTCCTGATTCAGGATTCCCCATAGATTGTTTGGGGCCTGGGTCCAGTGCCAAACCTGTCTTGTTATGGCAGCCACACCTCTCTTTATTAGCAGAAAAACAATAAAAATGTACCGTTTGCAAGGCTCATGGAATCATATGCACAGCAATGAAACACCATGTTGCTGTAATTTGTGTAGACAGTCGTAAATAAGGCGAAAGAACAGACCTGCTAAATATAAGGTTAAATCATTTGCCGTTCGTACAGTGCGGAAGTTGCCGTCCAATATGGGTGCATAAGCACATATTACTTGATCCATGGCGTCACTTGCATATTATCTATTCACAGCTTTTCCCATGAAGCTCAAAACGTATTTTTCTACAGCTTAATTAAAGTCCACTTATGGTAAATTCAGTTGATTGGACATGATTTGGAAAGGCACACACCTGTTTACATATAAAGTCCCTCAGTTGACAGTGCATGTTGAGCCCCTTTCACACCGGGGCCAATGTAGAGTTGCGTATTGCTGTGTACTGATGACGCCAAGTTAAATACCATTATGCCCAGTTTTTGCTCCTCTATGCAGCAGTATGCTGAGGGCTATGCGAGGTAGATGCAAAAAGTTAAACATGTTTAAAGTTAAACATGTTTAATTTTTTTCAGCATAGAGTACTGGACGCTGAAAGTACGCAGTTTTTAAGCAAGTCTTACACAACTGTTTGTAATCTACACAAGACTGCGCTAATGTACATCAAGCCTCCGAAATTCTACACGCCAGAAAAATCCTTTATCAGTACATACTTGGATTGATAGAGTTTATTCATCCTGCTGGACTTTGCTGGGAGTGAAGCTTCGAAACCACAGAAGAAGAGGCAAGCCAAGCTTCCACGTTCAGAGGACATGTTCACTCTTCATGCACTGCCAGCAGGAGGACATCTGCACCGTTCACTTCTCATGGCAGGTTACGTGCGCGGCACCAGAAGCAACTCTGCTTTGCTTCGCACCTCCTCCAGTTCTGTCACGATTGTGGCACATTAATAAAGTCCATTAACGGACCGATCGCCAGCAGGAGGACATGTCCACCTTTGACTTCTCACTGTAGGTCACGCGTGCGGCCGCCAGAAGCAGCTCTACTTTTCACCTCCTCCAGTTCTCTCACGATTGTGGCATGTTAATAAAGCCCATTAACTCCTGGAAATAATGTCTTATGACTTTTTCCAGTGCATCAAATCCATCTTTGTGTCTGTCTGTAATCTGGGTCATTTTTGAGATCAGTGATCAGTAGCGTTCATTGTTGAATTTTCATTGCTGAAGCCTCTTTCACATTGGCGTATTCGTAGAGCTGCTCATTGCAGTGTATCATCTACGCTGAGTTGAGCAGCTCTATGCCCACTTTTAGCAGCTCTACGTCGCGTTTTTGCTCTCTACACAGGAGTATGTTGAGGGCTACGCGCTTAGGACGGAAGGAATTAAAAATGTTTAATTTTCTTCGGCGTAGAGTGCTGAACACAGTTTTAAGCAGGTCTGCGCAGCACAGCGTTACTGCATGCAAGTCTGTGCAACACTGCGCTTCGGTACACATCCAAAAACTGAGTGCGTGAATCAGCTGAAAACATGATCACACAGCCCACAGCACCTGTGTGTGATCAGAACAGGGAATCGAACCTCAACTCAGAAATCCAGAAACAGCAGGTCGGTCGCTCACTCTCTCTCTTGCGCATGCGCTCTCCCTCTCTCTCTCTCTGTGTCTGATCGAACCTTTGACTTTAAAATAAAAGCGCACTCGCTGCATGTCGGTGCGCTCATCAAACGCCCTGATCGATCAGGTCTGATCAAATCAGCGGACCTGATCGGAGTTTGAGTCACAGTGTTTGGTTCAGGGCAGCCTTTACCACAGCCAGACTCAGCAGCATCTGGACACAATGAACGTGATCCACCAAGACAAAAAAAAAAAAAGGCATAGACATTAAGCTTTTTAGTGTACTTGTCCATAGGACAAGTAACCCTGGCAGTTTACTTTTCCTATAGGAAAAGATGGTTGTCTGGACAACCCGTGACTGAGATTCAAATTAAATATTTATCACATATACTTTGCTCTGACTTGTCACTTAATAAAAACCTGTCGTACTTCTTTTGAAATGTCGGAGGAGGAATACATGAACATTTCCAACTCACTAAATATTTCTTAGATTTTATTTACATCAATCATTCAGAAATACAGTTTAGTACTTTATGGTAAATCTGTCAGGTAGGCAGTTCTCCTCAAAAACTAAATGCCCATGCTGGAAGAGGACAAGTGAGGGAAGCCACCAAGACACAACTTTGGAAGAATGTTTGGCTTATGTGGGTGTGAGTGGAAAAACTGGGAATATAACATTTTTATTTTTATCTTCATACAGTCCCTACTTTTTTATTTGTGGTTGTTTCTGTTCCATTTCTGAAATTAAAGAACTGCTATAAGGAAAAGTGTTAACGTTTTATTGTTTTTTTTTTTTTGTTTTTTTTTTACTTTTTAACAGAACAAACACAAAAACCAAACTCTTATAAAGATGGAAAAAATGCACAAACGTGCAGGAAAAACAGAACAATGCAGACTGATTTGACTCGTGATTTTTGAAAATAATAAGCAGTAACTTACTTTGAAATAAATCAGCTTCAGCTTTCAGGCTCCTCTCCTGTGGAACCAGCTCCCAATTCAGATCAGGGAGACAGATACCCTTTCTACTTTTAAGATTAGGCTTAAAACTTTCCTTTTCGCTAAGGCTTATAGTTAGGGCTGGATCGGGTGACCCTGGACCATCCCTTGGTTATGTTGCTTTAGACGTAGACTGTGTTTCATAATTATTGTATGGCCTTGCCTTGCAATGTGGAGCGCCTTGGGGCAACTGTTTGTTGTGATTTGGCGCTATACAAGAAAAAAGTTGATTGATTGATTGATTGAAATAATTGAAATGCAGTGCTGCAACCTAATAATTTTAAAAAATAAAAATCAGCAGCTTGTATTTTTATTCTGATTAGAGTTCATTTCCTCTTTTTTTCTCCTCAGTCATGTTTTGTGCTTGAACATTAAACAACTACATTAAGCCATCTAAAATAAATATCTGTGGAAAATAACAGCCTGTTAAGGTTCAGAGTTCTCAGCTGCTTTATGTGATTTCTGCTTCTGAACATCACTGCAGAGTTTCTACACATCAGGTTTTTTTAAATCACACGTGTGTGTGATTTTTATTCTGTTCATCCATATATTCTCATTTTAAGGAATTTTGACCAGTTTATTTCATCTCATAATTTCAGCATAACTGTCACCGACACGTGCACACGGTGTGAACAGGACGTACCGTCAGAACAGTCCAGAGAGAAATAAAGGCAGCGCCACACTTTTGTGTGTTGCGTTTCACTCTGCGCTCAACGTGCTCCTCCTCTCCCTCCTCGCAGCCAGCCGACTTACACACACACACACACACACACACACACGGCTGCAGCGATCGGACCCAGTCTTAATTTTCAGCAAAGCCGCCCGCAATTTTTTCGGCGTCTTTTTCGAAAATTGACCACTCAAATGACGGCAGGACAGCTTGCTGCCTAAAACCTTGGTTCCCGCTCCCGTCTGCTCCCATGAATTTTTAATCCCGTATCGTCCCAATCACGTGACGAATAGCAAAGTTGACTCCCATCCCGTGGGATTCCCGAAAAAATGTCAGCCTCTACTACGAACACAGGCGCCATACAGTGGTCTCGTGCACACATTGATATCATGTTTTCTGATTGTCCGCTGCGTGGAGAGTGGCGGGAAAAGCCGAAGACATTTTCGCGTGAGGTGCGAGATAAGACGTGATATAAATAAATAAACAAAAATGCGGTGGTTCTTAGCGATGAAAATAAAGAATTTTAACATTTTAAACCAAAAAAATGTCACTTTTCCAGTCGGACAACGATTTAGAGCTATTGTTTGTCCAATCACATTTTACACTTGTCCCGGACAAGCGTTAATGTCGATGCCCGATAATAATAATAATAATAATAATAATAATAATAATAATAATGTTAAATGACTCGGAACAGAGCGCATTTCCACAGAGGCAGAAAATAGCACTGAACTGGTTTAATAGCGGCATGGTACACGTGACTGTGTGAGCGAACACACGCAGCTGCAAATATGAAACGAACACTGAAAAAGGCTGAGTACACGCGCATTTCAGGTGTATTTAAATGAAACACAACACTGCAATGAGCAGCTCTACGAATACACCAATGTGAAAGGGGCTTGAGGTGTTTTTTTTTTTTTTTTTTTTTTTGTTTTTTTACACCAGGCAGCTATTTCTATAAGGGGGTCGTCTGGGTTTATGAGCCGTGAGTGTGACCATAATTCTTATTTTTTCCATCCTATACCTTAAAGTGCAAATGTCTGTGAGTAATACTTACTTTTTTATATTAAACTGACCTGTTAATGGTCTTCTGAAAGTTGGATGTATTTTATAACTTAAAAACGGGAATGATGCTAACTCGTTAGCATGTCTGTGGCATTTTCATTGTTTAAGTTAGCGTTAGTCAAATGCATTACAAACTGTAATATTCATTTATTTCTGTCTATGGATTGTAGTCATAAAAAGTAAATAACTAAAAAAAAATAACTAAAAAGTAAAACAACAGACAATATAAAGTTTGTTCAGAAAGGAGTGGGAAGAAGTCTAAATTTGATGAATATAAACTTATTGAATAATATTTCAATATTTTTTTCTTAACTATTGTGTGTTTTATATACTAATTGTGCAATTAGTATTACTATGGTTTTTAATTATTATGGATTTTAACTTTTGATGTGTGCTTTTATGTACTATTTGTACAAACTTTTTATCACACAACCAATGTTATGTCATGAATACCACCCCTTCCCTGCTTCTTTAAAAGTACACAGTTAACAGTTAAGTCATGATAATAATAGTAACAGCAGCAGCAATAATAATAATCATGTTACAATACAATTTTAGAAAAAGACAAAGAAAAATGATGTTTTCCTGTGAACACCTAGTGACTCTCACACCCCCACTTCATTCCTGTATCCTGTGAAAACACACACTTTATAGTTTGTTTTAAATTGCTGAATGTTTGGATGTCACTTTAACTCCTCACCCACACTATTCCACAGTCTCACCCCACAAAATGAAATGCAGAATCTTTTCTTGTTTGTACGGATTTTATTAATTTTAAAGTTCTTTTTCGCTCTCAATTGATATCTCTCCTTTCGATTCGTGAACAATTTCTGTAGGTTTTTTGGTAAAAGGTCACTTTTTGCTTTGTACAAGATCTGTGCTGTTTGGAATTTTACTGTCTGTCAATTTTAATAATTTGGATTTTAAGAGTGAGTGAGTATGGTCTTGATAGCGATATTATGAATAACCTGTATTGCCCCTTTTTTGAAGAATAGTTAGTGATTTTATTGAACTCATATAGTTATTGTATAGGATGCAGAGTGATTTGTGATCCAGATCATGTTTTGCTTTCCAACTGATTTTCTAGTCATAGTAAGGGCAAAATACTACTGGAGTGATTTTGAATAAGGAAAGTTGGTTTTTTTCCCACCAAAATGGGTGCTGCACTCACTGCAGTTTATTGTCTTGAATAACCCCAGATTGTATTTCAGAGCTTCCAGAATTCGAAAATTATTCATCTAGAATTCAAAATTGTCACCACCCCTACAGTGAAGCGTGGTGGTGGGATGGTAGAGACTTAGGACAATCTCCCTGATCACCAGACACGAGTCTGTGTTTTAGCAGTGCTCATTTGTTTAAAATATCTTCTTAAAGATGTTCAGAAAAGTCAGAGAGAATCAAGTCTCAAAACAACAGCTTTATTTTCACAACAAAAGGAAGCAATATCACAGGGTCCCCGTAACACAGAAAACACCAGGATTACAGGATACACAAGGTTTACAGGCACTTTTTAAACAGTTTAGGGGTCAGTGTCTCCATGCCAAGTCGGTGGACCTTCCAAAATTGACAAATCTTACACCAATAAAAACAGCTATTCATGCCACCTTTTTTCCAGAAATATGCAGGTGTGAGGAGACCACTTAGTGGAAAATCACCAGGCCTGTGAGATCAACCCTGAGTCACAGAAATTTTCTGTAAAACCAAATTATCATTTTACACTAGTATGTATGGCTTTAATCCAATATTCATTTTCTTCAAAAATTAAGTACTTTACTCCAGTTACACTCTTAAATCCAAATTCTGGCCTTATAGTTTCCTTTTAGAGAAAACATACATTTTGCACAGAACATATTTCCCTCTAAATATCTGTTAACTGTTATCTGTACTACACAACAAAACCATCGTCTGGCATTTGCATATCATCATGATAAGTTTGTCATTAGCACATCATCTGTCTTTGGCAAAGAATGACACCACAGTGGCAACATCATGCTGTGGGGATGTTTTTTTTTCATTTTCAAGATGACTTGAGGCTGGAATTGCTGCCAAAGGTGCCATGATGGCGTAGTGTGTTACTAATGCAATCTTTGCAACTGTGGTCCCAGCTCTCTTCAGGTCATTGACCAGGGTCTCCCGTGTAGTTGTGGGCTTTTTCAGAATCATGCTTACCCTACGAGGTATTCACACCAGAGAGTTGAATCTTTGTCTTATCAGACCAGAGAATTTTGCTTCTCGTGGTCTTAGAGTCCTTCAGGTGCCTTTTGGCAAATTCCAGGTGGACTACCATATGCCTTTTACGAAGGAGTGGCTTGCATCTAGTCAGTCTACCACACTGGCCTGATTGGTGGACTTCTCTCTTCACAGAGGAATGCTGGAGCTCTAACAGAGTGACTGTCGGGTTCTTGGTCACCGCCCTGACTAAGGCCCTTCTCCCCTGATCACTCAGTTTAGACAGGTGACCAGCTCTGCAGGATTTTAAACCATCATGGCGTATTCTGTTACTAATGTAATCTTTGTGACTGTGGTCCCAGCTCTCTTTAGGTCATTGACCAGGTTCTCCTGTGTAGTTCTGGGCTTTCTCACAATCATCCTTACCCCACGAGGAGAGATCTTGCATGGGGCCCCAGACCGAGAAAGAATGACAGTCATCTTATGTTTCTTCCATTTTCTAATAATTACATCAACAGTTTTTTTTTTTTTTTTTTTTTTTTTTTTTTTTTTTTTTTTTTGCTTTCTCACCAAGCTGCTTGCCTGTTGTCCTGTAGTCCGTCACAGCCTTGTGCAGGTCTACAATTTTACAATTTTGTCCCTGGTGTCCTTAGACAGCTCTTTGGTCTTGGCCATGGTGGATAGGTTGGAGTGTGATTGATTGAGTGTGTGAACAAGTGTCTTTTATACAGGTAACAAGTTCAAACAGGTGCCATTAATACAGGTAGAAAGTACAGAATTGGAGGGCTTCTTAAAGAAAAACTAACAGGCCTGTGAGCGACAGAATTCTTGCTGGTTGGTAGGCGATCAAATGCTTATTTCATGCCATAAAATGCAGATTATTTATTTAAAAATCATACAATGTGATTTTCTGATTTTTATTTATTTATTTTTTTTTAGATTCTGTCTCTCACAGTTGAAGTGTACCTATGATAAAAACTACAGACCTCTCTGTTCTTTGTAGGAGGGAAAACTTGCAAAATCGTTAGTGGATCAAGTGCTTATTTGCCTCACTGTGTGGCTTGTTGTGTGGTTTATTGGCGTAATAAAGTACAAAGCCTGTTCTCCAGTTTTTGGTGGTGGCTTATACAGAGGCACAAAGCCACACGTGAGGCCATTTATTGTAAGGATTCTGTTGTCAAGCAAAAACAGTAAATTTGAAATTCTTAAAATGTGCTGTGTATCATTGTGTTGGCATTATTCTTCTTATTATTTTTTTATTTACTTTTAACCAAATATTTTTCCATGACTGGAGAAAAAGCCTGATGGCCTCTGTCTCCTAGGTGCTACTCTAGTATTGGGAAGGTCCAGGATGCTTTTATCTCCTATCGGCAGTCCATAGACAAATCAGAGGCCAGTGCAGATACCTGGTGTTCTATAGGGTAAGAGACACTGTGTTCACCTAAGGCTGCAATTACACTTCTTTAACGGTGCTGCACATTGCGAGATAAAAAAAATGCAGACTGTGTACCATGAAAGTGTTCTCTAACTTCACAATCCTCAAAATCTCCTTGCAGGGTTTTGTACCAGCAGCAGAACCAGCCGATGGATGCTCTGCAGGCCTATATCTGCGCTGTACAGCTGGACCACAGTCACGCCGCAGCCTGGATGGATTTGGGCACGCTGTACGAGTCGTGCAACCAGCCACACGATGCCATCAAGTGCTACATCAATGCCACACGCAGCAAGGGCTGCACGAATACCACCGCATTAACCCACCGCATCAAATGCCTGCAGGTGGGTGGAGATGAGATAGGAAAGAAGGTTTCGCACAGACACAGTTTTTACTATGTAGTGACTACAGTAATTTTTTCTGCGTTGCCATAACTACAAAATGTATTTGGGTCACATCTGCACCGAGTTGGGTATACATGTTTATGCAGAATATTACGAGGCTGTTCCTTATTCCTCCCCAGTATCTGTTGCTATTTGCTGTGATTTAGACAAAATTAACAAATTGGTGACATTATGTTGTTTATCTTTATAGATGCTAATTTGAAATGGGAAATAGCTAGAATTGAATGTTACATATTTTATGTAATGGAAGCTTTTTAAAGTGCAACTGACATGGTTTGTTATGCTTTACATAAGATTGTACATAACCTGCTGCCTAAAATATTACGCTAGAAAAGCTATAAATGGACCATTTGTCTCTTTCTTAATTTTTTAAAATAAGTTTTAAAATTTCTCCCTGGCCCATCCACCTTCCCACTTGAAACAGTGAGACGCATGCGACATCACTCCATGAAGTCTTGGCTTTTTTCCACTTGAAGGCATAGCCATTGGATTTCTGACATGAAGAAAAGATGTTAAGCATGGAAATGTGCCTCTTAGGTTCATTGTGGCTGAGCGCTTAATTGAGTGAGACTGAATATGGGAGGGCTACAAAATGGATCTATATTTGGAGGGCATTTTTCTGAGGCTTGCTTTGTGGAAGGACCCATGCTTTTGCAGTGATGAATGTTTTCAGGAAATTACTGGAAATCTGGGTTTTTACTCACGTGTTGATCATTTCCAGGTTATTTTTGATAGCATACTTCAGAATCCATTCATTCGGTTCCACACCCAAACAGTTGGTGGCAGTAATGCACCGTGTTGGTTTGCAAGCTGCCAATACTCTCCAAAGAAGGGTTGTTTTGTTTTTGGAGTTTAAGTCATATTTTTGGGGACTGCATGGTTGTTTTTGTAACACTTTACTTTGTTGTAGACATTAAAAAGTTATGAGCTGCGTATTTCTTCCAGTAATGATACATTAAGTGGAGCTAATGGGTGACGCTTCCAGCTGCTAAAAATGCTAACACCATTAGCATTCAAACAAGAGTTTAACCAAGTCTGCAAGTCACAACCACAAGATTGAGTTCGCGCAATGCACAAAAATTTGTCTGAGGTGAGTTAGTAACTGAAAATGTTATGTGACGTTAATACTCTGCTGAAGTTTATCAACTAACGTTAGCTTTTAACTGTAGGATGTTAAATCAATCACTGTCAAGCTGAGTAAATGTTTTATATTCGTAAATTGTTAGACTTATTTTTATTTTTATTCATTTAATCGTTACTGCCATAACTGCAACAAAAGTCTCAACTTTAAATAACTTTGATTTTTTTTTAAATTTTTTAATTTTTTTAAACTATCAAGTAATCAAAGAAAATAGCACAACACTGTTTCATATTTCATTTTGTTTAATGTACACATTACTTTTCATGTTTTTTAGTCCTTATAATGTTAATCAAGAAATTATCTCAACAGATAGGTTGGCTTTAATTTACAGATGAACATCAAAGATTTCTAAAGAATCTTTATTATTATTATTAAAACATTTTAATTACAAGTTTTTTTCATGTAAGAAAAGTTTATAACTTAAAAATGTACAGTCATCAGAAATTAATCTTGAAGTAAAAACACATTTATAAGGATTTTAAGGTGGCCAAGAATTTGAAAACAGAGATGCCCAAAAACTAGCAAAACTCAGAAGTGAAGGTTTAACAATTTGATGCATTAATGTGACATAAATACTCCTATTGTTCCATTTGAATTGACACTGAGAATTTTTATTTTTGAGTTCTTTGAATTGCCATTTCCTTTGTACTTTTCTGAACCACAGTGTATGTTTTTTGATTAAAGGCTGATAGCATATTACAAGTTGTGTGAAAAGACTGGGGTGGAACACTTGACCTGACCCCCCACCCCCCCACCCCCCCAAAAAAAAACATTTTTAAAGTTTTTTAGTGGGTTAATAAACCTGAAAATGCACTAGAATGGATCCAAAATCTCCCGTCATTTGGCCCTTGCCAAAAAAATATTTTTTTTTCCCCTCCCCATGGCCCACTTTTATCATAGTTTTGTCATAATTGGGATTAAATGTAAAATCCAGTAAGTGATCCTAAATTATTGAAGTCAGATCCAAGCACACACACACACACACACACACACACACACACACACACACACACACACACACACACACACACACACACACACACACACACACACACACAGAGTTGTAACTTACAGACATGCTGGGCTGTGACCATTTAACAAAGACAGAGGAACATGGAAATAATTCTTTCTGATAAAGATCACACCAACTGGCCACATTTTGGTGACAGTGGTGTGACATTTCAGAACAGGCTCTCTGAGTTGAACATGCGTATTGGCGTTGTACTGTCCACACATAGAGCCGGAGACAGCCAAAGTGTGCTGCTGGGCCTCGCTCTGGAGCACCAACATTTTTCCTCAGAGTTGCTTGTGGGATTGACATTGTTTTCGGCACAATGAGCCTGCTGCTGTACTTGGTGATGTCACACTGAGATCGCTGCCACTAATCTGCTTTTGGATTTGTGAGACCAAACTGTGCTGCTGCAGTGGTAATATTTAATAATTAATGATGTGTGTTAAGATCACAATTCACTCATTCAATATTTTTCAACAGAAAAAAATGCATATTATCGCAATCACCAACATGAATCACAACAAAATCATGTCGGTTGCATTTCAAGGTTGAGAGAGGAATGTGTTTTTGTTCCACCCTCATTCCTTCTCAGTACACTTCTCTAATTACGCCCTGTCAACCATTGCTGTAGCATTAATTGAAGCTGCAGGTTGATTTGTTTAAAAAAATATTAAAGGATTATTAACGGAGCATGAGGTCTGTACAGGAAAGTATCATACCTTGGTCTTTGTTGTACGGACCGAGCGCAGCGACGGCCAAACATCAAAGAACAAGCAAGCAATGTTAATAATTTATTATATGGCAGTTCGGAGCTGTCTTTTCATCGTGTTAGTCTTCATTTTGCATGTCCACTTCAAGCTCCTTTGCTGTTAATTCCTGCGATTCAAGCTTGTCAGTGTAATAAAATTTGCTTGGAGAATGGTCCTCTTCATCGCTCATAATTTCTTTGTTTGCTGTTTCTGTTTTATTTCATGTGAAAATTGCAAACAAAGTTGCAAATCTGAGACACGAGCCAGAAGGATTGTCATGTAACGGTCTGATATGGGAAAATCAGACTGGAAATCAGCCAGTCAGAGCGCGCGTACTTTCGTAGCCATATAATGAATATATTTATTTTGCTCTGTAGATCAGTTGCTTTGGGGACAGATGTGACGGGCGCTATACTCTCAGTAGAATTGGAAATGTGTAAGAAGTTACTTAAGTGATATTGATTATCCAAAGTCTCACCTAAAGCTGTTTGAGTGTTAGTTGGACTGCTAGGTTTGCCACAGTCATTTGCTCAAGGTATAACCACAGATAAATTCACAGTTATGTCACTGGGCACTTGGCAGAGAGAAACTGAATAGTCACATGTGGAAAACTTAGTCTGACACAAGCTGAATGCAAATATGTCCAACAGCAAAAAACAAACCACCGACGTGTACAATGTGATCATTGGTGCTTTTGTTTTCTGCTCCAGCATACAGCAGGACCATGGACTTCCTGCTGCTAGTGTGGAGAGTAACATGAGGTGTTTGATTGTTTGATTTTTAGGACTTGTACGAGCATCAGTGTGCATTCCCATCTTTAGATGTTTTTAATGGGTGTACATGTTAGCACTTGACAATGTTGGATTAGCGCATATAATATTTCATAGGGATGTTCCCAAGACCACAAAGAGGGATTTATATAATATAAAACATAATGGCCCATCTGAGGCAAAACTATTCAACTTAATACATCCACTCCTCCACCATCAAATAACCAGCAGTGTTTCAGTCAAGGATCCAGAATTGAGTGAACCTTTTGATAGCATTTTATTTTATTTTGTTCTTCATTCATGTTGTCTTTATACAGTGACTCTTAATGTGTAGCTTTAAACCCCATACTAAACATGCAGTGTGTCCAGAAAGTATTCACAGGGCTTCACTTTTTCCATATTTTGTTAGGTTATTATTACCTTATTGCAGAATGGAGTAAATTATTTTATCCCCTCAAAATTCTACTCACAACACCCCATAATGACAACATGACAATTATTTTTTTTTTTGGCTAATTTATGAGAAGAAAAAAAAAACCCCTAAGAAATCACCTGTACATAAGTATTCACATCCTTTGCTCAATACTTGATGCATGAAATGTTGATGCACCTTTGGCAGCAATTACAGCCTCAAGTATTCTTGAATATGATGCTACAAGCTTGGCACACCTATCATTATGCAGTTTTGCCCATTCCTTTTTACAGTATCTCTCAAGCTCCATCAGATTGGATGGGTAGCGTCGGTGAACAGCCATTTTCAGATCTCTCCAGAGATGTTAAGTCGGATTCAGGTCTGGGCTCTGGGCGGGCTACTCAAGGACATTCACAGTTGTCCTGAAGACCCTCCTTTAATATCTTGGCTATGTGCACAGAGTTGTCCTGAAGCCACTCCTTTGATATCTTGGCTGTGTGCTTAGGGTCATTGTCCTGCTGAAAGATGAACCATCGCCCCAGTCTGAGGTCAAGAGCATTCTGGAGCAGGTTTTCATCTGGGATGTCTCTGTACATTGCTGCATTCATTTTTTCCTCTATCCTGACTAGTCTCCCAGTTCCTGCCACTAAAAAAATCACCACAGTATGATGCTGCCACCACCATGCTTCACTGTAGGGATGGTGCCCAGTTTCCTCCAAACTTGATGCCTTCCATTCACGGCATAAAGTTCAATCTTTGTCTCATCAGATCAGACAATTTTGTTTCTTGTGGTCTGAGAGTCTTTAGGGACCCTTTTGGCAAACGTCATGTGGGCTGCCATGTGCCTTTCACTAAAGAGTGGATTCCGTCTGTCCACTCTACAGGCCTGATTCGTAGATTGTTGCAGAGATGGTTGTTGCTGCAGAAGGTCTGGCTGTACACCAACACTCCCCATCCAACCTGATGGAGCTTGAGAGGTGTTGCAAAATGGAATAGGTAAACCTACCCAATGATAAGTGCACCGAGCTTGTGGCATCATTTGCAAAAATTTCAAAATTTTTTTCTTGGTGTCATTATTGGGTGTTGTGAGTAGAATTTTGAGGGAAAAATGAATTTACTCCATTTTGGAATAAGGCTGTAAAGCCCCGGCCACACAGCACTAACAGAGAACACCGAAGCCAAAACGAACCAAGAAATCTGAACTTACATTGACTTTCGGAGACATCGTTTAACTGTCATCCAGCTTCATTCCTGTAGCTGGCGCTTCCTCAGAATTTTCAAATTATTGAAAAATATGATCAAATCCTAACAACGCTAATTTGTCCGTATTCTGTTTTGCTTTCTGTCTTGACAGTTCCTCACCGTTTGTGTAGTTCCCGTACCGTCAGCGTTCCGTTTAATTGTTGTCCAACTTTGGCCAACCTCCCAAGTCCGATGTCTTGCATGAACATCGACAATATCTGAACGGATCGATAACTAAAGAGCCGACGAGCTGAATGTGACTCGTCCATGTGTGGGATGAAAAGCAACATTTTCATACAGAAATAATAGCAGCAAGAACATTTGATACACACTTTCGCATGCCATCTCTGGCTCCAACATGCATGTGCACGCACACGTTCAAACCTGATGTCAAGACTACGCAGCTGCTGGTGGCTGTGGAGAGCACAGACTCTGCAGAAATTACCACAGTGTCAAGGTCACCGTTTGCGTCATTTTTCTTTTGTTAGTTTTGGTTTTGTTTCAGTCTTTTATGCATTCTGCACTCACAGGCTTTTCAGTGATGGGAAACAATTTGTGGCTTTGTGACTTTTTTCCTTGGTTCAGCAAATGCCGTGTTCCATGTGATCGGGCCATAACATAAAAAAATGTGGGAAAGGTGCACCGCCATGAATACTTTCTGGATGCACTGTACATGTAGACAAGGGTGTGCATTTCCATATCATGTCCAGTCACCTGAGTTTACCCCAGGTGGACTCCAGTTAAGCTGTAGAAACATCTCAATGGCAATCCATGGAAACAGGATGCCCCTGAGCTCAATTTTGCGCTTCATGGCAAAGGCTGTGAATACTTTGGTACGTGTGATTCCTTAGACTCATTTTTTTTAATAAATTTGCAAACGGCTGCAATTTTTTTTTTTTTTTTGCATTGTCATTATAAGGTTTTATCTGTGGAATTTTGAGGGATTTTTTTAAAATCCATTTTGGAATAAGGCTGTAACATTAATAAAATGTGGAAAAAGTGCAGCCCTGTGAATATTTTCTGGATGAACTGTATGCGCAAGCTGCACTATTGATAGGTGGACTATATAACCTTGAGGACACTAGCAAGAGTAAATTACAATTTGAATGCTTACATCTGGGGTGAAAAAGAAATGTATATCCAACCCCAGACCTCAGAAACTCATTGCCTGACAACTGTTGGACGATGAGCCCACAAGAGTGTGTGCGCGATAGGTCTGCTGTGGCATCTCCATTCTGGTGTGTGTACATGCATGCTCTTGCTTTAAAAAAATAAAGCTCTATGCTTAGCCCGAGAGGTCACTTGCCATGCCGTGCAAGTTGGGGTCAGATCTACTTCCCGCGTGGCAAGATCACCAAATAATCTTTATATCATATTGAGTGTCTGCTGATAGAGTCCCAATGTGATACTTGTCATTTCCTAGATATTGCACTTTTTTATTAACATTTATTTAACCAGATTAAAAAAATCCCATTGAGATTGAAACCTCTTTTGAATGGGTGACCTGGCCAAAAAAGGCAGCAGCACACGTCATAATAAGCAAATTAATAACAACATTAAGATAACCATTAAAATAGATAACATACAAGTACTTTACAAATAAAACAATCATTTTGGTTATAGTAACAATATATCAGTTAAAAACAGTTTAAACAGATTTAAAAACATAGGTACTGTTCAAAAGACTTCCATTCTTGGTCTCTTAAAATAGAGTGGAAAGCGGTTAGAGAAATCAAGCCCGACAGTTTCAGTTCAGATTGGAGGATATTCCAAGCAGAGAGAGCAGAAAAACTAAAAGCTTTCTATCCCGTTTCAGTGCGAACATGAGGTTCACAAAAGCACAACATGTCATTCCAGCACAAAGCATAATGGCTTTCAGATCTCCGAAGTAAGTTGGGAACCAACCCAATAAGACCCTTGTAAACCAGAGCCATCTAATGTGTGTATCACATTCAGAGAAGGATCCCAGCATTAGCATACAACTCACAGTGGTGGGTGAGGTGGCTATAACCAGTGATGAATCTCAGAGCACAATGGTACACCGGAGTCGAGGACTGTAGACAACTGGTTGAAGCGCACAAATACACATCACCGTAATCTAGAACAGGCAAGAAGGTAGCGGTTATCAGGAGCTTCCGAGCTCCTAGGGAAAAACATGACTTGTTTCTTTAAAAGAAGCCTAGCTTTCACCTTTAATTTGGAGTTTGTGTTTAAGATGAACTTTAAAAGAAATCTCTGTATCAGTAATTAATCCCAAATACTTGTAGCGGGTGAACATGCAGTAAATAAATAATAATTAATAAACACTATTCCTTTCAGTTTTATTGCCCCCCCCCCCCCCCCCCCCCCCCCCAAAAAAAAGTTAAGTCAACTCAATTCTTCAATTTCACTTTGCACAGTATTATGGGAGTACAACTAGGGCACTAGTCAGACCTGGCAGGCCCAAACATATTGTGAGGGTCTGCTGGGAACGACTGGCGGAACCCTCTGTCAGCGAGGTCTTCAACTCCCACCTCCGGGAGAGCTTCTCCCAGATCCCAGGGGAGGTTGGAGACATGGAGTCCAAGTGGACCATGTTCTCCACCTCCATAGTCGATGCGGACACTCGTAGCTGTGGTCGCAAGGTCTCTGGTGCCTGTCGCGGCGGCAATCCCCGAACCCGGTGGTGGACACCGGAAGTAAGGGATGCCGTCAAGCTGAAGGAGTCCTACTTATCTTTGTTGGTAGGTGGGACCCCAGAGGCAGCTGACAGGTACCGGCAGGCCAAGCGTGTCGCAGCCTGTGCGGTTGCAGAGGCAAAAACTCGGGTCTGGGAGGAGTTCGGGGAGGCTATGGAGGAGGACTATCCGTCGGCCTCGAAGAGATTCTGGCAAACCGTCCGATGCCTCAGGTGGCGGAAGCAGCTCTCCACCAGCACTGTTTACGGTGCGGGTGGGGAGCTGTTGACCCTGACTGGGGATGTTGTCGGGCGGTAGAAGGAGTACCTCGAGGATCTCCTCAGTCCCATCGTCACGTCTTCCGAAGAGGAAGCAGCGACTGGGGACTCAGAGCGGACTCATCCATTACCCAGGCCGAAGTCACCGAGGTGGTTAGAAAGGTCCTCGGTGGCAAGGCTCCTGGGGTGGATGAAATCCGTCCTGAGTACCTTAAGTCTCTGGATGTTGTGGGACTGTCTTGGCTGACACGCCTCTGCAGCATCGCGTGACGATCGGAGACAGTGCCTCTGGATTGGCAGACCGGGGTGGTGGTCCCTCTGTTTAAGAAAGGGGACCGGAGGGTGTGTTCCAACTATAGGGGGATCACACTCCTCAGCCTCCCCGGTCAGGTCTATTCCAGAGTACTGGAGAGGAGAATTCGACCGATGGTTGAACCTCGGATTCAGGAGGAGCAGTGTGGTTTTCATCCTGGTCGCGGCACACTGGACCAGCTCTTCACACTCCATCGGGTGCTCGAGGGTTCATGGGAGTTCGCCCAACCAGTCCACATGTGTTTTGTGGATCTGGAGAAGGCGTTCGACTGTGTCCCTCGGGGCACCCTGTGGGGAGTGCTCCGGGAGTATGGGGTCCGGGGTCCTTTGCTAAGGGCTATCCGGTCCCTGTACGACCGCAGCAGGAGCTTGGTTCGCATTGCCGGTAGTAAGTCAAACCTGTTTCCAGTGCACGTTGGCCTCCACTAGGGCTGCCCTTTCTCACCGGTTCTGTTCATTATTTTTATGGACAGAATTTCTAGGCGCAGCCAGGGTGTAGAGGGGGTCTGGTTTGGGAACCACAGAATCTCGTCTCTGCTGTTTGCGGACTATGTAGTTCTGTTGGCTTCGTCAAATCAGGACCTTCAGCGTGCACTGGGGCGGTTTGCAGCCGAGTGTGAAGCGTCCGGGATGAAAATCAGCACTTCCAAATCCGAGGCCATGGTTCTCGACCGGAAAAAGGTGCTTTGGGGTCTTGTTCACGAGTGAGGGACGGATGGAGCGTGAGATCGATAGACGGATCGGTGCAGCATCTGCAGTGATGCGGTCGCTGTATCGGACCGTCGTGGTGAAGAGAGAGCAGTGTAGGGCGGCAAAGCTCTTGATTTACAGATCGATCTACGTGCTGATCCTCACCTATGGTCATGAGATTTGGCTCATGACTGAAAGAGCGAGATCGTGAGTACAAGCGGCCGAAATGAGTTTCCTTGGCAGGGTGGCTGGGTGCTCCCTTAGAGATAGGGTGAGGAGCTCGGTCACTCGGGATGAGCTCGGAGTTGAGCCGCTGCTCCTCCACATCGAAAGGAGTCAGTTGTGGTGGCTCGGGCATCTTTTTCGGATGCCCCCTAGACGCCTCGCTGGAGAGGTGTTCCGGGCACGTCCCATTGGGAGGAGGCCCCAGGGAAGACCCAGGACACGCTGGAGGGACTACATCTCTCGGCTGGCTTGGGAACACCTTGGGGTTCTCCTGGAGGAGCTGGGGGAGGTGTGTGTGGATTGGGAGGTCTGGGCGGGTTTGCTTGAGCTGCTGCCCCTGCGACCTGACTCCGGATAAAGCAGAAGAAAATGGATGGATGGATGGATGGAACTAGGGCATTCAGTGTAATACTGCTTGAATGTTTCAGTTGTTAAAATTATACTCATTCTTATTATTATCATTATTATTATTAGTAGTAGTAGTAGTTGTATTCGTAATATGTGTAAAATGTTTTAAAAAGTGGATCTTTGCTCTCTGGGAGTATGTCATATTTCTTTATTTTATGTTATTTGATGTTTTGCATAGGTCATAAATAATGTTTAAAAGGCTAAAAACACATTAACGTTAGATGGACATAACATAACCCCCTCCATTGCACACTTCTCTTCCTGCAGTTGGTTAAAAGACAAGCCTCCAACACACAGAAGTGAGGAGGAAACAGTCTTGAATCTGTAAAATAAATCGTTAATTTCTAACAGCAGTTATGGACACTGGAGGATTTATTATTTTAATCACTACTCTGATTTTCAGCCTTTTTTCTCTTTGTTCAACTTTTGATTGAAATTTGATGCTGAGTGCATCTGCGCTTGCTTTACAGGTAGCCTGGACTTTGTACACATGCAAAAAAGCAGAGCACTCTTCTCACACGGACAGTTTAGATCATTGACTGGTGATCTGTTTAAAAATTGACACGTCAGCATTCAACTCGAGGCAGAACTGGCCCGTAATTGGTCAACCTCTAGTGATAATGTTCTTTAAAAACATTTGTGCTCTGTTTTGAATGCAGACACTGAACTGCCAGCTCACTCCGACCCCGCGCATGAGACAACATGAGGAGAAACCTGCACGATTAGACCCCGTCACACAGGGAACGCAGTCCGTTCTGCATCCTGTGAAATTGCGGAAATGACATTTCTACGCCACAGGATGCCGTAGAAATGCACAGCACCCGCCAGGACCTTACAAGGCACGCTCCCTGGTTGCCGTGAAGTATAGAGCTGCACCTTAAAAATGCAGAAAATTCTCAAAGGCTGGGGGATGCTTAAATGATGCCAGGCGATGCACAAACAATGCACAAATGAATCTATGATCACCCAATGGATGTTGAATCAACGTACAATGATCAAAGATTACACTGGTCAAAAACAAAAACCTTTAGAGTAACTGATTTACAGTAATTTGCTGAATCCGAATCTGAACTCGGATTTCCTGTATCGCATCACGTTTTTTTGCAGTCTGCATGTTCCATATTGATCGATTACAGAAAAGTTGCTCATTCATTCATGGTTTGATGCCACTACTCATGCACAAAAGCATAGTTTTTAAACTTGGTTCATGAAATGTGAACAAGAGCCGTAATATCGTTTATGGCGCTGAAGAGGTGTACGAAATTGCAGCTTTTGCTTCAATGTTTGATATGAGAAATAGGTTTTCATATCTCAAAACGTGCTGTGATTGGCAAAAACTAGCACCAGATTCGGATTCAGCACCACCAATTTACCCAAAATCCATTGAAAAACTCTACGCAAGAAAAATCTTGTTGACCAGTGTTATTGATTACAAAAGATGATCTTAAATATTATTTTTTTAAAATGCATGTTATAAAGTTCAAAATGACTTCCTTGTCAGTTGATGTCTGCTGAGTTCCTCAGAAAGTTTTGTTCGTGTTCAAAACTTTGAGCAGATATCAGGTGGAGAGCTTTGTCTTCTCCTTTTTTCTGCGGCTGATTGTTCATTCTGGGTGCCCCAACTCCACTTGAGACGATGGTGACTACAAGGGACACTGAAGCAATTACACAGAAAGGTGTTTTCGCATCCCTTCTGCCTTCTGACAAAGTTTTAGGATGCACGGCGGACTCCCAAAGGATGCCATCCTGCGTAATGGCACCCTTAGATAATCATGTTCATTTTTTGTAAAACAGTCTTTCAGGAAAAAATGCTTCTGTTGCCACAGGAACATCTCTGAAATACATTAGTTTTTGGCCAAATTTGGTCTAAATCTGTCTGAAAATTAACTTGCCACATTGGGCAAGTAAGGTGTGGGAAGCACCAGTCTCACAGCACCATTCACTTCCCAGTGTCGATTAGACAAGTGCTCACATGCCATGGGTTTTGGCTTCCAATGATTATGGAACAATTAAGAAATTAAGATAATCAAGATAGAATTCTTTTTCTGTTTTGCATTGATGTTGTATGTGGTGAATCCACCATGCTCAAGTGCATTCGTCCCTCCCTGAAAGCCCAGACTTGGTAGTCTCAATGTGTCACTCATTAAAAGTGAACAGCGGTCCATAAGGGCAGGTAGTAAAATTCAGCTGTTTGAGAGCAGGGTTGAGCCATTCAGCACATCAGAGCGAAGCATCATTTTCTGACTACATTGATGTAAAAAATGCAGCCATATTCAAAACGAGTGGTTCTATGAATTCCAGATGACCACCAGAGGGCGGTGTTTAGCACCTGGATAACTACATGGGTGCAGCACAGAGAGGTTGAGAATATATACCAACAAAGTCACGCCATTGGATGTGACCTGGGTGACGTCACTGGTTGTCTTTATATACCAGACGTACCCAGCACTAGTTTATCGGAATTAACTTGCAAGACTGAGTGACAAGCAACTCTGGCGGTCATCCAGAATTCATAGAACCTCAGTTACATTCGTAACTCTGGTTCTATTTCATTCCTACTGACCGCCAGAGAGCTGTGCTTAACACCTGGATGACTTAATACCAACAAGGTCACGAAGAATCACACTCACCTAACATCAGCAGTGGGGAGTGGAGGCAGACAACATCACTGAAGTCACCACAGTAGGAGTGGCCACATTCAGTCTGTAATAGCGGGTGAAGGTACAGGGCGAAGCCCACATAGCAGCAGCACAAATATCACTCAAAGGAACACCTCTCAGTGCAGCCCAGGAGGTGGACACCCCTCTGGTGGAATGGCATGTAACTTTAGGAGGCTGAAGACCCCTGGACTTGTATACTTGTAAAATGGCATCCACGACCCACTGTGCAAGTCGCTGCTTTGATACAGCACAGCCTTTTTTGTGATCACCGTAACAAACAAACAGGCCATCTGTTTTCCAAATCCCAGCAGTCGCACTTATGTACCGCTTTAACATTCGGACAGGACACGGGGAACCTGAGACAGATAATCCTGGATCAGAATGCGGGGCATACACAGCCAAGGAAATTGGCTGGTTAACATGAACGGCTGAAATTCTCTTAGGTAAAAAGGATGGATTAGGCGACAGCGTAACCCCAGATCCGTCAGAATTCCATCGCAAGCAGTTCTCAGCGACCGACAGGGCATGGAGCTCTCCCACTCGCTTAGTCGAAGATACTGCAAGTAGAAAGGCAGTTTTCACTGACACCCACTAAAGATCAGCACTTTCAACTGGTTCAAAAGGAGATAAGCTTAAACCATCCAGGATTAGTGGAAGTCCCATGAAGGTACACGTGCAAGCCTTGGAGGCCGCAAATGTAGAGCACCTTTCAAAAAAATGACACACTAAGGAATGCGAACCCACTGACCGGCCGTCAACGTAGACGTGCCGGGCAGAGGTTGCAGCAACATAAACCCTTAAAGTAGCGACAAAGTCCTTCCTCCAGCAGTTCTAAATATTTGAGTAGAATAGGCACAGGGCAACGCTCTGGGTCTAACTTCTGGTTCTCACACCACCGGACAAACAGCTTCCATCTGTTGCCATACAAAGCCCTGGTAGAAGCAGCACATGAGTTAAGGATAGTCTGAACAACAGCCTGGTCACAAGAGGCTAACAAGGAGTCCGGCCCTTCCACGGCCACACATGCAGTTGAAGGCGTTCTGGGTGAGGGGGCCAAATCCTCCCCTGTAGGTGTGACAACAAATCCTTCCTCTCTGGGAGAGCCAAAGGTTCCCCCTCGAGGAGCGTGTAAATCACGGGAAACCAAATCCTCCCTGGCCAAAACGGAGCAACCAGCAGCACCCTGTGACTGCTCTGCTCTATCCTGTGCGGTGTCAGCATTAGCAGTGGAAGAGGGGGGAAGGCATACAGGAGGCAGTCTGGCCACGGGTGAGCCAGTGCATCCTGCCCCAGCGTGTTGTCTGGTTCCGAGAGGGAGTACCACCGTGGGTAATGTATTGAAGTGCTTGAAGCGAAGAGGTCCACTTCCGCTACTCCATACTTCTGCCAGATCATCTGGACAACAACCAGGTTCAGTCTCCACTCTCCTGGTGGTGGTTTCTGTCTGGAGACTAAGTCCGCAGCACCGTTCTGTATGCCGGGCAGATGAATTGGTCTGACACTTTGAAGGTGAGGCAACGCCCATAAGAGAAGCCTCCGAGCTTCTGCCAGTGAGTGATTGGACCTGGTGCCCTCCTGATGGTTTATGTGGTAGACTTTAGATGTGTTGTCCGACCGGACAAGAACATGTCTTCCTCCCAGGGCCGGGAGGAAATGCTTGAGAGCCAGTCACACAGCGCGACGCTCCAGCACGTTTATGTGTTGAACTCTCTCCTGAGGACTCCAGACACCCTTCACCATCCTGTGATTCCACACGGCCCCCCAACCTTGGAGTGCGCATCTGTAACAACCACCTCTTAACGAGAAGGGATGGAGCCTAGAGGGACACCCTTGCAGATGAAGTCTATGTTCCCCCAGGGTCTGAGGTGCAGAAGGCACTGGTTGGAGAGTCGTACAAGCCTGTGCTGATGCATCTTTGAATTGAGGCCTAGGTTGCTGATCCAAATCTATAGGGGATGCAAGAACAGAAGTCCCAAAGGTACCACTAGTGACATTGCAGTCAGTTTGCCCATCAACTGGAGCAGCAACCCAAAAGACAGTGTCACAGTCCGTTGAACGTGTGAGACAAGATGAATTACATCACCCACTCTCTGCAGGGATGGTGATGCAGTCATGGTTAGGGAGTTGATGGCAGTGCCGATAAAGGTTGTTTGTTGACTGGGAACAAGAGAACTCTTCGCAAAATACACTGTGAGTCCTAACTGAGAGACATGGTTCAGTAGAAGAGCTGTATCGTTGTGCGCCTGCTTCTGAGTCGGAGTGCAGACAAGCCAATCGTAAGTACGGTAGGATTCTTAATCTGAGAGCTTGCAGTGGGACTAGTGCTACAGCCATACATCTGGTAAATGTATGAGGGGTGAGAGAGGCCGAAAGGAAGCACCCTGAACTGGTATGTCTGTCCCTCAAAGCAAAGTGGAGAAACTGTTTGTGACGAGGTGCCACTGGCACATGGAAATAGGCGTCCTTTAAGTCGACACTTGTAAACCAGTCTCCTGGTGTGATGGCTTGAAGAACGTTTACTGTGCGGAGCATGTGAAACTGCAGTACCTTGAGATAACGATTCAGACATCGGAGATCGAGGATAGGACGAAAGCCGCCATCCTTCTTTGGAACAAGGAAGTAGATTGAATAGAACCCTCTGAACTGGTCTGAACTGTGAACTGGCTCTATGGCTCCCTTCTCCAGGAGTTCCAAAACCTCCTGTTGTAGGGCAGCAGACTTCACTGGGTCGGAAACAACGGTCAGCCTCACCCCAATGAACTTTGGAGGATGACATCTGAACTGAATACTGTAACCCTTGAACAAGGTTAACTCACCCATGGATCTTGAATTTGGGCCTCCCAGTACCTGAGATGAGTTAGTGAAAAACAGCTGGGGGCCAAACGTTGGCAGTCAGACCGACCACCTCTGCCTCGTGTCCCTGAGGACCTCTGGGTGTGATTACTGGAAGCTCTGTGAAACCGTTCAGTTCTCGGGGGTCTGCCTGTAGGCTCCCGAAAGGCAGGCTGCTGGGAGAGCTGGCCCTCAACTGCGAAGGCACGTGCAGCTCTGGAAGTAGATAGGAGCCTGGATGTAGAGTGAAAAGTTGTAGCACGTCTGACAGGCTGAGGCCTGGATGTCCGGTGTAGGTCAACAAACTTGCCAAGATTTGCTAGCCTCGACAGCACGCTCCAAAGTTTGTTGGGCCGCATGTCCAAATACTTTGCCTGGAAGATCCGGCAGTGAATGACAGTGTATCTCTGCAGGATTCAGACAGAGGGGTCTGTGCAAGCCACACCTGACGTCTAGTGATGGTAAGGGTCGACATCGGTCTGCCAAGCTCTCTAGACATGTAAGCAAAAGTTTGGGGTGAGGCATCACTAAGACTTTGAGTAGCATCTTCAACCTCTGCCTCCCTCAAAGACTTTGAAAGGGCAAGGGCTAAATGGGACAGTGAGTTGCTTAGGCGACCAATGCGAACAGCTACGTCATAGCACTTGGTGAGGGGGTCATCAATGACCCTACACTGAGGTTGTGGACAGCAGGCATCTGGCCGAGCAGCATCAGTCGGTTCCACAACCAGGTTCGCAATAATGCTGTCGACGGAGGGCATACGGTTCAGACCATACTGAGCCAAATCACACATAGAGCTAAGGGCTCTGCAGTCCCGCGATAGATGGGTCGATGATTTGGGGTCTGCCCAACATCGGTGGCGCTCCTCGATGTATGGTTGCGACGATAGAATGTTGAACTCCAGTTTCTGAGTTACTTTGAAAAAGGCACTTGAAGCAGTGGTTTCCGCCGGGGGATTGTTGGTTCCGAGCCTGGATGAAGCCAACTGAACAGCTTGCTGGACAAAGGATAATCCCGGTCCGGTTTGCGGCAGGGACTCTGTCTCAGAGGCGTGAGAGACCACCAGTGAATGGCTTAGAGAGAGACTCCTTTCGTCCTGGTCCTACACACAGTTTGTGTCACTTGTCACGTACAAGGAATGAGTCGCAGCAATAGATATGGCATCTTCTTCCTGCTGAGTAACTACATCGGTCTGATCAGCCTCATTAGGGACAACAGGAACTGTTACAGCATCCCTAGGCTGTAGATTCAGAAGTAAGGACTTAATCTGAGCAAACTCAGAAGTCAATGTTTCAACCTTTTCAGCCAAAGTATGGTCATGAGTAACCTTCTTAGCAAAAGAGGCCTCTGCGTGTTGGCATTTACGGCGCTTTGGTTCCTTCCTGGGGCTGGAGGCCAAAGTCCCACTGGGCATCCCACTTTCCAATGCCGCGAGTCTAGTAGGCCTCTCTGCTAGTGGTATATTGGCACAATTAAGGCAGGCATGGTCAGTCAGGGCTTCCCTCAGGTATCCAATCCCAAGACACAAGGGGCAAAACATGTCCATCTCCTGGGCTCAAAGGAGCCAAACAGATACTACAGCCATGCAACAAAGTCCCTGACATCATTGTGAACTGCATGCAGATGGCTAACACAAGCCCTGATGGTTACAGATAGCAATACAAAGCGTGAATCACACACAGTGTAAGTACTAACACAGGGCACGGAGCGTGAATCACTCACAGCCACAGTCGTAACACAGGGCACGGAGCGTGAATCACTCACAGCCACAACAGTAACACAAGGCACAGAGCGTGACTCACTCACAGCCACAGCAGTAACACAAGGCACCGAGCGTGAATCACTCACAGCCAGAGGTAACACAAGGCACGGAGCTTGAATCACTCTGTCGAAACAATGCAAAACAATTTAACCAGAGACAGGTCGTAGCAGTCACTCCTAATAACGGGAATCACCTACATCAACGACAACAGCAGCTGCTAGCGGAGCTGTTGAACTTAGTAAAATGGCGGCAGTGCAGACGAAAGAACTTCAAGGAGTGGAAAACACTCACAGCAAGCCCAGCACAGTACACTATAGTGGTTCTGATACACACACTATCACTTAGTTAACAGGGTTAGCGTCATAGCTAAACATGTAGCCAGCCTTTGTCGAAACAACACAGCTAAAGGCTTAGCGGCTAGCAGCTAGTGAACTCACGACAAGTGAATCTGAAGAATACAAAATAGTGAATCCGTGTCTCGCAGCCTCTGGAGGACGTGCAGTGTACGTAGCTCCAACCGAAGTGGTTTATGAGGCTACAAGTGAGAGGGGCAATCGTAGACAAATGCGTTCTCAACCTCTTCAGAATGCGAGAATGTAGAAAAGAAACGAGCGGAGTACGTCTGGTATATAAAGACAACCAGTGACTTCACCCAGGTCGCATCCAATGGCGTGACTTTGTTGGTATATACTCTTGATCTCTCTGTGCGACTCGCTTCTGCATACAGTGAGAACAACCTATTCGTACATGCGAAGATGAGTGAATTTAGTGCTCTGAATGAGAGATGAGGTTCCTAAAGTTCTCACTCTCATCATAACTTTAGTAGTCATCAGTCAGTGCATGATCATAGGTTTTGGAGGCGAGGCTTGAAGGGAGGGGGCAAAATGTTTCAGTTATAACTATTCAAATTCTATCTTAAGCATGCTCGTTCTTCCAAAGTTAGGTAGCCAGTAAATGCTGATTCCAAAGTCAGTGAGTAATCATGTTAAACAATCATTTCAGTTTTAGCCAAAATAATCATGATTATGGTTTTTGCCATAATTGACCTGCCTTAGTGCATGGGCAGAGTGGGAGGTAGACATTTGATCCAAATACACTAATTGGTTGGACTTAATAAAAGGCCTGTGGTTGCCACAAGGAATAGTTTTTGTTGTTTTTCCTTGTTAATATCAATTTTTCTTTTATATACCACCAAATCACAACAAAGTTGGCTCAATGCGCTTCACACAAGTAAGGTCTAACCTTACCAACCCCCAGAGCAAGTAGAATGTTTTGCTTCTTGATTGCTATTTGTTTAAAAGAAAATATCAAAAACTTAAAATAAATACATTCTATTCTAAATCCAGTTGTCACCTATAGTTTTAAGCGTAGAACCTCCATTATTGCCTCAGCAGTTTTGTCATGTAGTGGGTAACATAACAAACTGCCTTTCTTTCAATCCTAATCCAGATGAGTCACTGTAGTTTTGGGCAATTTCTGCCCATTCTGTTTATGTTGCTTTAACATCTGTTGTGCAGCTTGGGTAATTAGCTGTTGCTCACTTAGTCTTTGTAAACTGAAGTCTTGTGCATTTCCTTAGTGTGAGTTCTCAAGATACACATGTGCATACTGTTAGCCTTGGCCTTTTCTTTACGACACAAACATGCTTCCTTCATAGGGTAGTTCTAACGTTTGTTGTTAAATTTATTTAGTGCATTTCTACAAGTAATGTAAGGGGAAGAAATGTCTGAATTCTTTTCTGGAAAGGTTTGATTCAGTTGCCTTATTTTGAGGATTGTCCTCCCACCCTGAGATAAACGGATGAGTAATACTGCTGATTGTATCAAAGTTAAATTTGACAGATTCATCAGTTGAGGTCTGGTCGGTTCCTGATCTCATTCAATATGTTCATCACTAGTTTGTCCTAACATTGATTATAAGCGCTGTCATCTTCCTTTATATATGCATGGTGCACTGTTGCATTTCATTATGCTGGTAAAAAGCCATGCCATTAAGACAACCTAAGTAGCTTGTTTTAATGGACCTGATGAAGTGTTTTGGATTATTGTTTGTGTATGTCATTTAACTATTACCTCCT
This sequence comes from Thalassophryne amazonica, assembly GCF_902500255.1. Taxonomy (NCBI): domain Eukaryota; kingdom Metazoa; phylum Chordata; class Actinopteri; order Batrachoidiformes; family Batrachoididae; genus Thalassophryne; species Thalassophryne amazonica. The sequence goes on along the minus strand of NC_047103.1, from coordinate 137,438,686 downwards.
TGTGTGGTTGAGATGTGGTGTAGGTGTGTTAGTCAGACCATGCAGCTCAGCAGTTAGACCAACTTGCATATCATTCTTAAACTCTAGCTTAGCTTCACTTATGTTGTAACCTCTACCTATTACCATCTTTGCTGGTCATTTCCTTGTTTTGAGGTCATTTTTCTTTTCTTTCACATCGTTTTCCATTCCCCTAGGCTCAGTTGAGTAACCCCCAGCTCAATAGCCTACAGGGTAAAAGTAAAATGCTCCCTCTTATTGAGGAGGCATGGAGTCTACCAATTCCAGCAGAGCTAACCTCCAGGCAGGGGGTCCTGAGCAGTGCACCGCAGCAGGTGAGAGACCAGATAGAGCAACTACACCTCCCCTCCCTGTTACCAAGTGCTCACTCAGACACCTAACTGTAATGTACATGTCCGCATGCACTGTTTGACAATAACGATGGGTAACACTTCAGCCCGACTCCGGCCTCCACACGGTATGTGAACACAGATGTCTAAACAAGCGGACAACAACTTCAACATAATTTGCTTTGCTATGTGCATACTGTTGTGTTCAGATTGGAGACTCAAAATTCAGTTTAAGTACACTCTTTTTGCCTCATGGTAAGAGAAATTTTAGCCCCATTTTCATTTGAAAAGCTTGACCTACTGTGTTTACTTTGTGGCTGCTTTGTGGCATCTGTGGAGAGGACAAGTCAAGTGTTACCCAGTCCTACACTTCCCTTTTACTTGAAAATAAAGTAGTCACTGGCTTCACCCATCACATTTGGCAACAAATACACAAAATAAAGCAATAAAGAGCTTGTGCAGGCTTTAATTAAACATTTTCCATTCTATTAATCCTGTTGTAATTCAGGATTATTCCTGTCGAGTTCTTTGACAAAATCCAGGTTGCGGTGAAGAACATATTGAACCTGCACCATGCTGTTTTTAATCTGCATTTAATTTATTTTGAGAGAGATTAAAGTGCTGAAATCATCAACCATGTGACCCTCTTCATAAGTGTCACACTTTGACATTTGGCATTTGATCCTGCCCCTGTGTGATTGGTGAGGTCGTGCATCTGTAGTGTGTAGTTAGGCTTTCCATTGGTTCTGTCCCCCCTCCTCTTCCTTTAGTGACCCTAAATGCCCTGCATCTGCTCACAAAGCCACAACAACGCCCCCTTGTGTCTCATTACCACCTGTTCATTCATGCTCATCGTAGTTTCAGTAGTTAGATTGTGTCTATGGTAGCGTGTAGGGATGGGTATCTATAAGATTTTATCTGTCGATACCATTATCGATTCCGCTTATCGATCCGATTCCTTATCGATTCCCTTATCGATACCTCTTGTAAATTTTTTGTGTACTAAAAGGCTTTACAGGTTTTCTATGTCAGCGGGTAAAAGAGCGTTTTCTTATTGTGCACCCGCTCTGTAGAATGGTCTTCCTGCGACCGTGAGGCAGTCGGAGTCCATGGACATTTTTAAGTCAAGACTTGATGCCTATTTTATTCTCTTTCTTATGAATAGTTTTGATTTTTTTTATCTGTTTTATTCTTTTACTTCTGCTTATTTATGTATTTGAATTTTTAAATTTTTATTTATTTTAATTATGTTGAACTGTTCTATGTGAGGCACCTTGAGACGGCTTTTGTTGTGATTTGGCACTTTATAAGCCAATTAAATTGAAATTGAACAACGTTTTATTGAGTCTTAAAGTAAATAAATATGAAATAAGTCACTGGATCCTTAAACTTTGGACATAATAACCTACATGGTGCATCCTTGATCTCTGGACATAAATAGAAATAAACAAAATCTGTTGTTATTGTCAAAAGCATTCCCTTTCAGACATTATTGGCATGAATGTCTTTACATACATCTGAGCCGAGCTCTTGCAGCTGGCTGTGCTGCACGTCAGGATATCATTTATAAAGAATGCAGGACGTCTCATTTTGGGAAGAAAAAAAATGTTTAGTCAGTTGTAGTTTCTTGTCTGTATTACAACATCTGTAAAGAGGTGTCATTTTATTTAAAGCGGCAATTCATTTTGAAGTTCTTAATTCCGACCGGACTCTGTCTCAGCAGAGAGCCGCGCAGCGTTTGGAGCTGTGCCCAGGGGACAGAGGACGATTCTTGTTTCTTGAATACAACAAGACATGAGTCCCATTTAGTGACTTTAATCCACACAAAAGTGACTCACAAAATTTTAATGGCTTTGAGATGGGTTAAGAAGCGGACTTTCCGTTTCTGAAGACCAGCGAATCAAAGAACCAGCGAGCTAGTGGATCAAAGCATTGCTTCAATGGTTCACGCTTCAAAGTGGTGTCGCGCTGCAGAAACTGTTCATTACGGAGCAGCTGCAGGATCTGTAATCAACGTAGAGGAATGATCATTTTCCCGACAAACGCCCTCAAAAACGGCTGCTCTGAAGGACCAATAAGGGAATCGTTAAGCAAAAAGGCTATTGATATTGGTGGATCGAATCATTTCTTAACAATACTCAAAAAGAACCGGTTCTCGATACCCAACCCTAGTAGCGTGTGATCAGTGTTGTTTTTAAGAGTAGATTTGTTGATCTTTGAAATCAGTCACTTTGCTGAAACTTTTTTCCTGAAGTGTGATTCTGTTTAAATTGGGTGAGTCTGATGTAGTGCAAATGGATTTTCAACAGGTCAGATGTGACTTCATATTTTCGTTTAACTTGGCATGTGACCATTTTACCCAAATGTATTGCTTATATGATAAGTAGTGATTTAACTTTTCATTTTGCTTCAGTGAAATCGATTATAGGCCTCTGTACACCACCACAACAGAGTCGCAATGAAGCAAAGATGTGCTTGTAGAGATGATTTTCAGTTTTAATTCAAGGCATTCACCAATAATATTGCATTAACCATTTAGGAATTGCAACCATTGATGTGCACTGTACCAACATCAAAGACTAACTAGAAGGATTACTGTTATAACAAACTATCATTTTTTTCAGCAAGTCAGAGGTGGGTGCGTGAACATTTGCAAGTCACTGATTATGTCTTGGACTTCATTTGCATCAGTTACAGCTTGAAACATGTTTGATTGTGCTCCATCAGAGTAAAAATTTGATGTAGAAGCAGCGATTGTTGTGGTTCTGGCCAAGGGTGCAGCTCCGTACTTTAGTTTTCAGGCAGGTAGCCAGGTCTGCACTTGATAAGCCAGACAGTTGCCAGGTCTGATGCCAGCCTGTTGGGAGGCAAGCTGGAGTAAGTAGTTTCATCCCATTTTTGCACTTCTTTTGGATTGTGGGCGATCGTAATAGAATGGCATCCTGTGGAATAGGGGTGTTAGGGTGCAATTGTTTTGACAGTGTATCTTTGCTTTACAAAATAATGTTTAAATACAGTTTTCAACCCAAGAAAATATATTCCAGAATACAGCTTTGCTCACTGTGATGTCATTTTGTACAATTGATTGATGTACAAGACTTGATGAGTTGAAACTGGCCCACCATAAATACTATGCTCAGCCTTGATACCGACATTGTGGGTTGATTGGTAAGCTTGAACTCAGGCTGTGTAGTTAATAGAAAATGTATTGAAATTGGCAGTTAGAACCTCTTTGCTTACTTTGAGTAATTTGTATAATGGTACAATGTAAGTGTGTATTTTTTTATTTTTATTTTGCTGCTACCCCCCAAAGGGATGACCCAATAAAGTTGCCCCCCATCCCGTCTAGGTGGTTATTAATATACAAATAATGAATGTTTGAGTTCAGTGGTACGAATATTTCATGTGGTGAAAGCTGGAACATACCATTCAATGAGGCAAAGCAGAGTTGAATGGTACGTTCCACCTTTCACTGAATTAAATATTTGTTCCATTGAAAGAATGAATGTAAAAACTTTCATTATTTGTTTTATATAATGTCTAAAGTAGATCCTTTACATTTGATATTTTATTAATTTATAAACAACAGAAAAGGGACTTCTATTTTGGTCTTCCACTGCTGCTAAAGTCCAACGTGAACTTTAAATAGGAGTCCAAATTGTGACGTGTATTCCGTTGATGCTGTGCAGTGACTTTGTACTTCACTAAAAAAGACTTTGTGTAATTCCTCAGTCCAGCGAAAAATCATGTCGGCTTTTCATCCAAACCTTCATGCCTCCAGACGGCTTACAGTTGAGTAGATTTTTGTGTGTGTGTGTGTGTGTGTGTGTGTGTGTGTGTGTGTGTGTGTGTGTGTGTGTGTGTGTGTGTGTTAGAAGAAATAGCTCTTTCAAATCCTCGTCCGACAGCAACACACATTCAGCCATATTTGCTTTAAAGCTAAGCGCAATCCCACTTGTGTGAGTGTGCGTGTACACCGCACACGTTTGCACTAGTGGGACGGTGGTGGTGGAAGCGTGCTCTTCTTTTCTTCTTTGTTTTGGCTGCTCCCATTCAGGATCACCACAGCAGAAGCCTGCAATAGTACCAAACATATAGAACCAAATTGCACTCTAAATGGAACAATGGGACAAATAATCCATGTCACGTGACATAGAAAGCACCAATCAAATGACAAGGATCCACTCAGCCATTATATAATATTGTGTATCTGTTGATAGAGTCCCAATCCAATACTTACATTTTTCTAGATAATATACTTGTGCAAAACAGTGCAAATACATTAAAGTCAGTCCAGTGTATATGCTTGACAGCTGAACTGTTCTGCAGTATACAGTGGAACATCGGCTTAGAACTTAAGTGGTTCCTAAATGTTTTTCTTAAACCTTAACCAATTTTCCCATAAGAAACAGTGTAAAATGGATTAATCAGTTCCTGGCCCCAAAAGGAATACAGTTTTTACCTTTTTAACAGCATTTCATGCATAAAAGGCAGGCAAAATACAAAGACTATGCATAGTATCTTGTACAAATTACTGTATTGCTGTATTTAATGTTGTATGCTAACAGCATTTGCGAAGCTTCACCAGTTTGCTCCACTCAATGTATGATTACTGGAAAAAATATGTGGCTCATAACTTTTAATCTCTAGAAAAAAGTAAACATTAGGAGAACCTCTGCGCAGTCCCCAAAAATATTATTTAATAAATGGCTGAAGACAGACTTTCTTGCTGCTGCTGCTTCTTCTTTCAAGTCTATTGGTGGATTGCAACCCAACACAGTGCATCACTGCCACCGTCTGTAGTGGTGGTGTTTGTGCACTAAGACTGTTCGAAAAGTGATGCATTTTTCATTCAGAAAATATGTACACAAACTTATTTGTTTGTAAAGAGCCATTCTAAAACCGAGGTTCCACTGTATTAAGAAAAGGTTTAGTTTTAGTAAAGAAAAAGCCCAGCTTTAATAGTCAGACCTAAAAAGTCAAACCACACATAAATACTTGAAATACACTCAACAAAAATATAAACGCAACACTTTTGATTTTGCTCCCATTTTGTATGAGATGAACTGAAAGATCTAAAACTTTTTCCACTTACACAATATCACCATTTCCCTCAAATATTGTTCACAAACCAGTCTAAATCTGATAGTGATCACTTCTCCTTTGCTGAGATAATCCATCCCACCTCACAGGTGTGCCATATCAAGATGCTGATTAGACACCATGATTAGTGCACAGGTGTGCCTTAGACTGCCCACAATAAAAGGCCACTCTGAAAGGTGCAGTTTTGTTTTATTTGGGGGGGATACCAGTCAGTATCTGGTGTGACCACCATTTGCGTCATGCAGTGCAACACATCTCCTTCGCATAGAGTTGATCAGGTTGTCAATTGTGGACTGTGGAATGTTGGTCCACTCCTCTTCAATGGCTGTGCGAAGTTGCTGGATATTGGCAGGAACTGGTATACGCTGTCGTATACGCCGGTCCAGAGCATCCCAAACATGCTCAATGGGTGACATGTCCGATGAGTATGCCGACCATGCAAGAACTGGGACATTTTCAGCTTCCAAGAATTGTGTACAGATCCTTGCAACATGGGGTCGTGCATTATCCTGCTGCAACATGAGGTGATGTTCTTGGATGTATGGCACAACAATGGGCCTCAGGATCTCGTCACGGTATCTCTGTGCATTCAAAATGCCATCAATAAAGTGCTCCTGTGTTCTTCGTCCATAACAGACGCCTGCCCATACCATAACCCCACCGCCACCATGGGCCACTCGATCCACAACATTGACATCAGAAAACCACTCACCCACATGACGCCACACACGCTGTCTGCCATCTGCCCTGGACAGTGTGAACCGGGATTCATCCGTGAAGAGAACACCTCTCCAACGTGCCAAACGCCAGCGAATGTGAGCATTTGCCCACTCAAGTCGGTTACGACGACGAACTGGAGTCAGGTCGAGACCCCGATGAGGACGACGAGCATGCAGATGAGCTTCCCTGAGACGGTTTCTGACAGTTTGTGCAGAAATTCTTTGGTTATGCAAACCAATTGTTTCAGCAGCTGTCCGAGTGGCTGGTCTGAGACGATCTTGGAGGTGAACATGCTGGATGTGGAGGTCCTGGGCTGGTGTGGTTACACGTGGTCTGCGGTTGTGAGGCTGGTTGGATGTACTGCCAAATTCTCTGAAACGCCTTTGGAGACAGCTTATGGTAGAGAAATGAACATTCAATACACGAGCAACAGCTCTAGTTGACATTCCTGCTGTCAGCATGCCAATTGCAAGCTCCCTCAAATCTTGCGACATCTGTGGCATTGTGCTGTGTGATAAAACTGCACCTTTCAGAGTGGCCTTTTATTGTGGGCAGTCTAAGGCACACCTGTGCACTAATCATGGTGTCTAATTAGCATCTTGATATGGCACACCTGTGAGGTGGGATGGATTATCTCAGCAAAGGAGAAGTGCTCACTATCACAGATTTAGACTGGTTTGTGAACAATATTTGAGGGAAATGGTGATATTGTGTATGTGGAAAAAGTTTTAGATCTTTTGAGTTCATCTCATACAAAATGGGAGCAAAATCAAAAGTGTTGCGTTTATATTTTTGTTGAGTATATTTGTGATATTTGAGTTATATCACTCGGCCCATGTTTGAACATTCCTAACGATAAAAGTCATTATTATTTATTCAGTCTTTTTAGATTGCACTGGTTATGTTCTATTGTCATGACACTCTTGCGGGGGGGGTCAGAACTAAGTTTAATACAATCTTTATTTCCATTTGTATATTTGATTGTTACTTTAGGAATTTTTTTTTTTTTTTTTTTTTGGACAGTCACATCTGGCTTGTAGGCTCTCTCAGAGGAAATAGAAAAGCTGTCACTGTGTGTGAAATGTGTAACCTTTTGCTCTTGAATTACTCTGGCATTCACTTGAACAGCCACAACTACCTTTTAAACTCAAGCACAAAATACTTTGAGCGCTCATGAAGAATTTTGTTGAGTGCATTTATGATAGCAATAACTTTTATTGCTGCAGGTATTGGTGATGTGATGTAGTGGTGAGTTTCCATCAGTAGTCATCTAAACAGGGAAACCACCCTGAGGCTTTAGTCGCCCTATGAAGCAACACCTCCACAGTCACTGGAATGTTTTGCTCAACATGTCTTGCCTGTTTGTCAAAGTGCCAACACAATATTACAGTGCTGCTCTTCTTTCTTTTCTTTATCTTCTCCATCCACTGCTTTGCTCTTCCCTGCCCCCCTCCCCCCACACGCACCTTTGCTATGCCTTGCACATTTTAATACATATGCTCAATTATTTTTGCATCTCTCCATTTAATTTTTCAATTTTGGTTTTTGTTTGTACCACTGATGTCTTTCACTTGGATTGCGCTCTTCTTTCTCATTCTTCTTCCCCAATTATTATTATTATTATTATTATTATTATTATTATTATTTATTCTTATTATTATTACATTTTTTTATTAAATAAACCCGCTTTGCCTACGCTCTTGCCAACCCTCCTCTTCCAGGCTTGTAAGCCCAGTCACATTGCAGAAGGTGGGAGTTCAGGTCAGTCGCTGCCTGCTCACACAGGCTCACTGGGCCAAGCAGAGGAGCAGTCTTGTCCAGCTAAGAGGAGGAGAGCCTCCAGCCCTTCCAAGGTAGCCATTTCTTTAAACTTTTGAGTTAATCTTCAAAAGTGAATTTAATTATGAGGTGCATCCAAAAAGTGTCCGACCTTATTTTATCCCATACAAACACATGATGCATGTTGTCATTTGGTGGGGAGGTATGGGGAAGTTTCAGGCGCACGTGTGAAATTTTTCTTGTTCGCAGAGCACATCAGTCACAAGCAGCAAGCCTTAGCGTGAAGACGTGTACCGACAACCTGTCGGATACATGACTGAATGTCTTGAGGCCATCCACAAACTGAAATGACCAAGGAATTGACCGAATGTTTCCGTCAGTGGCAAATCTGCTGGGAGAAGTGTGTGTGTGTGTGTGTGTGTGTGTGTGTGTGTGTGTGTGTGTGTGTGTGTGTGTGTGTGTGTGTGTGTGAGAGAGAGAGAGAGAATCAGGACCCTGACAAATTACAGGAGTGTTGTTTGCCCAGGAAAGGCTCAATCAGCTGAACAAAATGTGGCTGAGACTTCCAGTCACATTTGCTTTTCCTCTGCTGTTAGCAGCTTTGGCATGAATTCCACTGACATGCTCTGCGTGCCAAAATCCTCTGTTAAAATGGAATGTACCAAACCTGTGCTAATCCCCATCCTCCACAAGTTCTTGTATGATGGCACCATGATCATTCATGACCAAAGTCTGTATTTTGTTAATCACAAGGTCATTTCGATTTGTGGATGGCCTCAAGTCGTTCCGGATATCTTTTGGATGCACCTCATATCTAATGCCAAATCACAGTCTAAGACAACTGAAAGTGCTGTACAAAAAAGAATAAGAATGAGATCAGGGATCACCAGTGATGCACATTAGTGATGGATGGGTCAACCTATAACCTGCTGGTTGACCCATGGGTCAGATGGGTGTGGGCACCCTTGATACGAAAATATTGCTGTTTCAGACAAGGGATGCCAAAAGTGACAAATCAGTTGCCACAAAGCAATTAACAGATCAAATGCACAGTGTCTAAATAGCATACAACAGGTTAGATGTAATTACTTTCACCTTTTCTCTCTCTCACACACGCACCAGAGAGTGCGCTCTGCTTAATGCGTTCATGTCTGCAGGTTGTAGGTAATGATGCATACGTTTGTGTTCCTCCTGCAGTACGTTGGATGGAGGATACATGGATAATACATGGAGCTGAATTACCAATCACATCATCAACAATCACATTGTCATGCCTGGTTGGCATAAATATTAACAACACAGTGCACATACCCATGGTAGATGTACCAGTCAATTTAAAAAATCACAGAAAAATATCTAGGGTACAACACAAGGTTGCTTCAAACTGGTGGTCAAATAACTACTACTTTATCTGACAGCTGACACTTATTGTGATTATAATTAAGGATTCTAATTTGCTAATTTCTTAAAAATAAAAAACTAAGAAATCACATGTACATAAATATTCACAGCCTTTCCTCGATACTTTGTTGATGCACCTTTGGCAGCAATTACAGCCTCAAGTTTTCTTAAATATGCCACAAGCTTGGAACACCTATCTTTGGGCAGTTTTGCCAATTCCTCTTTGCAGCACCTCTCAAGCTCCCTCAGGTTGGATGGGGAGCGTCGGTGAACAGCCATTTTCAGATCTTTCCAGAGATGTTCAGTCGGATTCAGATCTGGGCTCTGGCTGGATCACTCAAGGACATTCACAGAGTTGTCCTGAAGCCACTCCTTTGATATCTTGGCTGTGTGTCCTGCTGAAAGATGAACTGTCACCTCAGTCTGAGGTCAGGAGCGCCCTGGAGCAGGTTATCATCCAGGATGTCTCTGTACATTGCTACTTCATCTTTCCCTCAATCCTACCTAGTCTCCCAGTTCCTGCCACTGAAAAACATCCCCACAGCATGATGCTGTCACCACCATGCTTCACTGTAGGGATGGTGCCTGGTTTCCTCCAAACATGATGCTGGGCATTCATGCCAAAGAGTTCAATCTTTGTCTTATTAGACCAGCGAATTTTGTTTCTCATGGTCTGAGAGTCCTTCAGGCGCCTTTGGGCAAACTCCAGGCAGGCTGCCATGTGCCTCTTACTAAGAAGTGGCTTCCATTTGGCCACTCCATCATACAGGTCTGATTGGTGGATTGCAGAGATGGTTGTCCTTCTGGAAGGTTCTCCTCTCCACACAGAGGAATGCTGGAGCTCTGACAGAGTGACCATCAGGTTCTTGGTCACCTCCATGATTTAGGTTCTTACCCCCGATTGCTCAATTTAGACAGACAGCCAGCTCTTGGAAGAGTTCTGGTGGATCTGAACTTATTCCATTTACAGATGTGGAGGTCGCTGTGCTTATTGGGACCTTCAATGCAGCAGAAATGTTTTGTACCCTTCCCCAAATTTGTGCTTCGGGACAATCCTGTCTCAGAGGTCTACAGACATTTCCTTTGACTTTATGCTTGGTTTGTGCTTTGACATGCACTGTCAACTGTGGGACCTTATATGTAGACAGGTGTGTGTCTTTCCAAATCATGTCTAATCAACTGAATTTACCCCAGGTGGACTCCAATTAAGCTGCAGAAACATCTCAAGGATGATCAGTGGAAACAGGATGCGCCTGAACTCCACTTTTAGCTTCATGGCAAAGGCTGTGAATACTTGTGAATACTTATGTACATGTAATTTTAGTTTTTTTTTTTTTATTTGCATCAATCCAAACAAATTCATTGTCATTGTGGGGTATTGTGTGTAGAATTTTGAGGAAAAATAATAATTTCATCCATTTTGGAATAAGGTTGTAACATAATGTGGAAAAAGAGAAGCGCTGTGAATACTTTCCAGATGCACTGTAGCCATAGCCAGCAGGTAATGAAATTTATGAAACTGAGTAATCCTATATGGCTCATGATGAAGGCTGTTACTGTAGATTGTACTTTGCATTTACTCGGTACATGTACAAGGCAAAAGTTTGAGGTTTGTCTCTGTGATGCAGGTTTTGGTTCTCATTGCCCCGTTAGTTGCAGTCAGGCATTTTTCTGTGTCAGTGAATGTGCATTTATTATTCCTTTTAATGGAAACAGGCCGAACTTGTAAATATTTGTTAAGCTGTAGGTTCCTTGTATTATTTCTGTTTTCATATTATGTCTCAGGGTGATTCTTGGGCCAGTAATGCAGCACAACAGCCAGTACCTAACTGGTATTTTTCTCCACAGAAGTTACAGGTTGGTAACATTTCTAAACCTTCTCATCCTGCACATCATGTCAGGCCAAACCCAGTTTTCACTGTGGGTTATTCTATCTTCTCAGCTGTTGGAGCAGTTGAGGAGTAACCGGGCGAGCCTGAAGCCACCACAGCTTCAGATGTTGGAGCAACTGGAAGCGCAGCTTGCAATGATGCAGCAGCAGCACCAGGTATGCATTGCAGTCGTACTCACAGATGGAAATGTATGTTACGTGGATCTGCTCTATCAGAATTACTTGCAGACAGGACAGCTGTTCCAGTTGTTTTCGTGTTGGTGATCCTCCTGTCCTGTGCGCCAGTAGCATTTCTTGTATATTCATCTGTGAATTGTTCTGTAATTTATGTTTGTAGCATGGCCCAAGCAGAGGGTTGACCTTTGAGTCTGGTCTGCTTGAGGTTTCTTCCTCAGAGGGAGTTTTTCCTTACCACTGTTGCTCTGTGGATTGGTAAGGTTAGACCTTACCTCTGTGAAGTGCTTTGAAGCACCTCTGTTGTGATTTGGCGCTATATAAATGAAAATAAATTGAAATTCAAGACACATGTACCCACAGGAAAGTTTAATAAATTGATAATCAAGGGAAAAATGGACACTGTCTGTTTACCGGCTTTGCTGTTTCTGTGGTTAATATTGTCACCAAGTTGAATATCTTTGCGTTTTGGGCTTTTAAAAGTCTAAGATATTTGAACACACAGCCTGTTTCTGCTGGAAAATTTGAATTGGGCATGATTTGCAGTCAAGTTATTCCTAGGCTTTTGAAACATTACATTGAGGATTCCCATTATCAACTCTGGCATGCTAAATGACACGCTGTCATTACATACTACTTGTCTCTCTCACCAGGTCCTTAAAGATGAGTTTTGTGGACATATGTAGCGCTGCAGTTTTGTACTGCACTGCACACATTTTTGCCTGATCAAAACAACTGTTGATCGCTGCTGTTGTGAAAGTGCATCACTGTCAGGTCATTTTCATTTGAAACCAGAAGTGCTGTGTGTGGGGGGGGGGGGGTCTAAAACATTCCTATTTAATGTTAACTACGTTGTTTTGTGTTGTCAGGCGGCTGTATGAAAATGGCTTATTAACACAGCAGTTGTACCACAGCACAAAAATCTGTGTAAATACATTATTCCCTATACAGTAGCCAAATGTTAGTCAATGTCTAAATAAAATATGTATAATATAGACTGGGGATAACTCACCAATTCACAAGTCCTGACATAATTGAATAGAGTAGCACACTGTAGAACTCTCACATACTGGTGGCAAACAACCTAAAACGAAAATAGTAAAACCAAAATAGGACAGCTTGTAAAAAATGCAATGAAAATCATAGGACAGAAGGAGTTTCCTTATCTCCAGACAATTTTTGAAACCTCTGTCCTGGCACAAGCCAAAGCCATAACCAGAGAACCCTCCCATCCACTGCACAGTGAATACACTCTGCTACCTTCTGGGAGGCGCTATCGAGCGATCAAGCACCGCAGTAATAGGTTTAAACTCTCTTTTGTTCCCATGTCAGTGGTTTTGTTAAATAAGACAAGACAGTAGGAATGTGTTTTTTTTTTTATTGTTGAATTGTAATTATGTTATTTATTGGGCACGTGCAATATACTGAAGTCACTTAATTTGCAAATGCACTTTACTTGGGATTGTGCAATATCATGACATGGTCATATTCCTTTTGTTGAAATTGTGCAGACCAGCTGACTGTTGTAATGTTGTCTGTGTGATCGGATGTTAAATGTTGTGAATGTTGTTTATGTGTTAAACAACACTGTGAGCCCAAGACAAATTTCCCCTGTGGGGACAATAAAGTTTAACCTAACCTAACCTCTTAACTGTCTCTCAGGGTGAGGAACAGAATATTTTAACAGTTGTATATCTGTGATCAACATCTTTATTGTAATAAAGTTATAAAGCTAGTCATCCACCATAGGAGAATGCCTTCTGAATGCTTGGAGTTTTTCCTTGTAGAACGCAGTGATCTTTCTTGCGAGTACCGTGAGCTTCCCCGAGCTCCACTTCATCACTCCAGTCCCGCCATCTTCCTCCGGTCTGTCAGTTGGACAGCTGCTGGATCTCATCCCGAGCCAGTCAGCAGTGAGTTTCACCACATTAACTCCAATCCCTTGTGAGGCCATGTCCCTTGTCGCTTCTGAAGCATCTTGAAACAGCCGGGCGCCGTCTTCATAGAAAATTTGCGTCCTTGCAGGAGTTTGGAACTTTATTTTCTGTGCTTTCAGAACTTTTTTGGTTTTGGCATATTCATATTCGCTGTGCTTCTTCAGTGCCTCAGGAAGATAGTCATGATCCACATAGAAGCGAACACCATCACAGAACGCTTCTTTTTTTCTGCTGTATGCACTGGAAGACATCTTCTTTGGTCCAGTAACTTCTGAACAGGAGCACGATGGACCGGGGTTTGGTATTCGGGCCCTTCGGCTTTGGTTCGATCCCAAGATCTTTCTCATGGCCAAAATTGTGCTTTTTAAAAGATTGTCTAGGAAATCAACCATATCAATTCCTTCTTTTCGTTCAGGTATGCTGTAAATTCTCAGGTTGGCTCTTCTCGCTCTCCCCTCCTGGTCAGTCAGTCTTGCCTCAAGAGTAGCTTGGCACTGCAGTAGCTTCTTAATTACCATCAATGTTACCTGAAGTATATTCTCAACTTCATTAATTCTCTCCCCTGCCCTGTCCAGTCTGTCATTAGCTCTTTAAAGCTCATGTTTAATGTCAGAAAGTTGCTCCCTGTTGTCGTTTTGGAACTCTCAAACTCGTTTTTTAAGCTAGCTTCTGGAGTACCCTCACCATGTGAGGGGAAGCTCAGTGAGCACCCTCGACTGCTTTTGCTCAATTTAAGGTTGCCCTCCATTGCAGTTGTGGTCGCCCTACTGCTAGTAATAACCCCTTTCTCCATTGTTATCAAAATGTTTGTGGATTTTAAGATGACCCAAAGTTTATGGGGTTATTTTACAAAGCTGTCAGGAAGCTCGTGAATTAAGCTAGCTGCCATTGTCCTGGTGGCGGAACCAGAAGCCCCCGAATTTCATCCATTTTGGAACACAGCTGTAACATAACAAAATGTGGAAAAAGTGAAGTGCTGTGAATACTTTCTGGATGCACTGTATGCCACTACGTGTTAACATAGAAAATAATTGGCTCCTGTATTAATGTTAAAAATGTCAGATATAAGACTTTTAATAAAATTGATACGGTTCCCAAACTCTTATATGAACATTTGTGAAATTTAAATCTTGTGCTCTTATAGTAATGCAGAGGAAACATTAAATGGCTTATTTTACAGACATATGCAGGTGCTTTGCACCAGTAGTGTATAAGAATTCATCTTGTCTGTAAAAACGGATGAATTTGTGATTATTCTGCAATGCCTTGAGCCAAACAAATCCTTTTATTGATAGTATATTTGTACTGTCATGACTTGTATTTGTGACCCTGTGTGGTTTGATGCTTGTCAGAAAAGGCAGTTAAGTGTCTGTGTTTCTGACAGGCTTAATGTTGTGTGACAGCTCACCTGTCAGGTTCTCCAAACAAGTCTAAACAAATGAATAATCTGCACACAACAAGTATCAGGCTGTAATTATAATTAACTGCTGGGATTTACAGTTATTATCTTGTCCATTCACAGATGAGACAGAATGCCTCAGGAGTTCAGGTGCGCCCCTCTCTTCCAAACGGCCCGACCATCAACTCCCTCCCCTCCCCTAACCCCAGCCTCCATCCCGCCCGGCCCCTCATGGGACCTCATCGGCCCCTGTGCCCACCTCAGCCACTGGTCAACGGGCCTGTGCCCCCGGGGATACATGGACACTCAGACCCCCTCCGTGCGGACGACAGTAGTAGTAATAATCAGCCAGGACCCAACGGAGACGTGCCTTACCTGCAACCTGCCGGCAGCGGCGACGCAGCACTGCTACCTCACACCTGCACAAGCACGCAAACCCAGGATGCCACGCCACACCAGGCCCTGCACCTAAACTCCTCTCAGGTTGGATATCATGCAGCCTTCCCCTTTCAGCTCTTTGCTTTTCATACTCAGGGATATACCTGAGTTGACATAACTGTGATACTTTGGAGTAGTGATTGCACAAACGGCGTTCTCATGCTCTGAGAGATGTTTTAGCTGGTAATGCTCATTAGATGAATGGCTGGATGGATATAATTTACTGATCCCAAAATGTCAGTTGTGGTGTTGCAGCAGCAGTTTACATAAATAACACAAGGTAGCTAAAGTTCAATATATACATCAAACTGTTAGAATTGTATATAAAAGAATTCAAATAAAAATAGAATTTGAGATACCATTCAAATGAAATTGTGCGGTCTTTGAGTGGAATGTACAAATTAAAAGTAGAAAGTACATTGCCACTAGGAAAATAATTCTCTTCTCTTTGCCCAGAAAGGAGTTATTACATGTTGGAATGGGCAGGAATGAGTTTCAGTGGCATTCCTTTTTACAGCAGAGTGGAGAATTCTCCAAGTGAGAACACACCACCATTTGACCAGTAGGTTGTGCAGAGGAGGTCATGTTTTCAGTTGTTGAGCAATTTGTGCGGTGTCCTTTTCAAACCGTATGTCAAGGCACCAGAGGAATTCTGAGCACAGAGCCAGCCTTCTTAATCCACTTGTTCAATTTCCAGGGAGGGGCCAGTTCAAAGAAAAATTTTATCTGGATAAAATTGAGTCTGATTTGCACCAAATCTTGAAAACGGGTTGTTCAAAAGAAAAAGAAGACTTTGTAATTTTGTTAGATTAGATAATCCAATCTTGGTTGTGATCCAGATCAAACCTTGGGTTTATATTCAAAATGTTTAGGTAGGAATGGAATACATTTGATCCAAAATAGATGAATTATACTGTTCTTGAGGTTTGAGGGTGGGGAGGTGTGGGTAATTCCAGTGGGAAGTTTATGAGCAAAATATAATAAAACTAACTTAACACTGGTTAATCATCAAGGCTGGATACAGCATATAAAATGTACCGTGGGCGCATTTGAGAGTGCGTGGGACATCAGCGCATTCAAAATGTTTAAAAATTTGTTTTTAAAATAATGTCTCTGTTTTGATTTTGATTGTTTTGTTTTGATTCTGCTTGCTTCATCTGCTCCTCCGTCTCCTGTCTGCAGGAGGTATAAGTGTGCCTTGTGTTTGAGCAGAGAGGTGTAAAGGCCACTAGAGAGGACACCAGCCTGCAGAAACTTAGGTTATTTTTTTTTACAAGCTAGGAACCTAAAAACCAAATGCCATTAATTGCATTACCTGTTGGCAGATTAGTCAAAATAAATAAATAATAAACTTGCTGCAGAGTAAATCCATCCGACACCAATGACAAACATTTAATGGAAAAAAAAAGTTTACTTTTACACTCTGTCTCACGGTGCTCAGGTGTGTGATCAGGTCTCTGAGGCTCAGATTAAAGTTACTGTATGTTAGTTTACATTTAAACTCCATCAAGGCAACAGACTCTGTATCAAGCGGCAACACTTGAGCTCACATTTTTACCCTATTGCGGAAGTCTTTTTTTTTTTTTTTTTTACATTCCTTGACTTGGCCGCTTGAGCCTGAAACAGAGCAAATTCTCTCAGAAGCCCATTTTAAAATGTCTAATTTAGAGCAGAAATACGCATGTTTTACAGCCTGGTACAAAAAATGGTGTGGTCTCTATAGATCAACAGTACAAGTACAGGACGACGCAAAAGTGCAACCACGAGGAACGTTCTCTTTCTGTTGTCCTCTCAAAGTTTTGAGCATGCACAAAACTTTCTGGCAAACTTGCCAAATGTCAGCTGACACGGAACAAATTTTAATGAATGAGAAGATTTGTACAGGACAAAAAAGACACAAACTGGTGTTAATTGTGATTTGTTTTAACTCTGATGAATATAGATACGAGGTCTGTTAGAAAAGTATTGGACCTTTTTATTTTTTTTCAAAAACCTGATGGATTTGAATCACGTGTGCTTGCATGAGCCAACCTTGAACCTTTGTGCGCATGCGTGAATTTTTTCACGCCTGTCAATTGCGTCATTTGCTTATAAGCAGCCTTTGTGTGAGGATGGGTGGAGTCTCTCGTCATTTTTTTCTTTGCAAGGAAATGGCAGAATGACTGGAGCAGCGTGACTGCATCAAATTTTGCCAGAAACTGGGCGACAGCCAGGTGTAAACCGTTCGGATTATTCAGACAGCTTTAGGTGACGATGCTATGGGCATCACACAGATTAAGGAGCGGTAAAACAGGTTTAAAGGCGGCCGCACAACGGTGGAGAGTGCACCGCGCTCCGGTCGGCCATCAACATGCTGAAATGACCAGATCATTTCCAAAGTGAACGCTGTGGTGATGTGGGACCGTCATGTGACTATCCGTGAAATTGCGGAAGAGGTGGACATCAGCACTTTTTCGGCACATTCCACTGTGACAGAAGATTTTGCCATGAAAAGAGTTGCAGCAGAATTCATGCCAATGGCTTGGGTACGAAGCTGATGGCGGAACAAAAGCGCCTCCGTGTTGAAGCCTCACAGGACATGTTGTGACATGCCCAGCTCTTCCACCATTTGGAAGATTCAGACGGCTTTCGGTGTCTTTTCAGTCATGTGACTATCCGAGAAATTATGGAAGAGGTGAGCATGTCCTGTGAGACTTCATCACGGAGGCGCTTTTGCTCTGCCGTCAGAAGCTTCAGGAAAGAATTTTGCTGCCACTCATTTCATGGCCAAATCTTCTTTCACAGTGGAATGTGCCGAAAAAGTGCTGATGTCCACCTCTTCCGCAATTTTTCGGATAGTCACACGACGGACTCGCATCACCACAGCGTTCACTTTGGAAATGATCTGGTCATTTCAGTGTGTTGATGGCCGCCCGGAGCGCGGCGCGCTCTCCACCGTTGTGCGGCCGTCTTTAAACCGATTATACCACTCCTTAATCTGTGTGATGCCCATAGCATCGTCACCGAAAGCCGTCTGAATAATCCGAAAGGTTTCCACCTGGCTGTCGCCCAGTTTCTGGCAAAATTTGATGCAGTCGCACTGCTCCAGTCGTTCCGCCATTTCCTTGCAAAGAAAAAAACGACGAGAGACTACACCCATCCTCACACAAAGGCTGCTTACAAGCAAATGATGCAATCGACAGGCGTGAAAAAATTCATGCATGCGCACGAAGGTTCAAGGTTTGCTCAAGCAAGCAGACGTGATTCAAATCCATCAGGTTTTTGCAAAAAACAAAAAAGGTCCGATACTTTTCTAACAGACCTCGTATTTTATTGAAATGGGTGTGCCAGCGACTGTAATATTGGCCATGCTCTTGCTTTGGCCCACCCCCTTCAGCCAGAATTTTGCTCAGAACTCACTGGGCATTCCAATGTAAGAGTACAGTAAAATAGTAATTAAAATAATCCCCCAAATAAATTTCAGTATCAAACAAAAGTCTAAATTTAACTTTCATTTCTCATTAATGACAGTGACACTGTCCAAAATTATTTCAAACATTTGCGAAGCTTGACACCAGGCTTGAGATCCATCTCCTAAAGGCATAGCTTCAAAGTACTGGTATCTTCATAAATAAAGAATTCTGAATGTACATTTGCTTTCTCTCTAATGGAAATTATTATTTTTTTTTTTTATAATTTAAAACAAAATTATTTAAAAAATTGTGAATAATGTATAGCTTATTTGTTTATTTTTGAGGGGGATTAAGGGTCAGATGACCGCTTAAAAGGAAATTACATAGGCTTTTTTTAAACTGTCTTTTTAAATAAAAATTTAGCATTCACATGCTGTTCTACCTGTTATCCTTCATATAGCTTATAGTGTAATATTTAGACCCATTTACAACACTTTTTTTAAAATCCAGATTTGGTAATCCTGAAAAGTCTGAATTTTTTTTTGAAAAACCCATATAAAGGTAAGATGGATTGCATCATTCTCAAGAGCAAATTAAATACATAGGGATTCCCAAATCTGAATCACTTTTATACAAATATAAACATCCCTTCCAGCGACTCCCTCAGTGTACTTCAAACCTGTTTTGTTGTCAAGATGAAGGCCCAGGTATCCTGCAGCTCCCTCTGTCTTTCTCCCAGGAACATCATGGGGATAATCTTATGGCCCAGTCACATGGCACACTACAATTCCTGAACAAAGGGGAAAAAAGTAAAAAGTCACAATTTGTTGAGAAAAGGTGGATGAAAGAGCTTTATCACAGAATAGCCTGCGAACCAGGAACTCAAAAGGGACAAAAGAGGAACTAAACAAAACCGAATCTAACGTTGATCTTGATGCTTTAAACGAAACACGCCTGGAGCCACTGCTGGAGCAGTGTGTGTCTGCATCTCTGAGTTCCACGACTCAGCGCTGGGACGGAGCTCATAGCGCCTGAGTCCTGGAGAAACTACAAACAGAAGCTGTGGAGATCTGTGTGCACGTCGGTGGACCCACCTGCTTTGGTTCCTCGTCCAGAACAAAAGAGGGATCATCTTCTTCATCATCAGAATCCTCACTGTCGGCGACATGCTGCGCGCTCCGTCTTGCTCCAATAAAAAAAAAAAAACCTCTGGTGTGCCGTGGTCACTGCTGTATCACTGTATTACTAAGCTATATATATATATTGATTTATAACAGAAAACTGTCAAAACTGGCAATAAATATAAGTATAAAAATGATTGAATATATCAGAGCAGTAAATTGATCAGTCCGTGTGAACGTCGCATTGACTCCCCATGTGCGGTTATTCCACCACCTGCAGCTGATCCACAACATGAATTCTGCCTTCCAGATCAGCTCTTTATATAATCATTTGAAGTATCTACCTGTTGCCACATGTACAGAAGGGCTGGATTGTCATTCCTACACTCATATTGTTATATTTAATAAAAAATAATAAGCGCATGCAGGAGCTGCCGCTGCATTCAAGTACTGTCAGAAATTACACAACTTTTTTGTTGTTTCAAATTCAGCAGTTGCTTGTGGCAAAATAATTAATTGTATCCACACAAAAGATTAATTCTTCCCTATATAAGGTGCTCGAGCCCATTGAAGCTGACCCCCACCCAGATAAAAAAAAAAAAAATTCAAGCAAGCAGGCTGAGTTTGCCCTGTAATTTCCGACAGTACATGAACGCAGCAGCAGCGCTCACAAACCGGCTTCTGTAGTGTGTGAAAACATTCAGCTGGTTGAACGAAGTCAAACTAAACACTAACATTACAAAAATTAAGCAAACAAATTGAGGTTTTCGTTGCCCTTCGTTTCAATTTTTCAACAGTTTAAAAAGCGCCACCTGCAGGAAAGAACCTGAGCGAAGGTTAAACTTTGCCAACGAAAGTCCAGGTTTCTTGTTTCGTTAGGGCTTTGTTGGCCTTCGTTAAGTGCCATGTGACTGGGCCATTAAGGTACCTTGACACTTGCATGAATTTGATCCCTTCACTAGCATGAAATCTTACGTGCCAGAGACTTAACTCGTTGTAAACTGAGTGAGCTGTGTGAGGCTGCGTGCAAGTGCGCAAAGAAAATTTTGAAATGTTCAAAATCTCTGGCACACATTAATTTTGTGAACTAGATGTGACATTGCACAATCTATTATGCAATTTGATACGATTACTCAAATAACTCAGATAATTCGATTACAAAAAAGGATCGAGACAAATTCTGTGCCTCGAAGCTTTGTTTAATGTTGTACAACCCCTGGCAAAAATTATGGAATCACCGGCCTCGGAGGATGTTCATCCAGTTGTTTAATTTTGTAGAAAAAAAGCAGATCACAGACATGACACAAAACTAAAGTAATTTCAAATGGCAACTTTCTGGCTTTAAGAAACACTATAAGAAATCAGGAAAAAAAATTGTGGCAGTCAGTAACGGTTACTTTTTTAGACCAAGCAGAGGGAAAAAAAAAAACGGAATCACTGAATTCTGAGGAAAAAATTATGGAATCATGAAAAACAAAAGAACGCGCCAACACATCACTAGTATTTTGTTGCACCACCTCTGGCTTTTATAACAGCTTGCAGTCTCTGAGGCATGGATTTAATGAGTGACAAACAGTACTCTTCATCAATCTGGCTCCAACTTTCTCTGATTGCTGTTGCCAGATCAGCTTTGCAGGTTGGAGCCTTGTCATGGACCATTTTCTTCTACTTCCACCAAAGATTTTCAATTGGATTAAGATCCGGACTATTTGCAGGCCATGACATTGACCCTATGTGTCTTTTTGCAAGGAATGTTTTCACAGTTTTTGCTCTATGGCAAGATGCATTATCATCTTGAAAAATGATTTCATTATCCCCAAACATCCTTTCAATTTATGGGATAAGAAAAGTGTCCAAAATATCAATGTAAACTTGTGCATTTATTGATGATGTAATGACAGCTATCTCCCCAGTGCCTTTACCTGACATGCAGCCCCATATCATCAGTGACTGTGGAAATTTACATGTTCTCTTCAGGCAGTCATCTTTATAAATCTCATTGGAACGGCACCAAACAAAAGTTCCAGCATCATCACCTTGCCCAATGCAGATTCGAGATTCATCACTGAATATGACTTTCCAGTCATCCACAGTCCACGATTGCCTTTCCTTAGCCCATTATAACTTTGTTTTTTTCTGTTTAGGTGTTAATGATGGCTTTCGTTTAGCTTTTCTGTATGTAAATCCCATTTCCTTGAGGCGGTTTCTTACAGTTCGGTCACAGACATTGACTCCAGTTTCCTCCCATTCGTTCCTCATTTGTTTTGTTGTGCATTTTCGATTTTTGAGACATATTGCTTTAAGTTTTCTGTCTTGACGCTTTGATGTCTTCCTTGGTCTACCAGTATGTTTGCCTTTAACAACCTTCCCATGTTGTTTGTATTTGGTCCAGAGTTTAGACACAGCTGACTGTGAACAACCAACATCTTTTGCAACATTGCGTGATGATTTACCCTCTTTTAAGAGTTTGATAATCCTCTCCTTTGTTTCAATTGACATCTCTCGTGTTGGAGCCTTGATTCATGTCAGTCCACTTGGTGCAACAGCTCTCCAAGGTGTGATCACTCCCTTTTAGATGCAGACTAACGAGCAGATCTGATTTGATGCAGGTGTTAGTTTTGGGGATGAAAATTTACAGGGTGATTCCATAATTTATTCCTCAGAATTGAGTGAGTCCATATTTTTTTCCCTCTGCTTGGTCTAAAAAAGTAACCGTTACTGACTGCCACAATTATTTTTCCTGATTTCTTATAGTGTTTCTTAAAGCCCGAAAGTTGCCATTTGAAATGACTTTAGTTTTGTGTCATGTCTGTGATCTGCTTTGTTCTACAAAATTAAACAACTGAATGAACATCCTCCGAGGCCGGTGATTCCATAATTATTGCCAGGGGTTGTAGTACATATGTGTGGTGCTGTAACGTCCCCAGAAAAACAACAGAAGACAACGAGAGCATACGTTCAGCCCGTGTAACGGCTAATAATTTAGCCCTTAAAGCTTCTGCTTTCCAATGCGACACAGAGTAAAATAAAGCCTTTTAAGAGAAAGATGGTCCACGCTGATCATCTGAAATAGACTTACTGTGCATTTAAAGTGAATCAGTGTGTTTGTCTATTTAAAAAAAAAAACACACGGTCTGCTCAACGTGGTAAGTGACTATTGACCTGACGGCCGGGTACCCACAATCGAAGCCGTCTGCCGTCTGTTTTGTTCAGACTTGCACTGAGTGTTTTGCAGCAGCTCAAGCAAAGCCGCCCAGACCTCCCGATCCACACACTCCTCCCCCAGCTCCTCCAGGGGAAACCCAAGGCGTTCCCAAGCTGTAGATGTAGTCACTCCAGCGTGTCCTGAGTCTTCCCCGGGGCCTCCTCCCAGTGGGACGTGGCCTGAACACCTCTCCAGCGAGGCGTCCAGGCGGCATCCGGAAAAGATGCCCGAGCCACCTCAACTGATTCCTTTCGACGTGGAGGAGCAGTGGCTCGACTCCGAGCTCCTCCCGAGTGACCGAGCTCCTCACCCTATCTCTAAGGCAGCGCTCAGCCACCCTGCAGAGGAAACTCATCTCGGCTGCTTGTACTCACGATCTCTTTCTTTCGGTCATGAGCCAAATCTCATGACCATAGGTGAGCATCGGAACGGAGATCGATCGTTAAATCGAGAGCTTTGCCCCCCCACTCAGCTCTCTCTTCACCACGACGGTCCGATCCAGCGACCGCATCACTGCAAATGCTGCGCCGATCTGTCTATCGATCTCACGCTCCATCCGTCCCTCACTCGTGAACAAGACCCCGAGATACTTAAACTCCTCCACTTGAGGCAAGGACACTCCACCGTCCTGAAGAAGGCAAAGCACCTTTTTCCGGTCGAGAACCATGGCCTCGGACTTGGAGGTGCTGATTTTCATCCTGGACGCTTCACACTTGGCTGCAAACCGTCCCAGTGCACGCTGAAGGTCCTGATTTGACAAAGCCAACAGAACCACATAGTCCGCAAACAGCAGAGACGAGATTCTGTGGTTCCCAAACCAGACCCCCTCTACACCCTGGCTGCACCCAGAAATTCTGTCCATAAAAATAATGAACAGAACCGGTGACAAAGGGCAGCCCTGGCGGAGTCCAACGTGCACTGGAAACAGGTTTGACTTACTACCGGCAATGCGAACCAAGCTCCTGCTGCAGTCGTACAGGGACCAGATAGCCCTTAGCAAAGGACTCCAGACCCCGTATTCCCGGAGCACCCCCCACAGGGTGCCCCGAGGGACACGGTCAAATGCCTTCTCCAGATCCACAAAACACATGTGGACTGGTTGGGCGAACTCCCATGAGCCCTCGAGCACCCGATGGAGCTGGTCCAGTGTGCCGCGACCTGGACGAAAACCACACTGCTCCTCCTGAATCCGAGATTCGACCATCGGTCGAATTCTCCTCTCCAGTACTCTGGAATAGACCTTACCAGGGAGGCTGAGGAGTGTGATCCCCCTATAGTTGGAACACACCCTCCGGTCCCCCTTCTTAAACAGAGGGGCCACCACCCCAGTCTGCCAATCCAGAGGCACTGTCCCCAATCGCCACGCGATGCTGCAGAGGCGTGTCAGCCAAGACAGTCCCACAACATCCAGAGACTTAAGGTACTCAGGACTGCTTTCATCCACCCCAGGAGCCTTGCCACCGAGGACCTTTCTAACCACCCTGGTGACTTCGGCCTGGGTAATGGATGAGTCTGCCTCCGAGTCCCCAGTCTCTGCTTCCTCTTCGGAAGACATGACGATGGGATTGAGGAGATCCTCGAAGTATTCCTTCCACCGCCCGACAACATCCCCAGTCAGGGTCAGCATCTCCCCACCCGCACCGTAAACAGTGCTGGTGGAGAGCTGCTTCCACCTCCTGAGGCGCCGGACGGTTTGCCAGAATCTCTTCGAGGCCGACCGATAGTCCTCCTCCATGGCCTCCCCGAACTCCTCCCAAACCAGAGTTTTTGCCTCTGTGACCACACGGGCTGCGGCACGCTTGGCCTGCCGGTACCTGTCAGCTGCCTCCGGGGTCCCACTTACCAGCAAAGATAACTAGGACTCCTTCTTCAGCTTGACGGAATCCCTTACTTCCGGCATCCTCCACCGGGTTCGGGGATTGCCGCCACGACAGGCACCAGAGACCTTGCGACCACAGCTACGAGCGGCCGCATCGACAATGGAGGTGGAGAACATGGTCCACTCGGACTCCATGTCTCCAACCTCCCCCGGGATCTGGGAGAAGCTCTCCCGGAGGTGGGAGTTGAAGACCTCGCTGACAGAGGGTTCCGCCAGTCATTCCCAGCAGACCCTCACGATACGTTTGGGACTGCCAGGTCTGACCGGCTTCCTCCCCTCCCAGCGGATCCAACTCACCACCAGGTGGTGATCGGTCGACAGCTCTGTCCCTCTCTTCACTCGAGTGTCCGAGACACGTGGCCGAAAGTCAGATGATACGACTACAAAGTCGATCATCGACCTCCGGCTCAGGGTGTCCTGGGGCCACGTGCACTTATGGACACACTTGTGCTCGAATATGGTGTTCGTGATGTTCAAACTGTGACGACCACAGAAGTCCAACAACTGAACACCACTCGGGTGCAGATCGGGGAGGCCTTGCTTCCCGATCACCCCCCTCCAGGTCTCACTGTCGTCGCCTACGTGGGCATTGACATCCCCCAGGAGAACAATGGAGTCCATAGTCAGAGCGCTATCTAATACCCCTCCCAGGGACTCCACGTAGGTTGGGTACTCTGCACTGCCGCTCGGCCCATAGGCCGAGTCAGCAGTGAGAGACCTCTTCCCGACCCGATGGCGTAGGGACGCGACCCTCTCATTCACCGGAGTGAACTCCAACACATGTCGACTGAGCTGGGGAGCAATAAGCAGTGTGACCCCAGCTCTCCGCCTCTCCCCGTGGGCAACCCCAGAAAAATGAAGCGTCTAGCCCCTCTCCAGGAGTTGGGTACCAGAGCCCAAGCTGTGCGTGGAGGTGAGCCCGACTATCTCTAGTCAGTATCTCTCAACCTCTCTCACAAGCTCAGGCTTCTTCCCCCCCAGCGAGGGGCTGTGAGCATGGACTGGGCCACCTGCCAGCCGCCCTCGACCGCCACACAATCCTTTCTGCACCCGACCCCCATGGCCCCCTCTGCAGGTGGTGAACCCGCAGGAGGGCGGGCCCACGTCGCTCTTTCGGGCTGAGCCCGGCCAGGCCCCATGGGCTAAGGCCAGACCACTAGGCGCTCGCGTGCGAGCCCCAACCCCAGTCCTGGCTCCAGGGTGGGGCCCCGGCTCCGCCATACCGGGTGACGTCTCGGTACTTGATTTTTTACTGGTCATGGAGGTTCTGACACCTTATCTTGGTGGGGGAGTTTGTGTACCCGGATGATCCTAGGAGCTATGTTGTCGGGGGCTTTGTGCCCCTTGTAGGGTCTCCCAAGGCAAACAGGTCCTAGGTAACGGGTCATACTAAGGGCAGTTCAGAACCTCCAAATGCATCATCCACTGCGAAATAATTATTTTATATAATGCAACATCCAGCAGGTGAAAACACACACGCTATATATATATATATATATATATATATACATTAGGAAAATCGCTCCCCTGAATGCGGCTCTGTTGTCGGTGGAAATGTGACATCATTTATCCATCAGAACCAAAAATGCACGGAGTCCAAGGGATTAAGTGATATTTGCCAACAGACAAATTATTTTGATCCGTTCCCAATCAGTTTAGTCAGTCTGTTATAGTGTGACAACACCTTTTGAGAGGTGGGGATGGGCCTCTTGTCTGTCTGGGTGGTTGTTATCTGAGATGTGGCGATTGTGAAGAGGCATAGCTCCAGCGCATGCTCCTTGGCTGGACCTGACGTGATTGTTGCAGCACCACGCATGAATCTTTCATCTGCTGTCCATCCTCATGAATGCTATGCTAATGTTCATTTTGTGCTAAGCTACAACTAGATTTAAGACATTTCTTTTTTCATTAAATGGCTTTCATCCAATTATTTGCATTTACTAAATATATTACATGCTAAGTATGATATGTGAAAGATTCCCACATAAAAAAAAAAGTTATTACTTTTTGCTTGACGTGTTAACAGTTGCTGTTGTTTTCTACAGGGTCTTCAGAAAGGGCCTGTTCCACACACGACAGGCTCCAGTGCTGAGGGGACCCTCTCTCAACCCCAAACCCCAACCTCCACTGCCCTTTCGCTCCCCAACAATCAGGGTGGACATTCCACTAACATCCCGTCGCCACAGCAGCAGGCTCACAACCACCTACCTTCCCCTCCTTCCCTCCCTCACTGCGCTACCTCAGGTGGAGCAGCATCCGATGCACCCACTACCAAAGATAGCACCACCACATCCATCCATGTCAGGGCAGTCGTATCCCTTGGTAACGGAGGATTTGAGAGTCAGACACCACCCCCATCAGCCGATGGCACAATGGTGCAGGCAGATGACCTAGCCAATCACACCCACATAGGTGAAGGTGAAAAGGTGTCCGAAGGTGGTGACAAGCCAAGCCTTAGCGCAGACAATCCTAGGCTATCTGCCCTGCTGGTGGGGGGGAAGGGCTGTGAAGAGGGTGATGGACATTCAGAGGTGACTGCACCTACAGCAGCTGCTACGCCTGAACACCAAAAGAAAATCAATAACATCCACCCAGCTGTCCTGCCCTCTACCCCTCATGCCCAGGGCAGCTCGGCTGCCTCCTCGCCCATCTCTGCCATATCTACTGCCACACCTTCACCAAAATCATCAGAACACACCCAAACAAGTGCCCACAGTCCCGCCACCACCACCACCACAATCATCACCACCACCACCACAACTGCAGCACCAGCTGTGAATGGCAACAGCAAAGGAGGGATCTCTGAGGATTCTCAAAGTCCACTAAAGTCTGAGCCGCCCACCATCACCAGTCTCAAAGCTACACCTCCACATGGGCATGGCTCCTCCTCCTCCTCCTCTTCATCTTCAATTTCCATCTACCCAAGCTCCAATGATGTTCTAAAGGCCTGCAGGTGAGAGACTGACCCATTTCCCTGTTCTCTTTCAGCTGCTCACTATATGGTGTCCCAAAGATGTCCAGTGACCACTTTTTATTCTCCTTGGAAGAAATCATGCTATAAAATAATAAAATAATAAACTGAGAAATAGTACGGCCAACAGGTAATCAGTAAAATAAGTTATCAAAATGTTGCTGCCACTGAATTTTGTTATCAATCGTTTGCGGCCCTCATATCCAACACTACAGGCAAAAGCACCTGAATCATAGTGGTGGCCACTAAAATGTGGTCCCATTCAGTTCCATAATTTATCCATCAAATCTTTCTGCAGCTCCCCCTCTAACTGCCACCTTATCGTGGTGGGGGAGTTTGCGTACACGGATGATCCTAGGAGCTATGTTGCCGGGGGCTTTGTGCCCCTTGTAGGGTCTTCCAAGGCAAACAGGTCCTAGGTGACGGGTCAGACTAAGGGCAGTTCAGAAGCTCCCATGACCAGTAAAAAATCAAGGACCGAGACGTCGCCCGGTATGGCGGAGCTGGGGCCCCACCCTGGAGCCAGGGCTGGGGCTCACGCGTCGGGCCTTAGCCCATGGTGCCCAGCCGGGCTCAGCCCGAAAGATCGATGTGGGCCCGCCCTCCTGTGGGTTCACCACCTGCAGAGGGGGCCATGGGGGTCGGGTGCAGATAGGATTGGTTGGCGGTCGAGGGCGGGTGGCCCGGCTGTTGGGACGTGGAATGTCACCTCGCTGGGGGGGGGAAGGAGCCTGAGCTTGTGTGGGAGGTTGAGAGATACCTACTAGAGATAGTCGGGCTCACCTCCATGCACAGCTTGGGCTCTGGTACCCAACTCCTGGAGAGGGGCTGGACGCTCCACTTTTCTGGCGTTGCCCACGGGGAGAGGCGGAGATCTGGGGTTGCATTGCTTATTGCTCCCCAGCCCAGTCGCCATATGTTGGAGTTCACTCCGGTGAACGAGAGGGTCGCATCCCTACGCCTTCGGGTCCTCACTGTTGTCTCGGCCTATGGGCCAAGCGGCAGTGCAGAGTACCCGACCTTCTTGGAGTCCCTGGGAGGGGTACTAGATAGCGCTCCGACTGGGGACTCCATTGTTCTCCTGGGGGATTTTAATGCCCACGCGGGCGGCGACAGTGAGACCTGGAGGGGGGTGATCAAGAAGCATGGCCTCCCCGATCTGAACCCGAGCGGTGTTCAGACGTCTGTGCTAGTCACAGTTTGTCCATCACAAACACCATGTTCGAGCACAAGGGTGTCCGTAAGTGCATGTGGCACCAGGACACCCTGAGCCGGAGGTCGATGATTGACTTTGTAGTTGTATCATCTGACCTTCGGCCACGTGTCTTGGACACTCGAGTGAAGAGAGGGGCTGAGCTGTCGACCGATCACCACCTGGTGGTGAGTTGGATCCGCTGGGAAGGGAGGAAGCCAGTCAGACCTGGCAGGCCCAAACATATTGTGAGGGTCTGCTGGGAACGACTGGTGGATCCCTCTGTCAATGAGGTCTTCAACTCCCACCTCTGGGAGAGCTTCGCCCAGATCCCGGGGGAGGTGGGAGACATGGAGTCCGAGTGGACCATGTTCTCCACCTCCAGTGTCGATGCGGCCGCTCGTAGCTGTGGTCACAAGGTCTCTGGTGCCTGTCGAGGCGGCAATCCCCGAACCCGGTGGTGGACGCTGGAAGTAAGGGATGCAGTCAAGCTGAAGGAGTCCTACTTGTCCTTGTTGGTAGGTGGGACCCCGGAGGCAGCTGACAGGTACCGGCAAGCCAAGCGTGCCGCAGCCCGTGTGGTCACAGAGGCAAACACTCGGGTATGGGAGGAGTTCGGGGAGACTATGGAGGAGGACTATCGGTCGGCCTCGAAGAAATTCTGGCAAACCGTAAGACGCCTCTGGAGGCGGAAGCAGCTCTCCACCCGCACTGTCTACTGTGCGGGTGGGGAGCTGTTGACCCTGACTGGGGATGTTGTTGGGCGGTGGAAGGAATACTTCGAGGATCTCCTCAATCCCATCGTCACGTCTTCCGAAGAGGAAGCACAGACTGGGGACTCAGTGGCAGACTCATCCATTACCCAGGCCAAAGTCACCGAGGTGGTTAGAAAGCTCCTCGGTGGCAAGGCTCCTGGGGTGAATGAAATCCACCCTGAGTACCTTAAGTCTCTGGATGTTGTGGGACTGTCTTGGTTGACACGCCTCTGCAACATCGCGTGGCGGTTGGGGACAGTGCCTCTGGATTGGCAGACAAGGGTGGTGGTCCCTCTGTTTAAGAAGGGGGACCGGAGGGTGTGTTCCATCTACAGGGGGATCACACTCCTCAGCCTCCCCGATAAGGTCTATTCCAGAGCACTGGAGAGGAGAATTCAACCGATAGTTGAACCTCGGATTCAGGAGGAGTAGTGTGGTTTTCGTCCTGGTTGCGGCACACTGGACCAGCTCTACACGCTCCATCGGGTGCTTGAGAGTTCATGGGAGTTCGCCCAACCAGTCCGCATGTGCTTTGTGGATCTGGAGAAGGCATTCAATCGTGTCCCTCGGGGCACCCTGTGGGGGGTGCTCCAGGAGTACGGGGTCCAGGGTTCTTTGCTAAGGGCTATCCGGTCCCTGTACGAGCGCAGCAGGAGCTTGGTTCGCATTGCCGGTAGTAAGTCAAACCTGTTTCCAGTGCACGTTGGGCTCCGCCAGGGCTGCCCTTTGTCACTGGTTCTGTTCATTATTTTCATGGACAGAATTTCTAGGCGCAGCCAGGGTGTAGAGTGGGTCTGGTTTGGGAACCACAGAATCTCGTCTCTGCTGTTTGTCAACACGCCCAAATCCGAGGCCATGGTTCTCAACCGGAAAAAGGTGCTTTGCCCTCTACAGGTCGTTGGAGTATCCTTGCCTCAAGTGGAGGAGTTTAAGTATCTCGGGGTCTTGTTCACAAGTGAGGGACGGATGGAGCGTGAGATCGATAGACGGATCGGTGTAGCGTCTGCAGTGATGCGGTCGCTGTAAAGGACCGTCATGGTGAAGAGAGAGCTGAGTAGGGGGGCAAAGCTCTCGATTTACCGATCGATCTACGTTTCGATCCTTACCTATGGTCATGAGATTTGGCTCATGACCCAAAGAACAAAATCGCAAGTACAAGCGGCCGAGATGAGTTTCCTCCGCAGGGTGGCTGGGCGCTCCCTTAGAGATAGGGTGAGGAGCTCAGTCACTCGGGAGGAGCTCGAATTCGAGCCGCTGCTCCTCCACGTTGAAAGGAGCCAGTTGAGGTGGCTCGGGCATCTTTTCCGGATGCCCCCTGTATGCCTCGCTGGAGAGGTGTTCCGGGCACGTCCCATTGGAAGGAGGCCCCGGGGAAGACCCAGGACACGCTGGAGTGACTATGTCTCTCGGCTGGCTTGGGAACGCCTTGGGGTTCCCCCGGAGGAGCTGGCTTTGCTTGAGCTGCTGCCCCCGCGACCCGACTCCGGATAAAGCAGTAGAAAATGGATGGATCTTTCTGCAGGTCATGTGGGTGTTAAGTCGAAGAGAAAGAAGTCAGTGGTGTCCTGACCAGGAAAATCAGAAATTTAACTTGCCATGTAGCTGATAAATCGAAATGCTCAGTTGATATTGTTTACCTTGCACTGATGTTTGAGTAAAAAAAAACAAACAAAAAAACATACACACAAGCATTTTAACTTTATTGAATAAACTTGTAGCATAAATGTTGTGCTGTATGTACATTTTATTTTTCTTCACTTCATTCTACTATGAGTCACATCTAACATACAATTAAGAATATGAACAGTTATAATGCTGTCAGTAATTTGCTGCCTGAGACAGATGTACAAGTCACATATGTCACGCCATCCACTCCCCACTTCTTTACTAGTTTAGGAGGTCCTGCCATATATTACTAAGTGACATACATGTGTAATGATACACAAAAAGCACACTTTGGTTTGCTTTCAGGACAGAGGAAAGAAGCTGAACATTATTTAGTTTTTTGTTTTGTGACATATGTGTTTCAAAAATAAATGTGACTGTGGTGCAATTTGTATTTTTTCCTCTTCATGGTGTGTTTTTGACAGGTGTGACTTGTCGTCTGGAAAAATACATGTGCATGAAAATTATAACAAATTACATTATATGCAGTAAAATAGATGCTCAGGTGATAGGGCTGAGCGATTAAACAAGCTGGAACCACAACGGACAGATCTTTCATTATGTTTGGGAATATGCACTTTTGGTCAGAGGTTTACATACACCCATCATGTGCAAGACTGTCAGTATTTGCAGGGCAAACCATTGCTCCATCACGTAACAGTTTAGTTTTTATATCTTGAAATTAAATGCTGTGTTCAGATGTCACCAGAACTTGTCGCTAGATATTTCTTGTCCTCTGATGTGTTGCATATCATCTAAAGTTGGTTGATTTTTCTTTTTCTTTATGCACAACAGCATGGAATTTGCAGCTTACCCTGTGTGTTGTCTCCTTCAGTTTTTGTGAAGAGAGGCTGTAGCAAAGCCGTATGGTAAATGGACTCCAAGCACATTACAGGGTCCAATTATGGCTTTCTCAATAGTGTAAACACAGTTTTACATAAGGAATGTGAAAACTGCTCATTAAGTGTGGCCAGTGGCAGTGTTCCAACCCCCGCAATTAACATTTACCAACCCCCAAATGTGGTGATGCAACAGATAAATGTTTCTTCACAGTTCACATCTACAGAAGCCTGTAAAGCCTTGGTCCCAGCGAATAAGCCATAAATAATGAGCCACGCATCATGGGTGTATCAGAGATTATTAGAAGAATGATCCACGTTTTAAGCTATCACGCATCTGCTACTAAGGTGCCCCTATGTGCCTCTGTACCTCACATGTGCCACGTATCAGCCTCTAATGAGCCATGACTGACCTGTCATTTGAGCCCCATCCAGCCTCAAATGGCTTGTGTCGCCGCATATGATCCACGTCAAGCCACATATGATCCATGTAGTACCATGTAACGTGGCGTTGGTGCACATTTAGGCACGAGTTTGGTCCAAACCTCCAGCCCTCCCACACTTTGTCACTTTTAAAGTGTGGGTTTTCAATTCACAGCATCCATTCAAGATGTCACATTTTTTAAACGCAGTCCTAAAAAGACGCTCCTGCACAGTCTGGCCAGTGTGCGTATCCGTGCGCCAGGCTGTTTTTCTCCTGTGTTCCAGAGCCGTTAAATGCAGCACTTTTGTGTGTTCACCCAGCTCTCTGTGACCAAAAAAAATAAAATAAAGACACCACAATGAGGTGCCCGCTTTAATTATATGCACCCACAATGTGGCTTTGTAAACTTGTAGCATCGCCTGCTACATTGATTAGCGCTTACATTAGTTATGGGCATGCTCTATGGTGGTCTTCTTGGTTTTTTGTGGGAGCGTTACAGTGCCACCTACAGGCCTGGCATATGTGCTACAGCTTTAAACGAAGATTCGAGGCAAAGAATTTGCCTCAAACATTTTTTGAAATTGAATTATTCAAATTACTCGATTAATCGTTTCAGCCCTAGACTGGTGCATCCAGAGTTTGTTGT
Organism: Thalassophryne amazonica; assembly: GCF_902500255.1. Classification (NCBI taxonomy): domain Eukaryota; kingdom Metazoa; phylum Chordata; class Actinopteri; order Batrachoidiformes; family Batrachoididae; genus Thalassophryne; species Thalassophryne amazonica. The sequence goes on along the minus strand of NC_047103.1, from coordinate 137,405,408 downwards.
CTTCCACCACCATCTCTGTGTCTAAAGCCCAGGTTACACATAGACGGTTTTGTCGGCGGGTAGTACGTAGACCGAAGTTCGCAGTAGTTCCGGCTGTTTTCGCGGTGGAAAGGGGCGGAGCATTTTGCCGGCGTTTTGAGCGCCGTACTAGCAGCAAATACATAAAACGCCGTTGTAGTGGCTGCCTAAGTAGCTTACCTCACTAGTTTCCTTCTTTGGCTTCTTTCATGAGTACACAGTTTTTGAAAAGTGTGTACTCCAGATAGGTTTACTGTGCCATACTGTTTGTATTTATTAATGGTTGATGTAAATTCAGTGACATCTAAATGTCTATATCTATCGTCTATCCATCCATCCCCTGATGGAAGAACGCTGTCTATAAAAATAATTTGCAGTAAATATTTTATTATATATTCTGACTACAGAAACCGAAATTTCCATTTATTTAAGAACATTTTAAGTTCTGTACTAATAAATCCATTGTTGCCTTTGATTCTGTATTATTGTCATATGGTCTGTAACAGTTTTTTTGGACAAATTAAATTTTCATACACCAGGTTGTTCAAGAACAAAAAGCTGAGTGTTTTTCAGTATTAACTGTGAAATGCATAAAACACTTATCCAGTAATCTCATTATCAGCATAAAAATGTTTTGTCTTTACATTAAGAATTATTTGTGTGGTATTGCAAAATATTTTGACATTCTGTCAAGCTGATTTTTGCTGCATATAAAGGATGCAAAGGAAAAGGATTTGTGTAGATTAACTTTTGTTTTGAAGGTGTCTCCCCCAAGTGGAGTTGTTGGGTAACAACCAAACCAGATGCAAACTGTTATGTAACTGCAAATGACACCAAAGATGACTGGGCAGCCTTGTTGCTATGCAGATATTAGTCAGCACCGACTATTTTGTTGAATAGATTACCAAAATTCAATGCTTTCTCATCTTTAGGTAATTAGCTTGGTTTGTAATTCGTGTGTGTGTGTTACTCATGATTACGACTTTTTTTTTTTTTTAGGTTTGGAAGCAGATGTTAACAGCTGGTTTATATTCTGTTCTGTATCACATGTGGTGTTGCAGTTTCTGTTTCTCATTAAAGGACTAAAGGCTTTTATTGTGTCTGTACAGAAACCTCGGTAAAAACGGCCTTTCAAACAACAGTATCCTCCTTGATAAGTGTCCACCGCCTCGGCTGCCCCCTCCACCCTCACCAGCCCTGCCCAAAGACAAACTGAACCCACCTACACCCAGTATATATGTGAGTGTTACACCGACATTTTTAACCCACTGTGTCATCTAAAGGTGTTCATCATCAGTTCGAAAGAAATACTTGAATTTCTCAAGTCAGACAATTGATTCAGAAGTGTGGAGGAAGATTTGCACATTTGTGGCTGCAATTATTACTAAGGTGAATTAAAAAGTGATAAGTAAAACAAGATTGTCAGGCTACAGGTCAGATTTCAGCTATAAAATAGGAATCATGGAGAACAGGCCCTCAAAATTGCACTTTTGTCATACATGAAAAATACCCCTTAAAATTGGTCTTGAGGGGTAAAAAACCCTAACCTTTAAAATCTGCTGGGTACATAAAGGGCACCAGCAGGTGTCTTCTTTTTTTTGGGGGGGGGGGGGGGGTCCGTGATCTCAAATATGTTGTCATACAACACAACAGTCTGTTTAGATACTAGCTAGCATGCAAGTTAATCTCAAAAGTCTATAAAAGGAGGATGGCAGCAAACAGTCAAAACTGTGGCTGAGAGAAAATGAGGAAAGCAAGTTAGGTTCTGTGAACTCTGCTGTACAATATTTGAATCTCACGTTCACAGAGCCCAAGTTCATCATGAGCCACTGCCACTAGCATCTCAGTAGCACCAGCATTGGAACCAGGGACAGCTAGCTGTGCCACAATTCTGCTTGGTGGTAGAGGGATAGAAGTAGGGAATTGTGAATTTTGCATTGAAATGGGGTGAAGAATATCAAAAAAGCATCAGCACATGTGTTTAAAGCCCATGTAGAAAACTGTACTTTACATGATAATAATCCCAACTCTCCTTTGACATTTTATCAATGAGTACTGTTTTGTATTTGTGGGTCATACTTGTTTCATTGAGGGTCTTATTGTATGTCACTTAAAAAAAAGTTATTGATGGGAAAACCTGTCTTTTATCTTGACTTTGTGTTTACAGTTGGAGAACAAGAGGGATGCTTTCTTCCCACCTCTGCACCAGTTCTGCACAAACCCGTCTAACCCTGTCACTGTCATCAGAGGCCTAGCTGGAGCACTCAAACTGGGTAAAATATATTGTTGGCTGTATGTATATCACGGCTGGTTTTGTATAAAAATCACATGCTTAAGAATTTGAAAGACTGATCTGATATATTCTGCTCACTCATCCTCACATCTGCAGATCTGGGTCTGTTCTCCACTAAGACTCTGGTAGAAGCCAACCCAGAACACCTGGTGGAGGTTTGGACTCAGCTTTCGCAGCCTGCTGATGAGAACTGGGATCCAACTGGCACCAAGAAAATGTGGCGCTGTGAGAGCGCCCGCGCCCACACCACCATCGCCAAATATGCTCAGTATCAGGCCGCTTCCTTCCAGGAGTCACTACGGGTCAGTTCCCAAAACATGGAAGGACTGAAGTTGAGGCAGTATTGAATTGGGAAGAAATGACAAAATGCTATTATTTAGCACAACCATTGCTGTTGGAATGGCATTATCTCACGAGGACAAAGCCAAGTAGTCACATTTCATTGAAACACTGTCACGTCACAGGTTTTTTTTTTTTTTTTTTTTTTTGATGTTCTGAAACTACCGCTTAAATTTTGCACAAAGGTGTAATGGAAGCCTGCCTGCTGTTTCAGATCAATACTGGGTTTTCTTAAGTCTTTGGTCAACTTTGATATGCAGCAAAATATAAAGTTAATTAGCTCCCCACATGCACTTTATCTTTTCATGGTTTTCTAAAGTGAAACCACAGTTTGGATGGTTTACTACAGTCTATCCTTTCCTCGGCTATTAACATGCACATTAGCTTGTGTGCAGACAGATTCTCTGTTGCATTGATGCATAATGTGATCATGGTGACAGGTCCTGACAGAACAGTACCATGTAGTCAGAGCTCCCACAAGTAGAGCTAGTAATTGTTAATACACAATTTATACACCATGCTATGTATTGTCTGACACATGGTGCTTCTGTGGTAATTACTGCAGTATAATTGCCATAAATGACTAAAACATTGCTGGTTGCACATTTATGCACTGGACAGATTTTTATTTTGCATTACAACCCTGAAATGCTCATTTAAAGGGTATTTTTCATATGTGGGACAACATTTTTAAGGATAATCCTGAGTCATGGTCGACCGAATTATCAGCTTTCTCAAGCTGATAATTATAAGTATTGTAGGAGACTGATAAGATATCTGCCTACAGTAAAAATGCTGTAATATAATCCTAACTCTTAACACAAACTTTCTTGAAGTACCTTACATCAGTGATATGTGGTGAGGCACTGACTTCATCACAATCAGATATACAAACATATGAATCCTACAGAGTAGCTTATTCACAATGTGATTGGCAGCAGTTAATGGGTTATGTTTAAAATCTCATATCAGCATTCTTTACACATACAAACTGTGGCACACAAAAAAGCACATTTAATTAAAACGAACATTATTATGGTCTTACCCTTACTCATAAATGAAGTCCATGTGCCGCTCGCTCATTGATTACTTCTTTATAGAAGTCTTCTTTCCATTTTAAAAGTCTCTGTCTCAGTGGAGATCACTGCCAGGGAAGAAAGTCGTCCTTCATCAGTCCTGTTCCGACTATGTTTTGAGCCTTTTCTGGCATTGAATGTGATGGTGGTCGATCCCAGCTTGTGTTTGATGAGCCGCCTTTGCAAATTCTTCAGGTTACAATATCCCATCTGAGTCCAGACATTGTCACAAGTTGAGAAAAGAAGGCAGGAAAAGCAGAAAAAGGCAGTTCCTTGCTCGACGTCCACACAGCCAGACTGTAGTGTGTTCCACTCTGTTTGAAAATAGCGGGTGTTCTGTCACATAGTCTGAAGCAAACCTTTTAGCTCTGGTATTGGTCGTCCTTTAATTATTACCTTCTGCTTTGATTGAAAGTCCAGGTCAAAAATTGTTAGTTTGCATATGTAATCCTCCATTCTGAAGGTAAAGGCCAGGCAGGAGGAAAAAATAAATGGACTGTGGCCCTTGAATTGATAACTGTAAATTGTAGTTTGCTGTGACTTATTCTGCAGCTGAGGAGTTACTGTAAGAAGAATCCCTGAGATCACTAGTGCCCCCTACCATGAGGCAGAACTGCATGCCTCACTTCGCACCTTTTTGCAGCCATTTTATCATCGCTCAGCACACAGTTGTTGACAAAAGACACTGTAAATTATGTACATCAGCTAAACTATGGAATTTAAGTTCATGCACTCAGTGTTTGAACATTTTAATAGCGACATACAGAGACAGCAATAGAGTCTTACTACACAGCATGCCAGCAGTTAGCTGAGTGATTGCGCAATCCAACGTGAGGCACAGCTGGCTGCTGCCTCACTGTACATCTCTTCTCAGTATTTGATCGGCAAATGTGAAACTTTTGCAATTTTGAATAAAAAAAATTATCTGAAACTGGTGAAGTTAAAAGGAAAATAACTTTATAGTACAAATCACTGGATAAATATAACTTAATTTATTTTTTCATTTTACTGTTACTGTATTACAGCATATGTTTAATACACAGAACCTTTCAGCATGACCTTCCCGCAAAAAGTGCAAGGATCTATAAGCAGCATTATTATGAAGTTTACTTTTTTATGTCTGTATGTAGAACAGTAGCCTTCAGTATTGATAGGCTGAACTCATGTCTGACAAGTCAGATTGTGCTGTGGGTGGTACATTGATAAAGACCAGAAAGCAGTAAATGTTATTTCAAAAAGATGGTATAGACTAATTGCCCCTCAGTGCCTGACGTAATGGACCCAGGGCTTAATTTGAGGGGGAGCAAGCCGGAGCGCGCTCCGGAACCTCGGACGCGTGCTCCCGAACCTCTGACGTTGGCTCCGCCAGCTATTTATCCCTTTATCTACGGCGATGGCGCCCACACCATATTTTCCATATGTATCAAAGTGCATTGTTAAGCTAACACCAAGGGCTTTCCAATGATATATGGTGTATTACGGTAAACGTAAGCCTGTGATGTCATAACGCAGAGAAAAAACACGGAAGTTTCACACTCATGCGCCGCTGATTCTCATTACCGTAAGTTCTCATGTAAGCCCTCACTCTGGAAAAATTTCAACACTGACAGCAAGCCAAGAACCCGTGCTTTCCAACAGTATGCTATATGTTGCATATATTACGGTAAAGTGCGTTCGGTGACTTTTGAAACGAAGGAAAAGTATGAAAAAGAGTGCAAAAGTGACAGAAAAGTACAGAGACAGACAGCAAACATAAATGTAGTAATTTTTGAGGAAAAGGCAGGGTGTTAGTGTCATTTGTGTGGGTGTGCAGTTTATTTTAAGTGTGGAGCACAGAATTGTTCGCAGGCCCCCCTTCCCCCCCGCCCTTCTTGTTTTTCTGCACTGGAGCCACCCATCCTCTGCGCTCCGGGACCTCCCACTTTACAAATTAAGCACTGAATGAACCGTTTCTCTATATGATGGGCCCTTCTTGATTTGTAGTGTTTTGTTTTTTGTTTTTTTTTTTTCTCGTACGCCACATCTTGAGCCAATTTACAGTTAAACTGTAATGCAATTTCACATTTGCTTATTTCACATCTGTTGATGTTATGCATATGTCATAAGGTTTAAAAGGTAAAACAAAAAGCCTTAATGCTGGATGGATGTAGCATTTGCTTCCTTCCTCAAAACTTGCATGCGGTAGCTTTAATCTCGTGGGGCAGACAGTTGTGTCAGGCACGGAGCATAAAATTTTTCTGCCTTGTTACAGTGTAAATGTAAACTTTGTGGTCTAAGTGGTAGTGTGTCAACTTCAGAGTCATTGGGGCAGGTTCACATCTCAATCATGTTGGGTGGCATGGTGGCTTAGTTTCCTCACAGCAAGAAGGTCCTGGGATCACTTCCTGCCTGTTCCTTTCTGTGTGAGGTTTGCATGTTCTTCCCTTGTTCATGAGGTTTCTCTCCAGGTGGTCCGGCTTCTTCCCATTTCCAAAGATAATGTAGGGTGAGAGAATTGAAGACTTTAAATTGACCACAGGTATGAATGTGTTTATTTGTATGTCGCCCTGCGATAGACACTTAATTGGAATAAACAGATACTGACAATGAGAATGAATTATTGGAATGGATTGACTGGATCTATCGTCATTCGTTTTGGATGACATACGCTGCCTACGCTCATTAAGGGGTTGGATTTGATTTAGGGTTTGGAAATTTGGAGTCCCAGGGACTCTGAATGGTGTGGGGAGGAATTTGGAGTCCTCTTGTCATTTGATTGAGTTCCCATTCATTCAATGAATTTTGATGTTCAAATGCAATGTGCAGTTGAATACAACCCATTTATTTTTCATGAAGGGTATGCACAGCTTATTGTTTTTCTTTTATTTCTCTGCAATTCTAAATTTTACAATAAGCATCTGCAACATCTGGAGTTCTTAATTTTACAATAAGCATCTGCAACATCTGGAGTTCTTAAGATGTTGTGGCTTTAAAAAAGTTTAAATGCAAGTTGTGATGTTTGCACCGCATGGTGTGTTGCAGTGATGACTGCTAAAGAGAACTTACACTAGCGGACGTTACATGCTGTTGCTTCTGCGTCCCCAGAAAACTGTATGTAAAATCATCAATTTTATATTCATTGTTTTTTTTTGTTGTTTGTTTTTTTTTGTGTGTGTGAAGAGAGGCGCTATCAAATTAAACCCTGACAATTACAGTATTTCATAAAACATTTCTCTGTATACATTTTAAATCACTGTAGGCAGAGTATTCTGTGGAAATCCTATCTGAAATCTTTGTGGCTGACATGCACAGACCACACAGGCAGACTCAGTATGGGGACAGCGGTTCACAAATGTGTATCAGCATGCGTTTAAGGTTAATACATCTGAAGGTAAAGGCAGGTAGTGACTACAGTTGCATCAGAGCCAAAGTAGCGCATTTTAAAATGGTATTGTCTTGTTGGGAAAAAGGCTTTAAAAATGACCAATACTGACAACCAAATGAATGTCTTTTTAAAGCACATATAAATTCCTTGTCTTTAAGGTAGATTTTTTTTCTTTCTACATTTTGTAAGCAACATTATATAAGGGAAAGTCATTGTAGATCACAACAGGTTGAAGGATGAACATGTCAGAGAATTGTTGTCTGCATTATTTAGCTGCTTAATTATTTGTGTATTTGTGTGTTCAGGAGGAGAATGAGAGGAAGGCACTGAAGGAGCCCTTGGACACAGAGCAGCTGTCAGCCGAGAGGTACACAGCTTCATAGTTTAAAAAAACACTTTTTGTATACATTACGAATACACTGTCTGAGGATGAGCTTCAGTTAAAAGAGTGATGGATGATAATTAATTTCAATCAGTGTGGCTGCATTTTGTATATGGGCCACCTCTGAACTTGTATTTATTTCAGACAATCTGGCAGTTAAAGACCTTGTTTATTACTAGTTCACTTTTTTTTTGAAAATTGTTTTCCAAGTCCTATCAGTTAAAAAAATGTTTATACGAGGTCTGTGATTAAAAAAAAAAGCGATCCTTTTTATTTTTTTCAAAAAATAAATGGATTTGATTCATATGTTTTTACGTCAGACAAGCTTGAACCCTCGTGCGCATGCGTGAGTTTTGTCATGCTTGTTGGTGACGTCATTCGCCTGTGGGCAGGCTTTGAGTGAGGTGTGGACTCCCCCTCCCGTCGAAAAGTCTTTGAGACGCTGCAGGGAGACGGCGCGCGTTGCTTTATCAAATTTTTTCAGGACCAGTGAGGGATATCCGTGTGGACACTATTCGAGAAATTCAGCTGGTTTTCTGTGTAAAGTTTAACAGCTGATGAGAGATTGTGGAGTTTCTTTCGCTTTAAGGACAGCCCACAAAGCGGATCGGCGCGGATGGATGTGGCGTCCGTCTGGCTGTTTCGAGCTGAAAACATCCTAATTTAAAGCTCTGTTCACCCAGGACGTCGTCAGAGAACAGAGAAGTTTCCGAAGAGGCCGGCATGAGGAGTTTATGTGGACATTCCACTGTTAAAGGAGATTTTGTAATAAAAGAACGTGCGGACGAATTTGCCGAGTCGGGTCCATGACGACGCCCCAAATCCGTTCGCACCGCCACAGGAAAAACACCTCCGTGTTGAAAACCATTTGTAAAATTCAGGCGGCTTTTGATGGCTTTCAACAAGTGAGTATCTGAGAAATTGTTTAACAGCTGGGTATGTTCCAACTTGTCCGTTAAGGTTTCCAACGGAGGTGTTTTTCCTTTGGCGACCCCCCGCGGTCGGGTCCGGCCCGAGATGCGAATCTGCCCGCGCGTTCTTTCATTACAAAATCTCCTTAAACAGTGGAATGTCTGGATAAACTCCTGATCCTGAATTCTTCTGAAAGTTCTCTGTTATCTCACAACGTCTTGGGTCCACAGAGCCTGAAATTAGAAAGTTTTCAGCTTGAAACAGCGAGACGACTCCGCCTCGGAGCGCAGAGCGCCATCAGGCGCTGTGGGCCGTCCTTACGGCGACAGTAAAACTCCAAAATCTCTCATCAGCTGTTAAAATTTTCACCGAAACCAGCTGAATTTATCGAATGGTGTCCACTCAGTTGTGCCTTAGAGTTTTTGAAAAAAAAATTTTATCAAACAAAGCAGCAGTCTCTGAGCCATTCCTAAACAATGAAAAAAATCGACGAGAGGGTGGGCCACTCCTCACTCAAAGCCTGCCCACAGGCGAATGACGTAACCGACAGGCGTGAAAAAACTCTCGCATGCCCACGAGGGTTCAAGCATGTCTGATGTAATCACACGTGATTCAAATCCATATAGTTTTTGAAAAAAATAATAAGGTCCGTTACTTTTCTCACAGACCTCGTAAGTCCTAGTTTTTGTTTGTGTCTGCAGTGGTGTACACAAGAGGCGGGGACCCTTAAAACAGATCAAGTTTGGAACAAACATCGATGTTTCAGATGAAAGGAAGTGAGTAGCCGAATCATGTCCTCTGCCATGTGGTAGAATATGTTATTACCTGGTGCCTCAGTTGCTGACAATCTTTAAGAACAGTAGAACAGTCATGTCTGCAAGCTCTCTGGATAGATATGATGCAAGTGGAGTTCATTCATTTTCTGTACCTACTTACTCCAGTTAAGGGTCACGGAGGGCTAGAGCCTATCCCAGTAGTCATATGGCGAGAGACGTGGTACACCCTGGACAGTATGCCAATCTATCGCAGGGCCACATATAGAAAAACAAACACCCTCACGCACACCTACAGTCAATTTGAAGTTTCCAACTCACCTACCCTGCATGTCTAAGGATCTGGGAGGAAGCCAGAGAACCTAGAGGGAACCCACATGAACGCGGGGGAATATGCAAACTCCACACAGAAAGGCCCAGGTGGGAAGCAATCCCACAACCTTTTTGCTTTGAGGCAACAGTGCTAACCACTATTCCATTGTGCCACCCTGCAATTCAACTGTTTTTGTGCATTTTTTGTTTATCAAACAAGTATTTACAACAATTTGCCCAACTAGCTCAGCGGTAGAGCATGAGACTCTTAATCTTAGGATCATGGGGTGCGGGGGATAGACACAGTTGCAGTCCAGTGGGGCGGACCGTTCTATTCACAGGCAGCCGTCCACAACACGTGTGTCTCCGGGCAGGTACCCCCTCCTCTGTGCAAGGGAGAGAGGAGGGAGGGGCAGCAAGGGTGATCCGGGTCACGGCACCAGTGTAACTTGCAACGTTTCTTCCCATTTAGTTTGCCATGATGTTTGCCAGTTTTACAGCTAATTGTTGCACCCTTACAAAGTATCAAATAGCAAATAAGCTTGTCAGTTGCATAGACATTCTTAGATATATGATCGACTGTATATGTAGCTGCACATGGTGATTGCACACTTAAAGTAGATACGGACACAGCACTAACAATAAAATTTGAACAGGCTCAATGGGCTAAGTAAATTTGTAAAGGTACCTGTCCTATGGACAGGTAGATTTCAAAGTTAGTGTAGCGGTGTAGCTGTTTGTGTGGGATGTCTTTTGCTGTGCATTTTCAGTTAGACTTTGTGGAGTGCACCAAATCACATACAGCACTCATTGTCCCCAGATGGAAACAGCAGCTCCAAGAACTCAGTAAATTACCGGCTTTTGCTCGAGTAGTGTCAGCTGGCAATCTGCTGAGTCACGTGGGTCACACCATACTGGGTATGAACACGGTTCAGCTCTACATGAAGGTCCCTGGGAGCAGGATACCAGGTGAGCACACGCCTAAAATTAAGACTCCACTACTTTAGTCTGTTTCTTTGTGTGTGGATGCATCCAGTGATAAGGGTATATGTGTTTTTGTTATTTTCCCCCCCTCTAGGTCATCAAGAGCACAACAATTTCTGTGCTGTCAACATTAACATTGGACCAGGGGACTGTGAATGGTTTGCTGTACCAGAGCCATACTGGGGAGTGATGAGCAATTTCTGTGAGAAGTAAGATAAAGTTTAATTCTTAGCAGTAACCGAGTTTTTGAAAGTCGATGATAAATCAGAATTGTATATATTTGACCCAACTTTGTCCCTCTGTTATCATTAGAAACATCATCAATTTTCTGAAGGGATCATGGTGGCCGAACCTGGAGGACCTATATGAAGCAGATGTGCCTGTTTATCGGTTCATCCAGCGTCCAGGGGACCTGGTGTGGCTCAATACCGGCACAGTCCACTGGGTCCAGGCCATTGGCTGGTGCAATAATATCGCCTGGAACGTGGGACCTCTCACCGGTAAGCAATGGAATGTGAGTTACGGGTTTAATCTAGTGCTGGAAATTTCACTTTAACTGAGTTATTGGAAGACAATATAGATATCTGAGTGTATTCGCTCAGTTATTTTAATATTGTCACGCAAAAGAAATTTGATTGTGTTGTAAACCAGCAAATTAAAATATGGGGACAAACTTTCAAATCTGGTGAACAGATTTAACAAATAATATCCCATACTTTTGCCTGCCACCTACTGGCTGGTTTGTGAGTGCTGGAGTAAGTGTGCTTATTAGTGGCCCTGTTTACATGCACACTAAAAACCTGATTGCTACTTGATTACTGGCTGTTGCCTGATTATTAAGTGATCATGTAAACAGCAAAATCCGATATGTTTTAATAGATAACGACCATTATCTGATTATGAGAAATCGGATTAACAAACCTGGATTTCTTCCCAATACTCAGATTTCTTCTGTACATGTATACCATTAATCTAATTTATTTTGTTCTTTTACATTTGCACATCTGTAAAAGCAATTGGCACTTATATTTCCAGAGACACTGTTGTCTCGTCTCATCACATCACAAAGTTCAGAGTCCATTGTCCATCTCAGTCATATGTGCGGTTTACAGACATATATTAAAGTCGTGGCTGGCCCAGCCTATAGGCAGAATAGGCAATTGCTCACGATACCGTCCAAATATAAAATAATTTATAAAATAAATATAAACCCATATTATGCTGACACCCCCGTGTCACCAAAGGTAGAGCGAATCTGTATACATCTGTCTGTCTGTGTGGTCGATATGCATGTGAGATCTCGACAAAGATGCCGTTTATCTTGGTAAAAATTGGTACACAAGGTCACCTAACTAAGGCTTCAGACTGGTTTGACATTTTGGCAATGTTTTGATTCCAACTGCAAGAGGCCAGCTGGGGGCAGAGGGTCTGAAATATTCTGTATGTAATATCTTGACAGTTTTTATATGTCAAGGTGAAACATGGTACTCAAGGTGCCCTCGCCAAGACCTCAGAAAAGTTTGGCGTTGGTTTTCATTCTCATTGTGTCCGCCTTGGGACAGAGTCTCTGAAACCAAGTGTGATATCCTGACAAATGATGATGTGTACCAACCTGCAACATGAGATCGATCACCATACAAAGGTTTTGGACATGTTTGCATTTCAGTTAATATTGTCCACCAGGGAGCAGTCTCTGAAACAGACACTCGGCAAGGTGTTCATAAATATAATCAAACTTCCTACTGTAGATACTATCCCTCTTGTAATATATGTCACAAACAAGGTTTGTAGCATAAAGCTTTCACTACCAGTGAAATGGGCACCTCCTTCCTAGACTTGTGGGGGTTTTTTTTGTATTAAATGCAATAGTGCCACCCAGTGGCAGTATGGAAATGTAGATATCTAGATTAATTACACTATAAAGCAGAAGCTGCATGAGTGACTCTCCAAACATTATTCTGTCTGTGCAATAGCATGATCCAGGCTGTCTGCTGTGTGCAGAAGTGATGACCACAGACTCACGGAATCAGTCTATAATCACATTAAGTCTCTGAAGCTGTTCTGCAGCTGCACTGCACAGTATTTGCAAAAATCAGCATTTCTACACTAGATGGATGGTATAACTTATAATTTTGTGAAATCTTTTTAAAAAAAATCTGATAAATTTGAATAATTACAATTTGTCTTCTGCTTCTGCGATGATTTTCATTCCTGTCCTGATGTTTTTCAAAACATCTGACTGCTTGTCATTCACACTTGGGTCCTCAATTGCACTCTTTTTTTTTTTCCTCCTTCTTTTCAGCTCACCAGTATAAGTTAGCAGTGGAGCGTTACGAGTGGAATAAACTCCAGAGTGTCAAATCCATGGTTCCCATGGTTCATCTCTCCTGGAACATGGCACGCAACATCAAAGTGTCTGACCACAAGCTGTTTGAGATGATCAAGTGAGTGACAGAATCTTTGAGTCTCAGCCCACCCGACACAGTTTTGTTTGCTCCTGTGTCTGACCAGAATCAAACCGCCCTGCACAGGTACTGCTTGCTGCGAACATTAAAGCAGTGTCAGTGGATGAAGGAAGCTTTGGCATCAGCCGGCAAGGAGACTGTGCTGAGGCCGAGGACCAGGGATGAGCCGGCACACTACTGCACCATCTGTGAGGTCAGTGACCATGGCGACAATGCACCAACATCAAGGCTGTGAATTCTATCAGAATGTCACATTTTTGGTTCTCCAAATGTGAAAGGAAGGAAGCTGTGATGATGCCTTGAACCTTTGACTCCGTCATGGTCTTCTTTAGTCACTCTGATTACATTTTGATGGTTTAAATCTACGATTCAAAACTAGAGTGAAGCATCACCGTGCTACCTGCATATTCATCTCTGATACTGTGATGCCCATCAGCTTTTTCTTTGGTCTTTAATTTTAATTAGTCACTATACAGGTGATTTTCCTAAGGATAAGACAATATCAGACACATTGGACCAAGGGGGTCCTGGTTTGGGCTGAATTGTTTTTTGTGAGATGGGTATGGTACCCAAACTTCAAAATCCAAACTGTTCCAGTGTTGACCGTTTATGACCAAAGTTACAGCACCCCCTTTTTTGGGCACCCTGGGGCAGTTACAAAAAAATGTATAAGTTCCCATCTCTCTAATTCATAACTTTGAGGGTGTCCTAGTTCTTAGTGTCTTGATATGGAGACTACAGGAAAGGCACAATACAGTATTATTACCTTACTGGGACACCCTCAAAGTTGACCAATAAGGGGTGCTGAAAACACTCCAAGCTGAAAAAAGCTTAAAGTAGGCCTACCATTATTTTGAAACTTTAAGGGTATCCTACAAGTTTTATTGCAGGTATTGTTCATTTGGGAGGGGTCTGATAGGTTTGTATTGTTATTTCAGTGGGACAGCCTCAAAGTTGGGAGAAAAAGGGGTCCAAAAGGGCCCTAACGCAAAACTACGGGGGGGGGGGGGGGGGGGGGGGTATAAAGGGTTCCTTTAAGGACCCAATTTTTCAAAACTTTGAGGGTGAATTCATAAACAAGTTACAGTATTTGAAAGGCATAGACCTAAATGTTAAAACAACTGGGATCTACTGTTGTGTGCTTTTAGTAACGAAGAAAACCAAAATTGAATTTGGCGGCAGCACTGTTCAAATACTAAGGGCACCATGAGGTCTACTGGTAGCTATTGTAGCCTACTGTTGAGCCCCAACAAAATCAACACCTTTTTTAAAAAAACAGTTCCTGAGGTTTTCAAGAGTAGTTGTATTTTGCTTCCATGCTGTTTGTGGCTTCAGGAGTCACATGGGTGCACTTTGATTATCAAGGGCACTAAGTGCAAATGGATAAACAAGTCCATCACATCTCACACAAAAAAATTCAGCCCAAACCAGGGGGGGTCAACAATCCGGGCTGTCTGAAACTTAGGAAAATCGATACTTGGGTCACATCTTACAACAGAAAATGGTTTTTATTAGGACGGGTGTATAACTGCAAAATGTTAAATACCCCACGCCTTTAACTCTCTGAACTGCACAACACACTGGCAAGTATGAAAGGCTTTTCATATAAAAAATAAAATAAAATTTGCACAAGTTACACCACTTATCATAGCCAGAAACTGCACAAACAGAAATCATCATCAGGTTTATAAATTTCTGGCAGTCCTTGATCCGCACATCCACTGAACATTTCAGTCAGGAAAAATAGCCAAATCTGTTTAAAGGAGAACTTTGTAACTTTGGGCAGTTTTTGGCTGCTTTGTCAGTTTTTTGGTTGTATTCTTCACTACAAAGCTCCCCCTACAGCTCAGCACAATATATTAGGGCTGGGTATTGATTGAAATTTCAAGAATCAATTCAAATCAGATTCTTAAGATTCAGAATGTATTATTTCTATTAATATTTATATTCTGCAGCAAGGCTGCTGTCCCGCTCAAACAAAAAGACTCATATTTCTCCTATTTTAAAGTCTCTTCATTGACTCCCAGTGTCGTTTCATTTTCATTTTAAAGTCCTGGTGTTGACTTTTAGAGCTTTGCATGGCCAGGCTCCCTCCTACATTAGAGACCTGTTATGTCCCTACACTCCCTCTCGGAGCCTGAGGTCAGTGGATCAGAACCTTCTGAGGGTCCCTTGTACCCACTTTAAGACCCGAGGAGATCGCTCTTTCCAGGCTGTTGTGCCGAGGCTCTGGAATGATCTCCCTTTGTCTCTTCATTCACTGAACTCTGTTGATGTTTTTAAGAGCAAACTTAAAACTCATCTGTTTCTCCAGGCATTCAAACCGCAGTAGTGAGAGGGCTGTTTTATGACCACTGTATGTGTCTGTTATTTTATTGTGATGTTAATTGTAGTTTCACAGAATTTATATCTGTGTGTGCCTTTTGTGAAGCACTTTGTGACTTCTCTTGTCTGTGAAAGGTGCTCTATAAATAAACATTACTTACTATTTTGATCCGATCCGGGTTAGTGTTATTAAAGCTGTTTTTTGAGCTGTTACCTGATTGTCTAGTTATGCAGCATATTAATACTACTTCACAAACTTTGGCCCTCAAAATGGTGGCAATAGTGTTTCAGAGAGTTATAAATTTAAAACCACCAGCGGTATTGTAAACTGAAGTTGTCCATCATGTAAAGGAAATAATAATAATAATTATTTCCTCTGTTTTGTGGGACTAAATGAGCAGCTCCAAAAAGCTACACTGATTATGGTCGGAATTAATAACTTTAGAGCGAAGTTTTTGTGCGTCCCAGCATGGTAAATATGTGTACCAAATTTCATGAGGCTACGATGATAAAAGTGAGAATTATAATAATAATAATTAATAATAATAATAAACAGTGCAATTACAATAGAGTCCTTGTAGGACTTTTTCCTACTTGGGCCCTAATAAATACAATGGAACAGCCACGCCAGCCAGAGTGAAAGGAAGATTATTCAATCATTTCTGGACCATGTTGAAAGAAATCTGAAAACACTACACTGGAATATGGAGTATATTATCAAGAAATTAATATTCGTGTATTCTTATATTAGTAGAATATACAGTGTCAAAGCGACTGTCATGTCACCCACCAAATTGAATAATGCTAAGCAAGATGGAAGCTGCCTGGCAACAGCTCACAGGCTGCATCTGCCATCTAGTGGATTAAATAGAAATGGATGATCACAGTACATAACAATAAACACTTTCTATATGAATGAATATACTTCTTGCTGTGATTCTGTCGTTTCTGTGGCGGTGAATTGTGAAAAATTAACCTTCAGTGAGTAAAAATTTGAGGGGAACAAAATAAGAGAGGGCAAATTATTTGGGGTTCAGTCTAATTTTAGAACATGGTGTCATTGTGGTTTTATGTTGCATTTCCTGCATGTGAATCTTGAGTATTTAACAGTTTAGCCAGAAGATTATGTTGATGACATTAAAAATATATTTGTTTTGACCTGAATTCTCTACAAATGCACCAGGATTAGTAGAAATGCACCAGAGTGCAGACCTCTACCAGCGTAATGATGTCCAACCAGTTTCACCTCTGCTAGTGGATGAAGGGCATCTGGGGCGGTTTTGTGTCAGACCTTTGTGATGTCACTAACAACATGTTTGCGACACATGTCCACATGCCCTCACTCTGTGGAGCAGCTGCAGGTTTCGTTCAGCTTCATGTGTGTCCGACAGGTGGAGGTGTTCAACCTGCTGTTTGTGCGCCGCGAGCTGCTCTCGAAGAAACAGTACGTGGTTCACTGCCAGGACTGTGCCAGGAAAGGCAGCGCCACGCTCGATGACTTCATGGTGCTCGAGCAGCACAGGATGGAGGAGCTGATGCAGGTCTATGACCAGTTCACATTAGTAAGTGACCACGCCCCCACCAGGAGCAGACTTCCCATGTAGTGTAAAGGATCATCAGAATGTCCCGAGGCTGAAATTCACACAGTCTTGTTTCATTTATCACAACTGTTTTTCTTACTGTTGACAGACCTAAAAATGAGCTGTCCCCCCCCTCTCTCTGCCAGGCCCCTCCTCTTCATTCATCTTCATCTTGACATTAGGCGACACATCTATGTTCTGCTGCAGAGCCATGAACCCCATTTATACAAACTTGTGGAAAAAGAACAACAACAAAACATCTACATTCACGGACCATTTGTGATATTCAGGAACGACAAGGCCGTCTCCCCGCCGTCACCACTGCTCCTCCCAGATGGCTGGCTAGAGACCGAGGCGGCCGAGTGTGTCAGTCTATGCAACCTGTTTAAAGTGCTGGCTACGGCCCATCCAGGCGGAGGTGCCACCAAGCTCACCAACAGGACTGTTCCCCCACCCCAACCCCCCTGCTCCCATTGACAATGGTTGCGCCCTGTTTTAACAGAGGACTTAATCAAAAGCGGTTGGGACGGGGGAGGAGTGGAATTCTTAAGGCGTGATTAAAACTGTTTTGTAGATACTCGTTAACTCACAACTGGCAACACCACCGTTGAAGACTACTGACTTGACAACCTTTTCCCCTTGTCTTTTTAGTGTTCCGGTAACAGGATGAAGCTTTGGCTTCACCTTTGATTTCAAGATTCCCCCAAATTTTACTTACTTTTTTTTTTGCCCCTTCTAAGGAGCACTGGCCCATCTGATGTTTTTTTTCTGTGGTAGATGGTAATTTTAACACTCTTTGGACAGCAAAATCTCCCAGAAACATTATTTAAAAAAAAGTAATGTGAAATTTAGATTTTTTTTTTTTTTTTTTTTACAGCTTTTGTGTTTTGTTTTACTTTTCATATGTTTCATTTCTTAGGTAAAAAGAAAAAAGGAAAAAAAAATAGGGAATAAAAACCTTACTAGCCAAGTCACAAAGAAAATGGGTTGCACACACTTACGGAATAAAATTTAATTTGTGATTGGTTTTTTTTTTTTATGTTTCTAATCTTGATGTAAATTTACACTATTTATAAATGCATATTTATTGCTTGAAAATATTTGTTGATGGAATGCTGTTATTTTTTTTCCAGAGTACCTGCCATTAAATTTGAAGGAGTTTTGTCATTTTAACATGACTCCTCTTACATTTTCTATATATATAAATATATATATATATATATATAAATATATAAATAAAATTGCTCAGCAAGCATTGTACAGAAACGGACATTTAAAATTGTTTTATTGTTTGAAGAATGTTTTATGAGTCAATAAACACAAAGTTGTCAAATTATCCAGGCGCCGGCTGCTTCCTCAAGCATGCTACAGAAAAATGCAAATTTAACATCAGACACATTTTTAGGGTGTAACAGCAAGAACACTGGATTAGTGTATTGCAAGCATTGATGTAAATGAGTATAGGTTTGAAACCCAGCAGACAATGTAGCTGTAGACTGACACACACAGAATCCTACACTATATGCCAGGTCCAGAACATACCCAAGAATCTCGGGTTAACTACCTCTTATTTTTCTACCACAAAGGAGAGAAGATTACCAGGAGAAACTGAGGTAGATGAACATGGACAGAAAAACAATGCATTAATCTTGGTAGCAATGTCCAGGTCTCATCTATAAAAGCTGTGAAATAGTTGAAACAAAATTGCACACAGTCTAACGTGGTCATCTGAGGATGCTGGCAGAGACCCAGTAGCCAGATGTAGCTGCTGCCAGCCCCACAGGATCTACACTGACTACTGAGCAACTGCGAGGCACCCCATGGCTCTGCAGCTCCGGACGGGGCCAAAATGGCCGCCGCATTGCAGCAAAGAGGAACCAAGAAAGAGGAAGCCAACAGTTGTGTTGGTGATGAGGAGAGGACATGACATAGGCCTGGTTTTAATAAAGCAGTCTAATCTTGTTTAGTGGACTAAAGTCACTTAGTTGAATTATATTTTGACGTTAGTCGTTGCGCAAAGTGCTTAGTCTGTTAAAGTTTAATGTTACCGGACTAAAGTTTTAAGCCTGGTACAGAGGAGGCTAATCCTATCATGTACCACCACTTGATAGCAGAGGAAGGAAGGAGAGCCTTGCCACGGGAGCGGGTGTTCTGGGACCGGCATAATCCAATGGAGATGTTTACGGAGGCCAAGGCTGGGAGCGCTTCTCTGCTGGGGCAGACTCAGCCATGTTTATAGTGGATGGACCAACCCAGAAATAAAACTGTCGCGCATAGGAGGTGTTTCTTGGCAATTGTACTTGTGAGGCCGCTATGACCGTGAAAATCAAGTAATGTAACACGGCTAATCTACAAGTTTAGCAGTCTGTGAAACGGAGATTAGACAGATAATGTTGTACTACTAAGCGTAAGTAAGTTTAGTAGACTAAAAGATTAATTAGACTGTCTTATGAAACCAGGCCCAGTGTAGCAGGAAAATGAAACATTTAGTACTTTGTAATTACAACATGAAATCATTAGCCAATAGAACCCTTTAGCCTTTCCTCACATGCACTCTAATGTATAGATGCTCTAACGAGCTGTGTGCCATCACATATGAACCCTCAATTTAAATTCTACACAATCTCTGCTAGACATTACAACTTTTCACACGTAACCTCACAGCCAAATTATGGAGGTGAAAATGTGAATCTTGGGGTTTGAATACCCAGTGAGGTCCAGCAATTTGAAGCATTCTATTTTTTACTACAGTATCTGAGGCATTTTTTTATTCTACATCTGACAGCTTTTTAAATCTGTACATTTAGATTAACAGTAAAAAAAAATACGAGTATAATCAGGTATAATCGATCAAAAGGTTTTCTTGGACCACGGGGAGAAATTCACAAGCTTCCCCAGCAGTACATAAATGTATATATAATAAATTAAAATCTGCACTTTTGCTAACTACATTAAGGTGATGAACACAGTGCATCAGTCAGTATCATGCAATACTGCATAATATACTTACGATAATGCTGAACTGTTACTTGTAGCAGTATTTCTGTTGTTTTAACTACCTAAAATAGAGAATTTTTTTTCCACTACCTATGCTGTAAAAAGGACATTTTCACTGAGGTGTGTGTGTGTGGTGGCCCTAAAGTGCAACCCCCCAATAAGCCAGTGTTGTTCTCTGAAATGAGTTTTTGCAGTCTAATTTTTCTGAAATCTCAACTTTATTTTTTAATCATTTAGAATTGATGTGGTTTCAGTTTTGTTAATGTGTTCATAACTGGCTCTGACATGCTAAAATTCCACTGCATCTTGATGCCTTGATGCCCTTCTAAGATCAGCTGAATCCAAATTGGGATTTTAAAGCAAAATGCATTGTTTTCAGTCCTGTTAATGTTTGCAGGAATGTCAGATTTTATGTTTTGTGAATGTTTTTTTGTCAATGTTATGTTTGCTGCTCCATGGCCACTGCAGAGTTCCGTTGATGCATTTAAAAACTTGGTACAATCAAAGGTGCTTCCATGGTTTCATCTGTCTCAAGATGAAGTGGATCCAGATCAGGATTCTGAAATGGAATCCTTTCAGTTTTCTTCATGTGCTTTGTGTTTGTGCTGTTAATTTGTCATTGGAAAATATTGTTTTACACCAGGGCCAGTTTACCACTCCTTTAAAAAAAAAAAAAAAAAATATATATATATATATAAAAAATTTGATGTGTCCAGGTTGGCCCCTCTTTAAATAGGCACCATATTTTCAGTTGCGTTGAAGGGAAATGGAGATTTTTCAGCTCCGGTTTCCTCCCACATCCAAAGACATGCGGGTTAGGTGGATTGGAGTCTTTAAATTGTCCGTAGGTGTGTGTGGGTGTGTCTGTGCTTGTTTGTCTGTTTGTGGCCCTGCGACAGACTAGCGTCCTGTTCTGGGTGTACCCTGCCTCGCGCTCTATGACTGCTGGGATAGGCTCCAGCCCTCTGCGACCCTTAATTGGACTAAGCGGTAGAAGATGAATGAATGTACTATGTTTAATTGTTTTCATCCCTCAACAATCAGCTTGTACTGACTCAGTGAAAACTGATGCTGGTATATATAAATATTTTTGAAGATTCCTTACATTTTGTGGGCTAAATTTGCACACCGTATGGGCTAAACTTGACCACTGTATGGATCTTCACCAGACTACAAGAAACCTTGAATGGTATGTTCAGTGATGAAAAGAACCATTTTGAGTTCTTACAGCTGTCCCCCACACAGTCACATTATGTAGCTGTTGAGCTTATGATGACATTTGCGTTCTAAATTGGTTGTCCTTTCGGCTGCTCCCGTTTTGTTTGGGTTCGCCACAGGGGATACAGCCAGATCTGCGCTGGTAATTGGCACAGATTTTATGCCAGATGCCCTTCCTGACGCAACTCCAGTTTTACTTGGAGAAACACACACAGCCCCTGGACTTCCAATTTGCAATATAAATCAGTACTGGACTGGTTTAAAATCATTTTTTGTCGAGAGTGAAAAGATGAAGCCCAAATCAGCTGAAAAAATAAAATTCAAGCGTTCCCCTTGAAAAGGTTTTCTGCAGCGTCAGGTTTTCAGTTTCGCTAAGGCTTATGTTTTCCAACACAGTCACTGTGGTTTGCCTTTCAGGATTACTGCAAGATGGCTCCAATTTAGAAATGGATGCATTTTCAATCCCAATAATACAGAAAATGTCTATAAATATAAAAAATTTCATCCCCCAGATTTTGTGGTGTGTGTGTGTGTGTGTGTGTGTGTGTGTGTAAAGGTTTTATATTATTTGGTATGAATTCCCTGACGTTTGAGACTTTACCTACAAAAAATAAAATCAGAGCATTTATAAGGTAAAGTGCATGTAAGAATGTGCACATTTCTTTTGATGTCCTTTGGCCTCCAGATCCTGGCCACTGGAGCGCTCGTCCTTTCTTTGTGTCAGGCCAGTTTTGGACAGTCATGCTGCAGGTTGTCTTGATAGAAGTCCTGAAAAACAGATGCGTTAAACTTGAGTGAAAGCGCTCAGACACCACATCAGAACATTTAACTTGACTGTACACAATGATTCACCTTCAGCAGCTGCAGTACAAAATGCAGCTGAATTCTGTGTGTTTGTGGTGCTGTTGAGAAAAATGTGCGACACGAGTTCATTGAGTGCACCAAAAAAAAATTCCCTGACAGGTACGCAGCAGCAAAAGTGTGTGGGCTGACAGACAGTGATTCCAGGAAACAAGATGTCTGCTTTTATTTCAATTTAGAAGATGATTTCCTGTTTGACTTCTGGAGCGACAAAGGCAGGAAGCTCAACTTTGGTGATGCATTAAGATGTTTCAAGGCGGCAGTGAGGGGTAACTTGTGGCTCAACGGGAATATTGTTAACACTCTACTTGCCATGTTATTATTTATCAATGAGCTTTAACATTTTTGATACATTTCCTTCTGTTTAGATGTGGTGCACCTCTGAGGTGCTCATCACTAACTACACCGCAATAGAGGACGCGCTCAACAATGTGTACATAGCTTTTGGCAAAACATTTGATGGACACACTTCCTAATGCAACCCTCATTATATGGAATTGAGCCCAGCACTCAATGTACTTGCTCATGCGCTTCAGGTGGATAAGTGGTACTGCATCAAGGATCGGCTTTCTTCATTAAAACGGTAATAGACACTCTCCATGAAACATCATGTTCTCAGATGATGATGTGATCTGCAGTAAGAGTAGTGTGCACGTTGAGGTGTACTTAGAGAGAAGAATGAAAGTAGGCCCAAGAGAAAGTGCGTATGTGTTAATGAGGTGGAGCACGGTGGAATAAGTAGAGGTGATGGTAGATATTTGTGGCAATGGTCATTAATGGAGAGTGTGGTAGAGAGGTGAAGAATCTGTTTGGTAGAGTGGATGGGAAGGAGTGGCAGGTGTGACTGAATGGTATGTCAAAGGAAACTGTTACAAGACTGTCGTGATGGCGTTGTCACTAACATAAAGACAGGCGGTTGAGCTGGATGTGGAAGAGCTAATGTTTGCCTAGAAAGTGACTACTGGTTCTGCACCCTGGCTACTTAAATGCTCTTGTGAAGGCCAATGCCGAGCAGCGTCTGGCACTCCCGTCCCTGCACAGATGACAAACCAGACAATTCTTGTTTGTGGCCCCCCAATGGTGGAACAAGCTACCAAATGTTATCAGAGCAGGGGTGGAGATGGCGAGATAAGTTAGACTGAGGTGTGCTGATCGGGATGTTTAGGAGAGAGATGAAGGGTATATCAGAGAAGGATGCTGATGAGGGAGCTGCAATGCAGGAAGAGGTTTGTGGATATGATGAGGAAGGATATGCAGGTGGTTGGTCTAATTTTCAGCTTAAATACTTTGAGGGGGTAGAATTCTTGTTTTTGTTGTTGTTTGTGCTGTGTATTTGTAGGATACAAATAGATGAAACCATCTACCAGTTTGCATTATGTGACCATGATAAAAGGTCCATACTAATTGGCTTAAACAATGTCTCCAAGTGGGATATTGGTTAGGGAAAGGGACAGGCCTCTGACTGTCAAAAGTGTTCCATCTTCTACTCAGCAGTGAGGTCTGACCGATCT
Source organism: Thalassophryne amazonica (assembly GCF_902500255.1). Classification (NCBI taxonomy): domain Eukaryota; kingdom Metazoa; phylum Chordata; class Actinopteri; order Batrachoidiformes; family Batrachoididae; genus Thalassophryne; species Thalassophryne amazonica. The sequence continues at coordinate 137,381,998 of NC_047103.1, read as the reverse complement.
CTCCATAAATCTCCCACCTATAGTCACTGAAAACTGGCAGCAGCCCAGCAGTGAGGTATGTGAACTCTGACTGGCCCGGACTACCAGCATCCCCCTCCGTTCCTGACTGTCTAACAATGTCTTCTTGTGCTATGGTGGAAAAGCACAGAACGATGGGCAGAGAATGAGTTAAACCAGCAAAGTCTTCAACACCATCCCTCCCACGAGACCCCACTCCTCACCAGCCCTTTTTCCTCCCTATTCCCTCCTTCCTGTTCCTTCATTCCTGGCGTGTGTTTCCGCCTTTGTGAGAAAAGGACAAGCAGTGGTGACTGTTAATTTCAACTCGCCCAGTTGTCTGCCAGTATTTCCCACAGATATGAACATATACAGTTCAGTCAAAAGTATTTGGCCACTTGTTTTTTTCCACGCATTTTAATTTGTTTATGCCATTTAAAATAGAAAAACTACAAAAAATAAAAATTTCTAAAATTTTCCTTAAACTCAAAGTAAATCTCTACAACTTTATCAATTAATTACAAATATAAAAGCCCAGATGAAGGGGCTGCATAAGTAAGGGGCCACTTTGGTATAATACCTGTAAATATCAGTTTTATTGACAGTTTTCTTCAGACAAGTCGGGATGGATACATGACCATTTCCAAGTCACTGAATATGTCTTGGACTTTATTTGCATCAGTTATGAAGAAATGCAAACAGTATGGCACTCTGTGGTAAATCTGTGTAGACAGTTCTCAAGAACTGAGTGACTGTGCAAGAAGGAAAACTGAGGTTCCCATCCAAAAGAAGTGAAGTGACCCAAAAACTGGCCATAAAACTGATTTACAGGTATTATACCAAAGTGGCCCATTACTTATGCAACCTATCATGTTGGCTTTTAGATTTTTAATTAATTTATATGAAGTTGTACAGATTTGCGTTGAGTTTAAGGGCGATGATTTTAGAATGGGTTTTCTGTTGTTGTTTTACTATTGTTTGTATTTGAAATGGTATAAACAAATTAAAATACTAAATGCTAAATACTTTTGGACTGAACTGTAGATAATGTGCACGTGATACCATGGGTCATGTGATATGTGCTTATGCAGCATTGCATTAACGGCAAATGATTGAACCTTATGTTTAGCATGTGTGGTCACACTCACTCATCTTCAACCGCTTAGTCCAATTAAGAGTCGCAGGGGGGTGGAGCCTATCCCAGCAGTCATAGAGCCCGAGACGGGGTACACCTTGGACAGGACGCCAGTCTGTTGCAGGGCCACATATAGACAAACGGTCACACCTGCACGCACACCTATGGACAATCCACCTAACCTGCATGTCTTTGGCTCTGGGAGGAAGCCGGAGCACCCGGAGAGAGCCCATGCAAACACGGGGAGAACACACAAACTCCACACAGAAAAGCCACAGGTGGGAATCGAACCCATGACCTTCTCACTCTGAGGCAACAGTGCTAACCACTAATCCATCATGCTGCTCAGCAGGTGTGCTCTTTTGCTTTATTTACAACTGTTTACACAAATTATAAAAATATATGCCTGCCTTAAATCAGCGGCGGGCATCATCTGCATTAAAAAAATTGCATTTGGTCGAGTCACTCTTTTTCTAAGTCCACTGCAGAGTGGTACATTAAAATCCTAAAGCCTGATTTATGTTTCTGCAACACTGTAACCCCGTGCCATGCAATGACATCGATGTGTGTGACAGTTCTCTGTCAAGTCTTTATGCAATTTTTCTGGATTACGTATGCTTTTGCTCAATTAATTTGTTCCTCAACGAGCTCTTCTTTCTGTAATTATCAACCTCCAAATCAAAGGTAAGGTGTACAAATTTCCTCATGAATTGCAGGTCATCTGAGCATCTTTTTGTGATTCCACTGAAGTCGGTCATTTCTGCAGACTTTTCTGCCAAAAGTATTTGATCAATGATCAAAATGTAAAGTGCGTGCTGCAAAACCTTTTCAAATTTGATGAAAGAGGAAGAAGTGAAAATGTAAAAGTGACTAATCACAGCCTTTTGCAGTGTCCTTCATTTAGCAGGTACACGTCAGAGTGCGGGTCCCGTGTCTGAGCATGGTTTTTAAAAAAAATAAATAAACGGCCGAACTTTTAATCACGGAAATGCAGTACCCACTTTCCTCAAATCAGTGAGTGTCAGTACTGAACTTTAATTTCATACCTCTGTTACTGGGCACATCTAGACTGCTTTGTCCAGTACATGTGAGGGGGTTTTTAATGGAAATGCATTGCGGTCGGACAGGACGTTTTGTCCAATGTGAGTGAAAATCCCCTATGCAAAATCCAGTATATACAGTGCTTATTACATAGAAAACCATCTAAAAGGTTTGGGACTTTTGTTTTTGTTCGGTGAGTGTGAATATCCAGTTTCTGCGATGACTGTTTAAGTGAGTTTTACTGTACTTACTCTGGCTTTTATTACCGAGATGCCAACAGTAACCCGACTAATGACCACATTCTGCACCTATCCAGCTGCAAAGAAGCTGTTGACACCCAAACTTTTGTACACCTTCAGGGCTTCTCCTGTGTAGGGTGATGGAGTGTGATAAAGTAGTTGAAAATGTCTGGATACCACCACATGTCTGGCTTCTGCTATCAATCGATAAAACTGGTGAACTTCTCAAGGCAAATATTGTAGGGATCCATGTTGATTCTCTATTTTCTCTAAATACCTCTTCTGATGTTCAGGATCAAGCACTTTTGCTATATCAGGCAAAATAGGTTGGCTGTCCACCGATGATCCAGCATTGGCCATGCAGCGGTGTACACGGAGTTTACTGTCCAATGTGGTTGCGTACACAAAACTGCATGATGCGTGTGACGTCAGTGCACATTGTCTATAGACAGAAAACGGCAATAACATATGTAGGTCAATATGCGACGCCGGACCCTATCATAAGTGTCTGACTTGTATAACTCATTTAACCATTCATCCACTCCATCACTGCTGAAAATGGTTTTCTGTGACTGGCTGGTTCACCGCATTAACAGAGTTGGAAATGACAGTCATTGCTTACAGTTAATAATGTGAATTGAGGAATCATTTGCTTTACAGTCCCAACAACACACTATATAGAAATCATGGAGGGGTCTGAAATTTTCATCTTAGGTGGATGTCCACTGTGAGAGACATAATCTAAAAAAAAAAAATAAAAAAAAATCCGGAAATCACAATGTATGATTTTTTTTTTTATATATATAATTTATTTGTATGTTACTGCTGCAAATAAGTATTTGAACACCTGTGAAAATCAATGTTAATATTTGGTACAGTAGCCTTTGTTTGCAATTACAGAGGTCAAACGTTTTCTGTAGTTTTTCACCAGGTTTTCACACACTGCAGCAGGGATTTTGGTCCAGTCCTCCATACAGATCTTCTCCAAATCTTTCAGGTTTGGAGTTTCAGCACCCTCCAAAGATTTTGTATTGAGTTCAGGTGTGGAGACTGGCCAGGCCACTCCAGGACCTTGAAATGCTTCTTATGGACCACCTCCTTAGTTGCCCTGGCTGTGTGTTTGGGGTCATTGTCATGCTGGAAGACCCAGCCATGACCCATCTTCAATGCTCTTACTGAGGGAAGGAGGTTGTTTGCCAAAATCTCACAATACATGACCCCGTCCATCCTCCCTTCAATACGGTGCAGTCGTCCTGTCCCCTTTGCAGAAGAGCACCCCCAGAGTATGATGTTTCCACCCCCATGCTTCACGGTTGGGATGGTTTTCTTGGGGTTGTTCTCATCCTCTAAACATGGTAAGTGGAGTTGATTCCAAAAAGCTCTATTCTGGTCTCATCTGACCACATGACCTTCTCTCATGCCTCCTCTGGATCATCCAGATGGTCACTGGTGAACTTCAAACGGGTCTGGACATGTGCTGGCTTGAGCAGGGGGACCTTGCTGCCCTGCAGGATTTTAAACCATGACAGCATCATGTGTTACTAATGTAATCTTTGTGATTGTGGTCCCAGCTCTCTTCAGGTCTCTCTTTGGTCCTCCTGTGTAGTTCTGAGCTTTCTCAGAATCATCCTTACCCCACAAATGAGATCTTGCATGGAATCCCAGACCGAGGGAGATTGACAGTCATCTTGTGTTTCTTCCACTTTCTAATAAATAATCATAACAGTTGTTATCTTCTACCAAGCTGCTTGCCTGTTGTCCTGTATTCCATCCCAGCCTTGTGCAGGTCTATAGTTTTGTCCCTGGTGTCCTTAGACAGCTCTTTGGTCTTGGCTATGGTGGACAGGTTGGAGTGTGATTGATTGATTGAGTGTATGAACAGGTGTCTTTTATACAGATAATAAGTTCAAACAGGTGCAATTAATACAGGTAAAGAGTGCAGAATAAGAGGGCTTCTTAAAGAAAAATTAACAGGTCTGTGTGAGCCAGAATTCTTGCTGGTTGGTAGGGGATCAAATACTTATTTGCAGCAGTAACATACAAATAAATTATTAAAAAATCATACATTGTGATTTACAGATTTTATTTTTTGTATATATATATATATATATATATATATATATGTATATATATATATATATATATATATATATATGTGGCACGATTTGTGTTCGGAGTGAACTTCTGCAGCCTTTGTCTCGAAAGCGCACGGGCGCGAACACACAAACACACACACTCTAGATTAAAGCATCACACACACATTAAAGTGAAAGTTCTTTTTGTCTAAGATGTCTAGCAATAATGATTAAAGCTAAATTCTGTAATAGATAAAGAGAAGAGATTAAAACATTAAATTATTGGTTGCCCAGAAGTTCTTTTTGTCTAAGAATTCTAGCAATAATGAGTATAGCTGAATTCTGTAATATATATATATACGAGGTCTGTCCGTAAAGTATAGGTCCTTTTTATTTTTTTCAAAAACTATATGGATTTCATTCATATGTTTTTACGTCAGACATGCATGAACCCTCGTGCGCATGCGTGAGTTTTTCCACGCCTGTCGGTGACGTCATTCGCCTGTGAGCACTCCTTGTGGGAGGAGTCATCCAGCCCCTCGTCGGAATTCCTTTGTCTGAGAAGTTGCTGAGAGACTGGCGCTTTGTTTGATCAAAATGTTTTCTAAACCTGTGAGACACATCGAAGTGGACATGGGTCGAAAAATTAATCTGGTTTTCAGTGAAAATTTTAACAGCTGATGAGAGATTTTGAGGTGATTCTGTCGCTTTAAGGACTTTTCACGGTGCGAGACGTCGCTCAGCGCTCTCAGGCAGCGTCATCAGCCTGTTTCAAGCTTAAAACCTCCACATTTCAGGCTCTATTGATCCAGGACGTCGTGAGAGAACAGAGAAGTTTCAGAAGAAGTCGGTTTCAGCATTTTATCCGGATATTCCACTGTTAAGGAGATTTTTTTAATGAAAGACGTGTGGACGGGTCCGCGCGTCGGGACGCAGCCGACGCGGCGCGGCGGCACAGGAAAAACACCTCCGTGTTGATAACCATTTGTAAAATCCAGGCGGCTTTTGATGGCTTTCAGTGGAGTGAGTATATGAGAAATTGTTTATCAGCTGGAGATGTTCCAACTTGTCCTCAAGGCTTCCAACAGAGGTGTTTTTCCTGTGGCGGAGCGTCGCGGCGGCTGCGAGCCGACGCTGCAATCGGCCCGCATGTCTTTCATTAAAAAAATCTCCTTTAACAGTGGAATATCCGGATAAAATGCTGAAACCGACTTCTTCTGAAACTTCTCTGTTCTCTCACGACGTCCTGGATCAACAGAGCCTGAAATGTGGAGGTTTTAAGCTTGAAACAGGCTGATGACGCTGCCTGAGAGCGCTGCGCGACGTCTCGCACCGTGAAAAGTCCTTAAAGCGACAGTATCACCTCAAAATCTCTCATCAGCTGTTAAAATTTTCACTGAAAACCAGCTTAATTTTTCGAACCATGTCCACTTCGATGTGTCTCACAGGTTTAGAAAAAATTTTGATCAAACAAAGCGCCAGTCTCTCAGCAACTTCTCAGACAAAGGAATTCCGACGAGGGGCTGGACGACTCCTCTCACAAGGAGTGCTCACAGGCGAATGACGTCACCGACAGGCGTGGAAAAACTCACGCATGCGCACGAGGGTTCAAGCATGTCTGACGTAAAAACATATGAATTAAATCCATATAGTTTTTGGAAAAAACAAAAAGGACCTATACTTTACGGACAGACCTTGTGTGTGTATATATATATAATATATCTATATATATTATATATATATATATATATATATATATATAGAGAGAGAGAGAGAGAGAGAGAGAGAGAGAGAGAGAGAGAGAGAGAGAATGTGACCACTTGGTATTTCATGCATTTTAAATTGTTTATGCCATTTTAAATACAAAAAAATACTAAAACAACAAAAAAATAAAAAAAATCTAAAATGATCAAACTCAAAGTAAATCTCTAAAACTTGATATCAATTAATTAAAAATATAAAAGCCAAGATGACGGGGTGCATAAGTAATGGTCCACTTTGTTATAATACCTGTAAATAATCAGTATTATTGCCAGTTTTCTAAAGATAAGTCAGGGAGGATGGATACATGAACATTTTCAAGTCACTGAATATGTCTTGGACTTTATTTACATTGGTTATGAAGAAAGACAAATGGCGTGACACTCTATGGTAAATCTGTGTGGAGTAGGCAGTTCTCAAAAACGGGATACTTGTTTTCTGCAGTGCCGGGGTGTTAGTGGAGGATCATTTGTAATTTTGTGTATTTTTGTGTATTTTTTGTTGTGGGTTTTTTTTTTTTTCTTTTTGTAAAAGCAAAAACTCACTTGATTTAAATAGACAATAGAAGATATCATAAGCATAAAAAAACCTTAGGGTGCCATTTTTGTCTTCACATTCTAAGGATCCGAAATCCAAGATGGCGTCCAAAATGACCTCAGTTTAGCAATAATACAGTATCTTTGTAATTATATCTTGTGTATTTGCAAAGTAAATATAGGTTTTCTGACACAAGGAAACGAATGGAATCATCAAATTTAGGCTAAAGTTATTTACATGCCTAATTTCAAGATGGCGTCCAAATGTTCCTTGAATATTTGATAATTTTGTTTGTTTGCTGCTAAGCTGACAAATAAAGCAAAGTCCAATTGTCTCCACACACACACACCCATATTCATCCAACCGAATTCAGATCGCTCCAGTTTTTCAGAAGAACTTTGTGATTGCATGCGTAGTTGGGCTCTGTGCCATGGAGTGGCGCAGAGAGGAGGAGAACAGAGCCAGATGTGTGGCTTCATGCGGCTCTCGTCTCACCCATTTTCCCAAACATCAGGCACATGCAGCAGGTGGAACACCTGCAGGAACGCGTTGAAGAGCACTGAAATTAGACTTTTAGCCACTTGGTGTCAGCAATCAAACTGAATGTGGTGCAGCAGGGTTTAATTGTGCGCACGCTTCTTCCTCCGCCGGACTGGAGGAGATGCAGAGTTGTCTGGCTGCACGTGAGTCTCCTCTCGCTCCTCTGGTTGCTCAGACTCGTTCTCCCACTCATCGGTTACAACAGCAGGTGGAACACCTGAAGGAGCATCCTGAGGAGCTTCAGCAGGAACTGTGGAACGACATTTGGAGCTGAGTTTAATTGTGCGCACGTGACAGAAAACTGATTTGTTATGGCGCGCAGTGAAATGTGACGCCGCGTTACAAGTCGTGTCAAAACTTGACAGTTTCCGTGTCACTTCGTAATAACGCGTGACAGTTTGGGCTCCAAGAACCATCAAAGGAACCACTACGAACATTGTCACGTTCTATTAAGGATCACTACTCACCAAGACGGATCAATACGCTCAGTTGCGACCTCCACGGCGTGAGACGAAATGAGGGTGGTGTGTGACATTCGTGGAAGATTTTTTGACAGGCAAAAACATGCTCCACGAATATCAAGAATATCACGCACCAACACACACTATTAAGAAACCTATTCAGATGCATTAAGTCACATTAAGAATGTCAGGAATGCCTCATGAATGACAAAAAAATGACATTTGTAACGCGTCTTGGTTATGTGTAAACGCAGAAAAGTAACGGACCTTTTTATTCTTTGCAAAAACTATATGGATTTGAATCATGTGCGCTTGCATCAGCCAAGCTTGAACCTTCGTGCGCATGCGTGAGTTTTTTCACGCCTGTTGGTTGCGTCATTCGCCTTTGGGCAGGCTTTGAGTGAGCACTGCTCCTCCCTCCTCGTCGGATTTTCATTGTCAGGAAAATGTCTGAAGGACTGGAGCAGCGCTGCATCAAATTTTTTCAGAAACTGTGAGAGACAGCCAGGTGGAAACCATTGGGAAAATTCAGATGGCTTTCGGTGAAGATTCTATGGGTGTCACAAGGATTAAGGAGCATTACAACCGGATTAAAGACGGCCCACAGCAGCGGAGGGCGCACCGCGCTCTGAGTGGCCATCGACAGGCTGACGATGACAACGGGACATGTTGACATGCCCAGCTCTCCACAATTTCTCGGATACTCACTCGACTAAAAAGCCACCAAAAGCCGTCTGAATCTTCTGAATGGTGGAAGACATGTCCCGTGAGACTTCCAACACAAACTTGCTTTTGTTCTCCGCCATTGCGGCTTCGTCCCGACGCGCGAATTCCGCCGCACATCTTTCATTACAAAATCTCCTTTAACAGTGGAATGTGCCTAAAAATGGCTATGCCCACCTCTTCCGCAATTTCTCTGGGTCACACGACGTCCCGGATCAACACAGCCTTCACTTTGGAAATGATCTGGTCATTTCAGCTTGTCGATGGCCGCTCGGAGCGCAGCGTGCCCTCAGCCACTGTGGGCCATCTTTAATCCGGTTGTAATGCTCCTTAATCCTTGTGACGCCCATAGAATCTTCACCGAAAGCCGTCTGAATTTTCCGAATGGTTTCCACCTGGCTGTCTCTCACAGTTTCTGAAAAAATTTGATGCACTGCTGCTCCAGTCGTTCAGACATTTTCCTGACAATGAAAATCCGACGAGGGGGGGAGGAGCAGTGCTCACTCAAAGCCTGCCCACAGGCGAATGACGCAACCAACAGGCGTGAAAAAACTCACGCATGCGCACGAAGGTTCAAGCTTGGCTGATGCAAGCGCACATGATTCAAATCCATATAGTTTTTGCAAAAAATAAAAAGGTCCGTTACTTTTCTAACAGACCTCATATAATTGCTGTGGGTACTTGGTTCCTCCAGACACACAGAAAATATATATATTTGCATACATCATACATATATACACCAAAATGTACAACCCCAATGCCAATGAATTTGGGACGTTATGTAAAATGTAAATAAAAACAGAATATGATTTGTAAATCCTCTTCAACCAATGTTCAATTGAATACACCACAAAGACAAGATATTTAATGTTCAAACTGATAAAAGTTACTGTTTTTGTGCAAATATTTGCTCATTTTGAAAAGCTGCGACAGTGGTATGTTTACCACTGTGTTACATCATCTTTTCTTCTTACAACACTCAATAAGGGTTTGGGAACTGAGGACACTAATTGTTGAAGCTTTTTAAGTGGAATTCTTTCCCATTCTTGCTTTATGTATGACTTCAGTTGTTCAACAGTCCGGGGTCTCCATTGTATTTTGCGCTTCATAATGCGCCACACATTTTCAATTGGTGACAGGTCTGGACTGCAGGCTGGCCAGTCTAGTACCTGCACTCTTTTACTACGAAGCCACACTGTTGTAACACATGCACAATGTGGCTTGGCATTGTCTTGATGAAATAAGCAGGGACGTCCCTGAAAAACAAGTTGCTTGGATGGCAGCATGTGTTGCTTCAAAACCTGGATGTACCTTTCAGCATTGATGGTGCCATCACAGATGTGTTAGTGCCCATGCCATGGGCACTAACACACCCCCATACCATCACAAGATGCTGGCTTTTGAACTTAGCGCTGGTAACAATCTGGATGGGCTTTTTCCTCTTTTGTCTGGAGGACACAATGTCCATGATTTCTAAAAACAATTTGAAATGTGGACTCATCAGACCACAGCACACTTTTCTACTTTGTGTCTGTCCATTTCAAATGAGCTCAGGCCCAGAGAAGGTGGCGGCATTTCTGGATGTTGTTGCTATATGGCTTTGGCTTTGCATGTTAGAGTTTTAACTTGTACTTGTAGATGGAGCAGTGAACTGTGTTAACTGACAATGGTTCTGAAGTGTTCCTGAGCCCACGCAGTAAGATCCTTTACACAATGATGTCAGTTTTTAATGCAGTGCTGCCTGAGGGATCGAAGGTCATGGGCATTCAGTGTTGGTTTTCAGCCTTGCCGCTTACATGTAGAAAGTTTTCCAGATTTTCTGAATTTTCTGATTATATTATGAGCTGTAGATGATGGAATCCCCAAATTCCTTGCAATTGAGCATTGAGAAACACTGTTCTTAAACTGTTGGACTATTTTTTCATGCAGCTGTTCACAAAGTGGTGATTCTCGCCCCATCTTTGCTTGTGAACGGTTGAGACTTTTGGGGATGCTCCTTTAACACCCAATCATGAGTGTCCTCAGTTCCCAAACACTTACTGAGTGTTGTTAGAAGGAAAGGTGATGAAACACAGTGGTAAACATACTACTGTCCCAGCTTTTTTGAAACATGTTGCAGGCATCAATTTCAAAATGAGCAAATATTTGCACAAAACAATAAAGTTTATCAGTTTGACCATTAAATATCTTGTCTTTGTGGTGTATTCAATTGAATATAGGTTGAAGAGGATTTGCAAATCGTATTCTGTTTTTATTTACATTTTACACAATGTCCCAACTTCATTGGAATTGGGGTTGTATTCTGGGTCTTCCCCTGCGGCTTCCTTCCAGCTGGATGTGCCTGGAAGACCTTCGACACAACCTCAATCCATCGATCTCATGCTCCATCTTACCCCCATGGTGAACAAGACCTCCAGACACTTAAACTCCTCCACTTGGGGCAGTATCTCTCCCCTGACCTAGAGGGGGGGGACAAACCACCCTTTCCGACAGAAGACCATAACTTCAGATTTGGAGGTGCTGGTCCTTATCTCAGTCACTTCACACTCTACCTCAAACCTGCCCACTACACACTGGAGGTCACAGTGTGATGAAGCCAACAGAACCACATTATCCCCAAAAAGCAGAGATACAATTCTGAGGTCACTGAACTGGACACCCTCCAGGACCCGAATGCATCCTGACATCCTGTCCATGAAATCATGAACAGAATTGGTGACGAGGGCTGAGTCCAAAACCCAGTGGAAGCGGATCTGATGTGATGCCAGGAATGGTTTTGTGCTGTTTTTTAAATGAATTTATTTGTTTTTCTGTATATCTAGTCTTCTCGTGGTATCACATCATTTATTATGTATCGATTAGCTCATACTGAAGGTGTACGGTTAAATGCTTATGCCAACTTTTAAAAAAAATTATTTTAACAGCTTAATTGATACAGAGTAGTAGATAAAGTTATATATGCACTGTTTATTTTGGGGGGAGGTGATGGGGTTGTGGTTAAGTGATGGGGAAAAATTTAAAGAGTGGGTGTCAGCCGAGAGGCTCACATTATTTAATTCTTTCATTTGGTTTAAGTCTGTTGTTTCAAGAAATGTTAATGAATTGTTTTTGTGTTTTCAACATTTGTTTTCTGACAAGTTTAGGTTTATACAACCCCTGGCAAAAATTATGGAATCACCGGCCTCGGAGGATGTTCATTCAGTTGTTTAATTTTGTAGAAAAAAAAGCAGATCACAGACATGACACAAAACTAAAGTCATTTCAAATGGCAACTTTCTGGCTTTAAGAAACACTATAAGAAATCAAGAAAAAAGATTGTGGCAGTCAGTAACGGTTACTTTTTTAGACCAAGCAGAGGAAAAAAAATATGGAATCACTCAATTCTGAGGAAAAAATTATGGAATCACCCTGTAAAGTTTCATCCCCAAAACTAACACCTGCATCATATCAGATCTGCTCGTTAGTCTGCATCTAAAAAGGAGTGAACACACCTTGGAGAGCTGTTGCACCAAGTGGACTGACATGAATCATGGCTCCAACACGAGAGATGTCAATTGAAACAAAGGAGAGGATTATCAAACTCTTAAAAGAGAGTAAATCATCACGCAATGTTGCAAAAGATGTTGGTTGTTCACAGTCAGCTGTGTGTAAACTCTGGACCAAATACAAACATGAGAAGGTTGTTAAAGGCAAACATACTGGTAGACCAAGGAAGACATCAAAGCGTCAAGACAGAAAACTTAAAGCAATATGTCTCAAAAATCGAAAAATGCACAACAAAACAAATGAGGAACGAATGGGAGGAAACTGGAGTCAACGTCTGTGACCGAACTGTAAGAAACCGCCTAATGGAAATGGGATTTACATACAGAAAAGCTAAACGAAAGCCATCATTAACACCTAAACAGAAAAAAAACAAGGTTACAATGGGCTAAGGAAAAGCAATCGTGGACTGTGGATGACTGGATGAAAGTCATATTCAGTGATGAATCTCGAATCTGCATTGGGCAAGGTGATGATGCTGGAACTTTTGTTTGGTGCCGTTCCAATGAGATTTATAAAGATGACTGCCTGAAGAGAACATGTAAATTTCCACAGTCATTGATGATATGGGGCTGCATGTCAGGTAAAGGCACTGGGGAGATGGCTGTCATTACATCATCAATAAATGCACAAGTTTACGTTGATATTTTGGACAATTGAAAGGATGGTTGGGGATGATGAAATCATTTTTCAAGATGATAATGCATCTTGCCATAGAGCAAAAACTGCCAAAACATTCCTTGCAAAAAGACACGTAGGGTCAATGTCATGGCATAGGGTCAATGTCAATGAGCAGATCTGATTTGATGCAGGTGTTAGTTTTGAGGATGAAAATTTACAGGGTGATTCCATAATTTTTTCCTCAGAATTGAGTGATTACATATTTTTTTCCTCTGCTTGGTCTAAAAAAGAAACCGTTACTGACTGCCATAATATTTTTTTCTTAATTTCTTATAGTGTTTCTTAAAGCCAGAAGGTTGCCATTTGAAATGACTTTAGTTTTGTGTCATGTCTGTGATCTGCTTTTTTTCTACAAAATTAAACAACTGAATGAACATCCTCCGAGGCCGGTGATTCCATAATTTTTGCCAGGGGTTGTATAAAAGTCTGGGAGGAAGTTCAATTGGGCACCACAGTCTTGTTTGAACCCCTGAATGATATTTCCGGATTTGACCACTTCCGGGGACAGCTTGCCCAAACACAGCATCACTTCTAACAGACAAATGGTGTACCTTTTTTTCCCAAGCTGCAATCACTGAAGCAATTGTGAAAAGTGTAGTTTTGTTTGGTTCTCAGTGGAGACGGGAAGACAAGGCAAATGGGAGAGGTTATGGAGATTTAACCTATTAAACCCTAGAGTCCCCAAATTTGGGGACTTGCCCTGTTTTGGAACATTTGAACACTCATAACTAACCAATGCTGACACCAACATACACTTATTATACATCAAAATGTCAAGCGAAGTCTCCTCTACAAAAGTATCCAATCACATAACAACTAACCACAGCTGAAACGCCAAGCAAATAAAGACATAAATCGGAATTCATTTTTTGTGGGAAAAAAACCTCATTTACTCCTACCAAGTATTATTTACTTTCAATTTTTTTGCATCCATAACATCCCCTAGGACCTGTCTTTTAGCTGATCCAAAATTTAGCATTTTTGAGCTTGTACAAGCTGAGAAAGAAATCATAATGTATGGGTATGTGATTTTGGTGAAATAGGCTCTAGGGCTTAAGGGGTTAATGTAAATACTGGGACTGTCCCCAGAAGTACATCATATGCATCATATGCTCTTTCATTTAGCTCCTTTATTGCCCACCCTCAAACGAGACGACAGTTCCCTTTTCAAAATTCACCCTACGGGCCCAAGTTTTTTTTCAAGCTTGTTGGATACTGAGCTACGTGTTGGAGTGATTGTCTTAACAATTTTTATTTGTAGAGGAACACAAATTACCAGAAAGGGAGAGATGTGCATGTGAATGATTGGCTTCAACACAAACATGGATTTTTTTTTTTTTCCTACAGCTTGCACAGAAGTTTAATTGAAAGTGCTACTCCTGAGTGACAATTAAAGTACTTTTTATTGTAAAATTGAGAGGCACAGTCATGGGGATGGTTAGGTTACAGTTCAGTGATGAGTACTTTTTTATTTAAGCACATTTACAGAGTTGGAAATTACATTAATGAATTAAATGCCAGTAATAACGTGCATGCTGCATATTGATTGAATGATCCTAGATGAGAATACAAATTTCCAGAGAAGTGATGTGCATGTGAATGAGTGGGCTCAACACCAAGATGGAAAATTGTTCCATAGCCTAGTTAGATTAATTGAAAGTGCCACCCTTGTATGGCAATTAAAGTACTTTTTATGATGAAATTGAGAAGAAGAGTCATGGGGATGATTGCATTACAGTTCAGAGTACTCAGAGTGAGAAAAGCAGGGGAACGGGGATATTTGGTAGTCAAGGTGGTGGCGTATTTACCTGCATTTTGTTAATTTTCACGTTTGGCAGAATGTTAATTTCTCCTCTTAAATGCGTCTTCATTCAGCCTCAGAGAACATTCCTGTGTGTTTAATGAGTAATGAACCAAGGGCAGGTCAGAATGTGATAATCTCCCCTTTTTGTTTTCTCAGACTATCGCTCTCTCTGCGCCTCCCTCCCTCCATCATGTTCAACTGCTTGGGGTCAGAAGAGCTCGCCCTCCTTCAAGTGTTCTTTCTTTTCTCGGACGTTTCCGGTCCTGCTTCTTTTCTCACCCGCTTCACAGTCGCCGCCTGATTCTGGCATTACAGGCACATGTAAAAAACAAACACTGCACAGCCCCACCGCGTGATGACCACAGCGAGCAGAAACTCACTCATACAAGTTGGAGTGGATACTTCTGTTCATCGGTGTCTGCTACTGTGTGAGAAAACAATCAAAACCATCAACATGGTGCAGGAAACGCTGATTAATTATCAATCATGATGATGCTGTAAATCAGACAGGAATTTCTTCTAAATTTTAATTTAACCTTTATTTAACCAGGTTGGTCTCATTGAGATCAAGACCTCTTTTGCCAGGGAGACCTGGACAATTATGAAGTTTCCAATTTTACCTAACCTGCATGTCTTTAAATGTGGGAGAAAACCAGAGAACCCAAAGGAAACCCATGCAAACACGGGGAGAACATGCAATCACCACACATAAAGGCCACAGGTGGGAATCGATCCCATGAACATCTTGCTGTGAGGCAACAGTGCTAACCACTGTGCTGCCAATAATTTTCTGCACTGGCAGGAAATCTCACAGTGCAAAATAATTAATCAAGCAAAACTCTTTTCTGTCCTACGTCCTTTGGCTGGAAAGACTTTCGTGCAAATCTCGCTCTTTCTCTCCCCGCCACCTGTATGTTACCTTTTCCTTATCAAGAAGCTCTGAAGTTGCAACACAGTTGTCATTTGAAACCTACGTGCTTTCGAGATAAACATGGCTTGCTCAATAAAAACTCAAGCTTTGCCCTCTACATAAAACAAAACATCTATCCCAGCAGTCATCGGGCGTGAGGCAGGGCATCGACTAATACTGGGAAACTGAAATTAGGCTTTTATTATAAGTACTATTAACAGTAGTCTTATCGGATGTTGCAACCTAAAATAACTGATCCATTATGAAAATAATCAGAGATTAATCCTAATGACATGAAACCGCTTGCAGGCTTATACAACTGCATAAAAAATAATCAAAAAGAGTTGGCTCTGTAAAATTATGTGATTTGAAGCATGTTTGCAATGGACTATCTGATACAACAAAAAAGAGAGGTGCAAACATTGCCATGGAAACCATGAGCAATTAACTGTTCAGAGAAAAGATGAGAATAAGAGAGAAAATGCTTTTTTTGAGAGTGAGATGTTGGTCATCTTTCAAGTGATGAGTAATGAGAGAAAAAAGAAGAGACGATGAAGTAAAAGCAGCCTCCAAGGACACGCAGGTTTCAGGTATCAATTCAAACCAGAGGACATAATAACGTCGAGGATGTTGCTTCACTCGTGAATTTGACAAAGACGGATCTGATGGAGGAAAAGTACAAGAGGTTTAATCTTGCTGCGTGTCATATCGGGGATGTTGTGTGGGCCGCTGAAGAGGAGGTACTGCTGGCCTCCACCAGAGGGCGCCCTGCCTGAAGTGCGGGCTTCAGGCACGAGAGGGTGCTGCCGCCTCTTCAGGACAGCTGTCAATCATCATCACCAACAGCTGTCATCTATCAACCACTCCATAAAGCCGGATGACATCTCCACCTCGCTGCCGAGATATCTTCAAGCGAAGAAGGTAAAACTCTCAGCCGTGTCTGTGCTGAACGCACTTATCATTGTCTTTTGAAACCTTTGCAGGAGTACCTGTTATCTTCAGTCAGCTGGGAGCTGGGTTTTGGACGTGGAAGAGTGACGGACTTCATTCCTCTTTCCAAACCAGAGAAGTAACAGTCGTTCTCTGCACGTTTCTGTGTTTTTGTGTCGGAGGTGGAGATTCTCCCACAAAAGGAGAAATCTAATGGATCTGACTGTGTTACTGGGTGTGCACACACCCACTCTTGATTGTTTCTGCTTCCTGCCAGCAGTACCAGATCCGACAGCCGGAGACGGTGACCACCTGGGGACTCGGGACCTGGCGGCTCCAGTATTCTCCGGGTTCGGTGGCGGTGGAAATCGTGTGGGTTCCGGCTCCTCTCTGGACGGACGTCTTCTATCCTCGAGCCTGCCCACACGTCACCTTTGTAGATTGACTACATACAAATTCTGTAATTGTCTGTATTTCATTGTGCACATTCACAACAGTAAAGTGTTCTATTTTCAGCTCATTCATTGTCCATTCATTTACGCCCCCTGATGTGGGTCCGTGTCACTACACTTTCACAACAGGGGACTGGCAGTGGAAAACTGGGCTCAACTGTATCACACTGTGGTATTCTTCCGTTTACAGCGGATGTGTCTGCCCATCCATAAGGATTTTGTTTTCCACAATTTGAAGAAGTGTAAAAATGCATGTATCAATTAAAATCCGCTAACTGAAAAATTAACTTTTATAACACTAAACCAATAAACCACAAAAAATTATTGTAAGCTACAGCTAACCGCTAACTTTTAGTACTGACTCCATACACCATCAGCTACTGATAAGCCAATTTTGAGTTTAAGCACCACCTAGGCTTCTCAGTAAAATCAAAAGCGATCACAAACCCGAAACGAACACTGCCTGCTGTTGCTCCCCCCCAAGTCACTTATTTTCGACATACTACAACACAAACAGTGGGCAAGACACATGAAACACACAGCAATTTTCACACTTATAAATAACTAATTCCGGACAGTTTATCGACATTAACGGTAACTGTCATTTGAACAATGTGAAAATATCGCACATATCTTTTAAAGTAATGCGCTAATTCTGAAGGTTTGATCTTTAAGAGACACATGTGCTGAAAGGCATTATGGGATAAATGAGTCTCCTTCACTGGTTGGTTGGTTTATTTATTTGTAAAAACCAACACACAAGTTACTGTAATGTGTGTGTTGTTCTTTACAAATAAATGTGTATTTGTAATGTCATTTTTTTTCATTTGTAAAAAAAAAGGCATTTGCAAAACTGACAATTCTGTTTGTGAAGTGTATTCACAACAGATAGCAACCAACATTGGCCACTATTCACACTTCCATCCATCCAGTAGATGGCAGTGTTCTATGCAGTTTGGGGGGGGGGGGGGGGAGTGATTGAAAGAGACATTTGAATTTCCCATAATGCCTTTTGGCATGTGTCTGTTAAAGCTCAAGCCTTCAGAATTTAGCGCATTACGTTAAAACATGTGCGATATTTTCTCTCTGTAAAAATGACAGAGTTACCGTTAATGTTGATAAACTGTCTGGAATGAGTTGTTTATAAGTAAAACCATGAGTAAAAAGTGCTTTGTGCTTCATGTCTCCTGTAAATTACTTTTTATTTTGGCAACAGCAGCCGGCCCGCTCTGCTCTCTTCTGCTGGGAGAGGACTGAGCTCAGAGTGGTCTGACTATTGCAAAACACGCAAAATCATACTAACATGTATGATTTTGACCATTAAGTTTCATTCACTATGCC
Organism: Thalassophryne amazonica; assembly: GCF_902500255.1. Taxonomy (NCBI): domain Eukaryota; kingdom Metazoa; phylum Chordata; class Actinopteri; order Batrachoidiformes; family Batrachoididae; genus Thalassophryne; species Thalassophryne amazonica. Next base: position 137,363,828 of record NC_047103.1, on the reverse strand, counting down.
AGTAAAAAAAAAAAAATGTTAGTGGACTGAAAGTTAGCAGAACTACATTTCGGGGAAGCTCAGTGGTCTGCTGATGGTTTTCAAAATTAGCTGAAAAGGTAATCCAGTAGCAAAAAAGTTAGCTTTGCTAATTAGCGGTTAGCGGATTAGCAGAACTGTGCCCACCATTGTGTATATCTATCAAAATGCTCTGGCTGTTTCAAAGTGCAGATCGGCACCTCTGGACATGGCATTCTAATACCACTGGTGGCACAATTGATATTAACCATGTGAATGAAAAGATGCTGGAGATTTCTGCAGAACTGTAGGGTCTGTACAAATGTCCAATTTGTGAACTCTAACCACAGACTTGTAGCTTTCCTAAGGATTCAACTGAAGTCTTACAGACTACTGTCTGCAAAATGTTCAAGGTTAAATCTGGCATGACTTCAAGATCAGACTGTTTCACCAAAGTTGGTAAGAAATGTAGCTTGAAGACTTGCAGATATAGACCCAACCATTCAACAGAAGGGAAGGTGAGGTTTTCTTCCATGACCATACCCCAAGTTGCTGGAGTGTGGATTTGAGTCAACAACACTCACAAGAGGAGGTGTTTCATATCTGAATGTCAGTGTAGGGCACGACTTGATGGACATTCCACGTTGGTAAGGGGAGCTCAGAAAGTGGACTGTAATGGTTTTGAGGGTACACAAGGAGGCATTTGTGAGAACAAAATGTAATCAGGTGACAAATGATGTGGTCTAGTGACCATCGGCCTGCTTACAGAGGAATCAAAGCCATTAGATCGTCCAAGCCTAAAGCCCAGGTTACACATAGATGGTTTTGTCGGCGGGCAGTACGTAGACCGAAGTTTGCGGTAGTTCCGGCTGTTTTCGCGGTGGAAAGGGGCGGAGCATTTGGCCAGCGTTTTGAGTGCTGTACTAGCCGCAAATACGCAGATAAAACGCCGCTAAATCTGCCGAATAAAGCAGCGTTTTGACGCTGTAGCATCCGGCACACGTCAGGCAATGGGGGTTAATACCCAGTTCTATCCTTTACAATCGCAGGTTAAGACGCAGGTGAGAACGGCGGTGTTCTGCTGCCGCCGATAATGCCCTGTGTACCGCTGGTTTTATCCAGGCAAATCCTGCGTTACTCCAGGAACTTTTGCATATAGGCACCGCCCCCAGAGTATAATAGGCTGAAGCAGCTGTCACTGCAGGGGGAGGGAGCTCATCCTCAGCCTTTTCTTCTCCTTTCCTTTTCCCCTCCTCAGCCTGTTACTCGTCTCCACCACAGGCCTCTCCTCTGCCTCTGAACCAGACCTCTTGGTAAGTCCTTGCCGCTGCCAGTTTTCTTTTAGGAGGCATACTGGAGCTTCTCTGCAAAAATATCTGGAGCTGGCTGCGAGTGAGAGGCCTGCATGCAGCGCGCTAGCGTTTTTATACTGACCGCCACCTATCGGCCGTTTGGAACACCGTTAACCGGGAGGTGACGTTTAGAACGGCGTACTGTCCATTAGCGCCGCCGTTTTGTCTGCCTCTGTCACCGGTTAAAACGCCTTTGAGGATGCCGATGTGGGCTCTATCACCGTTTTACACACCGTTGATTAGGGATACAATGCCGGCCGCCAATTACGGCGTTGTAAACTGCGGCACTACAGGAAGGGGCAGGATGAAACGGCGATTAAAAAGTATCAAACGCCGTTGTTCGCGTTGTCTCTGTCGTCACACGAATTCTCCGGGAGCGCTCCCAGAATTATTCGACATGTTGAATAATTTTTTTTCGACGATTCCCGGTAAAACCGGAACTAAGCCACGCCCCCTAGTGCCGGCGTTAACTACAGCGTTTGATCCTTAAGACGGTCAAAAACTCTTCCGGGACGCTTCCGGGAGCTCTTACCGTCTATGTGTAAACGGGGCTTAAACCTCATTCCATCATTGTCATGGTGGGCAACTGTTCGGTCTTGACAGAAGCTTCTGCTATACTGTCACATTTGGCTGGCCACTTTGAGTGGTTGTATGACGCTGAACCTCCTTCTGGAATGTTGTAGATCTCTGTTGGGAGGGTTCTGATGATTGATTTTCCAGTCAACTGTGAACCATCAACTGTTATTGAGATTGCAAAGGTCATGAAAGTGGTGAATGCTCCGGGAGTTTCTGAGGCATTGGAGCTGAGCTCCTGCAGGCAGATGTAGATGTGGCCCTTTTGGCATGGCAAGCAATTGTTTCAATCTGGCAGACAGGTACCCTGGATGGGAAGAAAATTCTTATTGTCCCAGTCTGTAAAAGAAAGAGTGATCGCAGAGATGTCAACAACTACTGGGGTATTACTGTCTGTGCTGGGAAGGGCGCTTACAATGATTAGTCAACCATAGACCACATCCTAGCTCTACAAGTACTCACTGAACACAAGCGTGAATATCGTCAGTGCTTCTTTGCAACTTATGTTGATTTTTGCAAAGCCTCGGAGTCAGGTGACCAGGCTGCTCTCTGGAACATCCTAAAAATCTGCACGGTCCCCAAATAAGTTGCTGGGCATCATAGCTGGCCTATGCAAATTTTGTATATGGACATACATACATACTATATATGTGTGTGGAGTACAGACACAGAAAAGGATAGTCCACTATTAGTGTGTATTTCCCAAAGATCAGTGTATATATATATATATATATATATATATATATATATATATATATGTTTTGTGTCTGTTGAATGAACTCTTTTTCAAACACACCTACCAGAGTTTTGTGATTAGCCTGAAATCTCCAAATTTTCATCCTCCTTCTTATGTTTGTCAATGCAGTCGCAAATGGACACATATTTGTGTCAGTCTGGCCACTGCCCCCTTTGTCTGAATTGCTACCATGTGACCAAACTTCGAATAAACCCTTTGAAGCAACCCTCAAAGGTGCTTGTTCCTGACTGTTTTTGCTACAATTATCCTTACACTCACTGGACTGTTTGTGTAACCTTACCGGTCACAGTTCTAAACTCAGAAAAGTTGAAGCTGCAACGTAACTCATATGATTATATTTTATTTTTTTAAAGTCTGCCCCTTGTTTGCATATTTCTAACATTGCCACCTCAGTTTTCCACCATCTTGCTTAACGGCTCTACACAGCCACAAGCAACAGTAGGTTTAGTACTTGGCGCTTTTGCTTAGGGGCACCTCAGTTATTTTGTCTGTCTGATTGCAACCATTCACTGAGCTGCTGTGCCCTGTGCATCACCTAATCCAGAAACACTCACCAATAAGACAAAAGCTAATACAGTTGCATACAATTTTCTACTGTTCCTCCAACAGCAAGCGGCTCCGAGCTCCTCATAAGCCTCTTCTCTCAGACAGTTAATGGCAGCCAGGAGCCCAAAGGCGCGTATGTGCTATGAGCAATTATGCAGATGTGTGCTAAAACCACTTTGGTGGCATAATCCAACAATCAGTCCATTATTGTAATTGTCGTTAGCGAGTGGGTGATTACGTTTCGATAGAAATGCTGAAGAACAGTCAAAGCTCTGCTGGTTTTATGCAAATCTGGTAAACCCCATTTAATATGTCAAATGTAATGCTGCTGTATGTCTGAAGTTGACAGCGAGCTGAAGTATGGCTGCTTTAAAATCTGAAAGTTTACAGGCTGGTGTTGTTAATGGTAGGAAAGAATTTGAGAGAAGCGATGGAGTAACGTTAGATTTTTGAAGTCAATCATCATGCAGTACAGATTGCTATATTCTGTAATGAGGATGTCACATTAAAATGTCACTTTTTTCAAGTGTAACATCTTTATATATATATATATATATATATATATATATATTTATATGAGAGAGAGAGAGAGAGAGAGAGAGAGAGAGAGAGAGAGAGAGAGAGAGAGAGAGAGATATTTGTAGCAACTTTCTAATTTTATTAACAAGTAAAATCAAAATTTAAGAAAACCAGATGGTCGGGATTCAATGGTAAGGCTTGAAGGAAGCTTTGTTAATATACAAATAATGAATGTTTATAAGTTCAATGGTATGAATAATTCATGAGGTGAAAGATGGAACTTACCATTCAATAAGGCAAAGCAGAGTTGAATGGTACGTTCCAGCTTTCACTGAATTAAATATTCGTTCCATTGAAAGAATGGAAAAACATGCATTATTTATAACGGTGAAAACAGATCCTTGTCATTTGACATTTTATATATTTATAAACAACAGAAAAGGGACTGCTGCTTAACAGTCCAACACAAACTTTAAATAGGAGTCCAAAATTGTTCTCAGTAGTCCATGATGCCGCCCACTGACTTCTTGCACAGACTGCCGTCTGTTTTCCTCACTCCAGTGAAAAAACACATCAGAAATTTGTCAGCTTTTCATCCTAACAGCTCTTCATGCCTCCAGATGGCTTACAGCGTGGTGAATTTTTTTTGGTTAAAAGAATTAGCACTGTCCATTAGCTCCTTCAGATTGTCGTCCACCAGCAAAACAAACTCTGCCATGTTTAGCTAAACACCGCCCCCGGTAGTGTGAGCATGCGCGGTGGTCGGGGTGTGCAATAGAACATTTCATATTGGACCGAAATTGCACACTAAAAAGAACTATTGCACGGTCAATTAAACACAATGGCAAATGGCATAAATAATCCATGTCATATGACATACAAGCCACCAATCAAATGACAAGGATCCACTCAGTTGTATAAAGCAAAATTACACCTCCACAATAGATGGCACTGTACTAGATTTGCATGCTTAATTTTAGGGGATATAATGCTAAACATTAGTGATAGCTAAATATTTGGTGGTGTAAAAGAAAATCTAAACTGTGATACCACTCACTGTTTCAGTATGTTGGTCCTCGTTCACATTTAGCAGTTGGTGCAATAAACATCAATTGATTAAAATGTCACCAAGAAGAATAAGACTACTACTACTTTACATAATCAAGGTCACGCACAAAAATGGATCAGCAACCCAGCATTGCAAACTGATTGAGAAATGCGTAGAAGAGGTGCAAATTTGACCTATTTGGAAAGTACTGTTGGAATAGGTGGTGGTGTTGACAAGGACATTCAAACAAGAACTGTAAAAGCATGAACAGTCTTTCTTTCTCTCAAACCAATCTGGAATGCTGAAGACATACGTAAACCTAAAGATCAATCTTCATATCTTTAACATCTAATACATATTCCTCTATGGTCTGGAAATCTGGAGTACACCCAAACAGGATGCCAAGCAACTACAAACCTTCACTGGCTTAGACACCAAGCAAAGTGAAGAAGAACAACATAGCGGGAAGCCAGAGCAACAAGATATATCTGGATGCCCACTGAGCAAACTGCCCAAAATCAGCATTTCTTGTCCCACATCAGAAACATGTAAAAATTTGTTGAATTAATTAATTCATCTACCAATACTGCATGCGCACATTACTTTTCGTGCTATTTTATTTGTCTAAAAATAAAGTTTTCTAATGTAAAAAAAAGTTTTTTAACTTCAAATTTACAGTAATCAAAAATTAATCATAAGTAAAAATACATTTGTAAGGATTTTAAGGTGGCCAAGAATTTGAAAACAGATAATCAATAGCTCCAAAGTTCATGCCAAAACTAGGAAAACTCACTTAACAAGTTGATGCATTAATGTGCCATAAATACTCCTATTGTTCCATTTGAATTGAGTACTGAGAATTCTTATTTTTGAGTTCTTTGAATTGTCATTTACTGTGTACTTTTCTGAACCACAATGTATGTTTTTTGGATTAAAGGCTGGTAGCACAATACAAATTGTGTGAAAAGACGGGAGTGGAAAGATTGACCTGACCCAACAAAAAATGACATTTTTTTAAAGATTTTTTTGGTGGGTAAATAGACCTGAAAATTCACCACAATGCATCTGAGATCTCAAATTTTTCTGGGCGACAACCCCCAGACATCCCACCAGGTGCTTTGAGCCTTTGGCCCTTTTTGCCATGGCCCATTTTCATCACTGTGAAGTGATTTAATATAGTGATTTCAAATCTTTCTTACCTAAATATTGTTAAAAAATGGGCAATATCTTAAGTGTAAACAATTGTCATGGGGATGTCTGATTTGAAATTCAAGACTCTGGTTAGCTAAGAGCTACTTCAAATTTGTGGCTGTGAAATTGTAGACTACGGAGGAAGGTGGCGTGATGTACAGTAGTGTTCAGAATAATAGTAGTGCTATGTGACTAAAAAGATTAATCCAGGTTTTGAGTATATTTCTTATTGTTACATGGGAAACAAGGTACCAGTAGATTCAGTAGATTCTCACAAATCCAACAAGACCAAGCATTCATGATATGCACACTCTTAAGGCTATGAAATTGGGCTATTAGTAAAAAAAAAGTAGAAAAGGGGATGTTCTCAGCACATTGTGGAACAAACAGGTGTGAATCAGGTGTCCCCTATTTAAGGATGAAGCCAGCACCTGTTGAACATGCTTTTCTCTTTCAAAGCCTGAGGAAAATGGGACGTTCAAGACATTTGGCCCTGAAGCTGGGCCGATATATTTTCAATCACTGTACTCAGCTACAGCTCAAAGTGTACCACAGAACCGCATGGTGTAAAAGTTCAGAGTGTACGATTTATGTTCTCACACACATTATACGTACGTTCAAAGACCACACGTTGGACTCGTGTTTCCAGAAGCAAAACATAAACAGAAGGTTTTTTTTTCAAACTTAATTAACAAAAACTCTCGATGGGAGTACAGAACCCTGGAGAGGTCACTTAAAGTGATTTTTTTTTTTTCTGGCCATGATAATTTGTGCGCACATTTTCCTTTAATTGAGCCCTAGAATTAATAAAATGTGTGCACGTTTTCCTTTCGTTCAAAATGAACTTCATCATAAATTGTCATCCTCACAATGGGAAGACACTTCGCCCTCAGCATCCTTTTTAATGTACTTAAACTCCAGATGATGTCATGCTGGGTAGCTGGAGTTCTCTATATGTCCTTGTGCACCCAAACCATGATGATACACTCTGACCAGATCCATTTCTAATGGGGAAATGTATTACACTGTCTCCTGGTTTGTTGGCTAATAGCCAACATTTATGTGTCAACACAATACTGAGTGCACGTTTTACAACTTGTGGCCACGTTTAAGTAGATCGTGCCCTTGTTTTACTCAAATGATGCTTAAAATGTGTGCACAATATCATAAAACGGGTGCACAATATAATAAAACGTGCGCACAATATAATAAAACGTGCGCACAATATAATAAAATGAGCGCACATTCTCTCCACATGCAAAACATTTTGCGATGACACTTCCAGGGCTCTGTAAAAATGCCTGTTTTTACAAATAAAAAAATGGAATATTTTACAAAATGACATTTATCTGTAAACACCAACGCATGACACACGTCACATTAATGTGTTGGTTTACATAATGAATGACTCAACCAATCAGTGTTTAGCGGAGGCACAGTTTACCCAGAATCCTTTGCGATCTGTCTGTTTGTTACAAAACTTCAGAATTAGTGCATTATTCAACATTAAAAGATATGTTATATTTTAACTTTGTACAAATGACAGAATTGACATTAATGGAGTTATTCTATCAGTATTCATTTTATTTACACACCAAATCATAACTCAGCATTGCTTTATTTTCCAAGACCTCCGCCTGAAGGCAGCATTATGACTGAATAGAGAGTTGAGCTTTGCGACTCCTCTCAGCTTGCTTCTGTGCTGGAAGCCATGTAGTAAACAAGAGCTTCCAGCAGGGGGCAAAATGTTCAAAGACAGAAGTGTGGGCTCATTGTTTGGGTCTGTTGTCGCTTTTGATGCTACCAGAAGCAATCATGGTGTTAAAACTCAAATTCAGCTTGTTAGTAGTTGCAAATGTACTAGAGACAATACAGGAATTTAATCGGTTATCTGTAACTTCTGTTACATTTTTGGGTGGTTTATCGTTTTATCTTTATCAAAGATAACATTTCAGTTATCTGATTATCTGTTATTAAAGTTAATTTTTTGGTTATCTGTGCCCTCCTGGTCAAACTTGCAGTACGCTACGGTTGTTGTATGAATGAGAGCATAGTGATTAAATGTGAGTGGAGTTATTAAAAACAGTTGACAGTGTTACTTTGTGCTCAGCAGAAAAACATTGTCAATTGCTTTAGGCCCTAATTTTGTATCTCATTGGCTGTACAGCCAGGGACATAACTCCAATATCACTCAAACTGTTACAAAACAGAGAGAGAGACGTTCACTGTGTCTTCACTCACTAAAAAAATGGCGACTGTCCAGGATGTCCGACTTCCTCCATCTGACAGTGCGTTATTATTATCACGTCCATTTTGAGCAGTCACTGCTCTACAGCCATTAAATGTGCTGAGAACAGTCAGCACAATTCATGTCACAGTCCAGTAAATTTTGGATTTTGATACAGTGCACCACCACGTGGCTTGTCTCGCGTCTCCATAGCAACACACTGCACATGCAGTATTGGAGATGGCGTACGAAAAACAATATGAACCCACTTTAACTGGATCTGGGTCCATTGATGCTAAATTTTTCCGTTAATGTGCTTTTATATTGTGCAACGTAGCTAATTTTGCCTCTTGGGATTCTTAAAAATCGATTGACTGACTTTCTGGGATTTGTAGTTTCCCTGTGCTATTTGTGTATTAGTGATGAGGTCATGTGGCCACGTTGTCGAGCTGTAATCAATCTGATCGGAGGTTACGGGTGTCATGTGAGGAAACGACATGTCAGCAGCTCAAATAATGTGGAAGGTGAGGAAAGTATCCTAAACTCCTCCTCCTCCTCTTTAGTTATGGGTTCTCCTCGGGGTAATCACATACCAAAAACACAAAAATTCTCCCAGACAGGGAGAATACCACCCTCCCTCCATCATCAAGATAGCTACAGTTCACCCAGCAAAAACCAGATATTCCTTTCAAAATAAGACTGCAGTTCTGAAACTTGAGGGGAGGAGAGAAAAGGCAAATATGAAAACTTCTTAAACTTTTTTCATAAATCTGACAGACATTATGGATTCAAACTGAAGGAAAAATACCTTATTAATCAATGGAAAGTTCTATAATGTGGTGTTCATTTTAAAACACAAGATATTAACTTGAGATGTTTTGTTGTGTGTGATTTGATTCCTAAAATGCAGCATATAGAGAAATTTAATTACCATACTTGAACCTCCTTTTATAGGGGAGACTGGGGTTGTTTATCACACAGGTAGATTGCCATTCTGCTTGTATCTTACTATGTAAATGGCATTATTCAGTTTGACACAAAAGTTCCCATTTTTCTGTCGTCCATTGTTGAGGTAATATTTTGTGGAGTATTTTTAATCCACCCTAAATTCTAAGATGTTTTAATTTTTCTAAATCTAAATCTGTTTTGTGTTGATTTAGCTTTTCAAGAAACAGAAAATCTAAAGCTCCTACAGATTTTGTCTTTTATTGAGGTGAATGCACAGTGTAATAAGCACTGAGCAGTTGATGGCAGAGGTGGGCGATACCGGGAATTTTGGTATTGATCCCATACCAAGTAAATACAGGCCCAGTATCGGCAATATCGATACTGATACTTTTTCATATTTAAGCTTCATACATCCAAAGGATCCAAAAGACCTAGGATAGAATTTCGCCAAACAATGTACGTGACAACAAAATACTTTATTATCACAATCAACATTTTTGTTTAAAAAAATATCACTCAACACAACTTAAAATCTCCTGAGGTAGAGGGCTGACAAACCACAATACAAGGGTGTGCTGCTCCGTGTTGTGTGACACAGTGCAGCGCATGCTCTTACAGAGAGTAGACTATCTGTGTGCGCAGCAGTCAGTGTGTGCAGGAGAAAAAAAAAGCTCGAGTATCGATCTTTTTACATGAGGATCATTCAATATCAATACCAGTGTTGGTATCGATATGATCGATATTAGGATCGATCCGCCCACCTCTAGTTGATGGAAAGCTACAAGTTACATTTACTGAAAATTTTAAAAGGAGTCAACAAGCAGGCCGGTACACTGCCAACGGCTGTGTCACACTGCCAGTGGTGAGTGAAAACAGTTCACCTTGCTGAAATGTTTCACCCTGTCACCCTGTAAATATGACACAACAGAGGGTTTGTCCAATATAAAAGTAAGTTTTTTTGGCTTCTCGCTTCACTTGGGGTCAACCACAGCAGGTCCATTATGGATCGGCATGTGCATTTGGCACAGGTTTTACACCGGATGCCCTTCCAGTATATATATGATAAATGCACATTTCCTAGAAAAAACATTACATTTGGATTATGTTCTGAAGATTATATTATGAAGCAAATTTAATATATAAATAAATATGAAAGTGTGACAGGCAACCCCAGTCTCCCCTAGTCATTTTTTAAAAAATGACAATTGAACGCTATTTCCTTTGTTTGCATCACTGTTGCGTGTTGTGGTTTTGTGCGACCATTAATTTGAAATCTGCAAGCGGAGGCGTCACTTTCACCGGATTCTTCGCTTGACTGGTGGCACTGGTTCCGAGCGCGCGCGTCCCAAACTGTTCTTAATGTGCAAAATCCAGAGGAAAAACGCCGGGCGCATTCCTGAGAACCAGAGACGACCACGCACGACCGTGACACGCAGGGCTTGTGTGCGTGCGGGCGCGCGCGCCGGCCGCGCGTCTCTGCGGGGGTGGAGAGCTTTGGAAAGACCACACACTTTGCGCATTGCCGCCCCACGCACACTAAACGCGACTGAGCAGCACACTTTGCCCCCAAAACTCTCACCAGCAAAACGTTTAAGTTGGAAAAAAACAACAACAACAAAACCCCGAAGTGATCGTTGCTGGCGGACCGTCGGCGTCTTCTTTTCGCTTCAAAAGCGGCGCTTTTGTGCGTAAAAAGGGTCGCTTTGTGGAGAAATGGTGCTCCACGGAGAAAAGAAAAGAGGAAAAGAGGTGATGAAACGGACTTCATCCGACACGTCGGTTCAAAACCACAGCAGCAGTTTTGGATGGTTTTCACGATGTTGATTCTCTCCAACAACGCACGCCGTGTTGCGCAACCTGCGTGGAAAGGCTGTGATCGTGCCGACGAACGCGCAAAAAAAAAAAAAAAGAAAAAAAAGTTTCTTAAACTTCCATTTCTGCAGAAACGACGACGACAAGCCGAGGCTGGCTGGAGTTCTGAAACATTCGTGGGTGAAATTAAGAGAGGAAAAAACAAAAAGTGGTTGCACTTACCGTGACTGCCCCGGCCGCGTGTCCCCGTAATGTACTGCTGCTGCTGCGTGCGTGCGTGTGCGCCCGAGACGCAAATACCGATACTGGTGGTCGGAAGCGCTGCGCGACACGTCAACGCATGTTGCCTCCATATCATGGGGGGGAGTTCTTCAGCTGCTGTGGTGCCAAAATGGGGGCGCGGGGCCCCGATCTGGCCCCCCGAATAGGGAGCAGAGCCACGAGTGTCTGTGACTCGTGGCTCAGTCATTTTGTGATGGTTCTGCATCCACAGATTTCATCACAACTATGAATTAAACGTCTAAAATGTAACAATCTGATCATTTCAGTTCTTCCTCTTCACATCAACTCTGGGGTGTTGCTGTGATTTCTGATCAACTTTTTTTCCTTTTCATTTTTCTGTTCAGAAATGCTGACAAATGTGTTTATTTATGGCAGGGAGGAGCACTGCCCACAAACACGTTACAACTTCAGGTTCACTCACATTTCACATGTTTTCTAACAATGAATCATTTTCTAAAGTTGTTTCATTTGTATTTGGAGCACTGAATCATTATATGTTCCATTGTGTGTTTTGAATTCAAAACAGTGAAGGTGTCAAAACAAGAAGGCACTTTGTGATGCAGTTGTTTCACTCGGTGTTTTGAAGCATGGAATTATTTGAACCAAGTTTTTTCAGTCAGATTCAATTTCTCAAGCAATAGTTGTCTTTAGTGTTTTGTCATTCGGCCATTATTTGAAACAGTCATTTCATTTTATGTTTTGATTATTCCAAAATAGTTCTGAAGAAATAGTTTAATTTAGTGTTTTGTGTGTTTCAGAATGAAGTGTTACTTCCTGAAGCAATTGTGTTTTTTTAGTTTTTTTTTAGCATTTCAAAACAGTGAATTGTTTCAAACATTTCAAAAGAGTGAATCATTTTCTGAAGCAATTGCTCCATTTAGGCTTCATGAATTTTAAAAAGATTTCATAATTTTCTAAAGTACTTGTATGTGCTTCATATAGTTTTCAAGCATTTTACAACATGAATCCTTTTTCTGAAGCAACTGCTCTTTGTTTTCCTTAATTAAATATTAATTAATAATCACTTTCCAAAGCAATTCATTTAGTTTTGAAGCATTTCAAGAGTGAATCATTTTCTGAAGCAATTGCTTCATTTAGTCTTTAGGAATTTCAACAGATACAATTTTCAAATTTTATTTTGTTAGTCGATTGTTATCTGAAACAGCATTTCATTTTCTGTTTTGAGCATTCCAAAATAGTTGGTTATTTTCTGAAGAAATTGTTTAGCATTTTCTGTGTTTCAGAATGGAGTATTGTTTCCTGAAGCAATTGTTTTCTTCTATTTTTTGTTTCAAAACAGTGAATTGTTTTCTGAAGCAATTGCTTCATTTAGTTTTCAAACATTTCAAGAGTGAATAATTGTCTTAAGCAATTGCTTTAATTTCATGTTTTTAAAGTATTTCAAAAGAGTCAGTTATTTTCTGAAACAATTGCTTCATTTAGGCTTAAAAATTTCAAAAAGAATTCCTAATTTTCTAAATTATGTGCTTCATTTAGTTTTCAAGCATTTTAAAACATGAATTCTTTTCTGAAGCAATTGCTTTTTGCTTTTCTTAATAAAAAAATCATTTTCTAAAGCAATTCATTTAGTTTTCAAGCATTTCAAGAGTGAATTATTTTCTGAAGCAATTGCTTAATTTAGATTTCAAACATTTCAAGAGTGAATCATTTTCTTAATTACTTAATTTAGTGTTTTTATAGCATTCCAAACAAGTGAAAAAAACTTATGAAGCAGTTGCTTCATTTTTTTTTTTTTTTTTTTTTGTTTAGCATTTCAGTATATTACTGCTGACAGTTCCTCAAAAGGATGCATGATTTATATTTCCACAACATTTTTTTCATCCGTCCAATACAATCATCTTATACTCTTATCTATATTTGTAGATTTTCATTGCACCATCCTGTAGGATTTTATTCTTATGATTATTTACTTTTCCCCCACTTTATTTGTTTGCACTGAATAAAGGAGAAACTCTCTCCAATGTCTTTGTACATTTTGTATAATGACAACAAAGGGTGTTCTATTCTATTCTATTCTATTCTATTCAAACAGAATTTCCTTATGTTTCTAATTGAGAAACATAAGAAAATTGTGTTATCTGGACATGTTCTGATCATGTGGAACCAATGTATATATTAAAATCATGTAAATCCAACAGACTTCTATTCTTATTTTCTTTCTCAGTGCACCACATCAGCCTGAAGGGATCAAGCACACGCAAACAGCTTGGTAGGAATATCACCTATGTGTTTCCTCACAGGCGACAACTTGAAAATGTCAGAAGCGAGTGCTGCTGATTTTTGCACCCTGTAAGCTGAACAGCTCTGTCTGAATTCCGCAGCATCGAGTCGCTGTTGTTTTTTTTTCCATTCTCGTGTCTTTCTATTTCTATTTCTAATTGCACAGATAACAGCATGAGTGGTTCATCTGCAGTGCCTGAGATTTGTACTCGTCCTGCTTTGCTGCTGCATCGTGGAGACAAACATCTCTCTGCAGTGGCTCAAACACCAAAGCATGGCCAGCACCAGGCGCGCACAGGCATACAAATAGGCATCCGACAGTATGTGCACAGATATTGCTGCAGAAACTGAAACATCAACTCACCAGCAGGATTCCTCCAGACAGTTAAAACCCAGGACAGCCCCACATGGTTTGATCTACCTTTTTTATGTCTCCTATAGACCTGCTCTCTCTGTCTCTCTCTTTCTCTCTCTGACTTTTATATTATTCTTTCTGCCTCTCCTGCTGCAGGAGTATCCTCCTTTCCATCCTTCTCTCTGCTCTCCGGCAGTCTGATGACTGGTGTTTTAAGTCTGTCAACCTCTCTGCTGATCAATGGACTAACGGCAAAGCCTGCACTGCTACCGCTGCCTCCACCTCCTCCAGCTCTGTGTGTGCTTTGCTCCAAGGAGAGGAGGCTTCCAACCCACTCACCACTCAACCAAGCTCTCAGCCTCCACAGTGCCTCATCAGTTGACCACTCCACACCCCTACGCATCAGTTGTGTGCATGTGTGTGTGCTTGCTCAAGGCACACAAACACACCTACACCTGCTGTAAAGCCATTAATTTTAAAGTTTGCATTTTAGAATTACATGAGTTTTTTTTTTCATGTCTGTCAAAGGAAAGTGCTGGATCAGACCCAACTGAACAAATCAAAACAATGTTGGGCACCTGTGACTCATTCCAAGACCCACAGATTGCTATTGTGATGTTCATCCACCCTTTCCCCATCGCTTACCTTTAGTTGGAGTGGCAGCAGGTTAGGTAGAGCAGTTCTTCTCCCTAGTCACATTCTGGGTCTACTGTCAGGTCCAGTTGAGCATATCTAGAAGACCTCCAAAGGTAGGCGTCTAGGAGGCATCCAATTTCAAACTGTAGCGGGATGAAGGTCCCGGGTCCTGATTGAAAAGACGTTCCCGCTAGCTTGGCTAATGGGGAATTCCCCTTTGGCTGACCTGGTAGAGGAATGGTCTTTAGTGCGAACATCCTACCTCACTGAAGGGTCTTCTGCACCCCTGTCACCCTGTAAAATAAGCTGTTTCGTAACATGAGCTCCTTGTAGTCTCTTCCAAGGTGAACTCATCTAACGAGATGTCCCAGACTTATTTTTGGCAGTATAGATCATCATGGCAACAGGCTCGGAAAAGCAACATCTCTCCCCAGCCACATTCTCCAGCTCCCTCTGGTGGATCCCAAGATGTTTTCTTACCTGATGGGACATGCTACACCATATTTATTGGTTTACGGATCTACCAACTGCTCTAAAAATCGCAGACTCAGTGAAAAAACATTGCCCCTGGGTGCTTTTTAAATATTTTTCCTGCCCGACTGCTAGGTGTGCTGCCCAAAAATTTCAAGATTCGCATGGTTTTATTTGATCATTGTTGTTCAGCACCAAACAAGATGGCGGAACATGCCACATTTTGTGTGTGTATCGTTCATGAAAGAGATGTGGGCAAAAAACCAGTTCTTTCACAGAGTGTCAGCCCATGAAAATGTTGGTTACATTGTCAGTTGATCATGTGGAGATGGAGGCAACGAAATATGTTCCATATCAGCAAGCCTGGAGCCATCATGAGGGAGCACAACAATCGCCCTGGCATTGGACAAAAAAATGACCATGTCAGAATTAGCAGAATTCAGGTTGAAGTACCTATTGGTAAGAACCAGACTCTGCATTCCCGAAGAAAAAGAGAAGCCTGACAAGACAGAGTGCAAGTCTTTGATCTACTGATGAGTGCCAGTCAGAAATACGACAGACTGCCGATGAAATGTGAGTGGTGAATGTGATTTTGTTAACTCATTCAGGATGTTCTGACAGAAAATCAAAGTGTGTTAGGGTAGTCATTAGTTGTGCATAGCTTTGTCTCATTCATATAATGATATTAAATGATGCATTGCTGTAGGAATGGCCAGTTGCCAGTTACCCTTTTTGACATGTCATCAATGCCAAAAATAGCAATGGCCAAAAATATTGGCCATTAATTTTGTTGTTTTGAAAAATAATGTGCACAAAAACAAAACAAACAAAAAACACCAACATAAGTATATAGTAAAAAAAAATAAATATATATATATATATATATATATACTATTTATAAATAAATATGTAATAAAACAAAAAACAGCTTCACTTTACATGTAAAAAAGTATAATAATGTTTTTATATTCAATTAAAGAAGTGAATAAATAATAACATTTTTGTACATATATTTGGTGCCTGAAAAATAAAATAAAAACCCATTTTTTTGCCCACTGTTCTGATTTCAGAAAGAATGCCCACACTGCCAAGGTCCAGCTATTCAATGATATTCTAAACATGCTGAAAGAAAACACTTTTTCCCGTTCAAGTGAAGAAACCTATTTAGAACTCTGGCCCTCGAGTCCTAGAAAAATCCATAAACCAAAAACTAAAATAACTATTGCATTATCCCTCCAGTGAGCTTCTGGTCTACTCTGAAATCTTCTCTAAGTTGGCTATACCTGGAAGACCTCCAAATAGATCTATCCAGAAACCTTGCTCATCTAATACCCAAACTTCCTCTGGTGGTTAATTCCATGATGAAAGAGCAGCTCTTCTACTCTGACCTCCTTCCAGATGACAGTACTCCTCATCCTGCCCCAAGGGTGAGAGTACAGTTCCTGACATTGTGTAAGGATGGGAATGTAAATCAACCTCAAGAACTACCTGGTTGAAGGGATTTCTGCACTCCTGTCACCCTGTAAAATAAGTTGTTAGGGGCATAAACTCCTGATAGGGTGTCCCATGGCAGATCAGTTGAAGATGAGGGTCAGACATAGTTTTGTATAGAACTGACATCAGGATAGGTATATTAGTTCCTCCTCTGAACCACATTATCCAGCTGCTTCTGGTGGATCTCAAGGTGTACTTATGCATGATGAGACATATAATCCATCAAGTGAGTTTCAAGCCTACTCTGCAGTCTCCTCCCTGTTGGATATACCTGCAAGACCTCCAAAGGGATGCATACAGAAACCATACTGGAACCATGCTGTTCCAGTGCACAACATTACCTAAAGTAGATCATTCCAGTGTATAGGAGCAGTGGATTTACTCCAGCCTCCTTCCAGATGCTCAAACCCCTCACCTTCTCTCTAAGAGTGAGCCAGGCCACCTTGTGGAAGAAATTACCCAACACCATTTCCCAAAGATGAACAATGTAATGTGACTGACATCAAGCATCAACATCATTCCTTGATAAAGGTGTTTTTGTACCCACGAGACCTTATATGCTGAGTTGGTGGGGGCCGGCATCAGCTGCTGATCGGTTCTCCTAAGGCAAAGTGGTCCAAGGTGTGAAATGTCAAATGGTGTGCTATAGATACACTCTCTCACCCAGAAGATGGTGGCCTAGGGATGGATTTTGTTGGGGAATACCTGGATACATCTCTCTATGGGTTCCATTATGCAGTAAGCAACTTGGAGCTACCACCATGTAGAACTGCCACCTGGAAATATGGGCATAAGGGACAAGTATGAAAAAATTTGAATGGCTTGCTCGTGGTACTTGTATCCCCAGTCAAGTTCTGTTCATTATTTGATAAGCAGATGGTTGAGTCGGCCATGCGCGGTCTATCTAACAGTGCTTCCACATTTTCTACCAACCTCACATTATGCTGGTTGATGTTAGATAGTTTTTTGCACTATAAATGGTAAGTTTATGTTTTTTCACGTTACCTGTTGCTTTTTACTAAAACGTAGGTGACACGAGGAAACAAGACCAGATGTAGTAACAATTCACTTTGGTTTTAATCCTTCAGTAGCAACGGTTAATTTTAAAATAAGAAAAACTGAGCAACCTGCACTGCAACAAGGTTAAAAATAGTGATCTAAATCCATCCTCTACTGCCTACTGTGTGAGGAGGAGAAACAATATGATGAGACGGAATGCAAGCGTTTCAATGTTTGCATTGCAAGGGTTCAAATCTTAAAAAACGGCAAATAAATGACTAATAGAAGGCACAGAAACAAATATGCAAAGTGTTTATGTATCAACAAGATTATTTAAATTTCTAATGTAAACTCGCTAGTCGCACATTTTATGTTGCTGCATGTAGAAGACCTGGTTCTAGTGAGCAGTGATTGGCACTGCAGAAGAGGAAAGAGAAGCTTGACTGACAGGTGACAGATGTGGGGTGAAAACAACAAAATAGGTACTTAGTCCCAAAGATGGCGGTACAACGAAATGTAACAACATTCTAAAAAACACTTTTAAGAGCACAGTGGCATTAATGATCACTTGTGTGCAGAATAGAAATGAGAAAATCATTTGCAACCCACAGAAATGTTTGACTGAATTGATACAGAACATAAAAGTTCAAAGACTATCCAACCCTTTGTGGTGAGCCTTATTTCTCAAAAAATTACACTACGTGACATCCTGTCTAACCCTTTAAATCCTGAAAAGCCCATCCTCAGGCTCACAAGGATCATATACAAAATTCCACTCGTAAAACTTGATTTCTAATTTTAACATTGACATTTTCTTTTCATAGAGCTGTCAGAAGACGTATCACAGGAGAGTTCCATGTCACAGAAGAATTTACTCTGTCACTGTGGCAGATGTAAGCCATTTTGATATCTGTTACCTGGAAGGTCTTTACATCAATGCCTCATTTACTGGAATTGACCAAACACAAACATAACACTGCTTCAATATGTCCATCCTGAAATATTCCCTGGTGTTGTTACAGCTCTTCTTGCACTGTAGCTAAAAGAAAACATGCTGGATGGCTAGAAAATCTTAGTATTGGAGCTTTAGAGATCTCGTAGCAGACTTGCCTCAGTGAACATGTACCTAACTGCATCATACATGGGGACTGATCCATTTTCTGTTCTGATTACTGCTGACATTCCAGATTCTGCCTTAGCATGAATTTTAATATTACTACCCAGAATATTTGAGATCTAAATGTTGAACTAAACTACATTTTTGTTTTGTCTCGATTGAAAGGCTGGTCCATGTGTATAAACCATCTGTAAAAGGAATATTTTGAAGAATTTGGAAAGATGGAGATGTAATCTACAAAAATAGATTAAAAGATATTAGACAACAAAGCGGTTTTCATGGTCAGGTCTAGGCCCATGTACTCCTGCTGTATACTGCACTCTATGGAACCATCCTGGGTCCTGACTGGCAACCACTCACCCCGGTCTCCTTAAAGGAACCATCTATTTGCTGCAGCTGTATTATATGTGGGCGTCCCCTTAGTCTTGTTGAGCAGATAGGGTCACCAGCACTGAGGAATGTTTCAACACGTGCATGTTGAAACATGCACAGCAAAACCCATCACATGGATGTATTGCCATAACTGACATGCCCTCACAATTCAGTCAGTCCACTTCATCTCATTCTCCCTACATAACCCCTCATTTGACACAGTCATTCCAGTAGTACTCAAGGTGTCTTTGGATAGACCTAGTACAAAAGACGCTCAGTAATCATCTTTCATCACTGATTAGCATCCAGTTGTCACAACTATATAACAAATTATTTATTTAAATTTTATGTTGTATCGTTTTGTGTAAGGTGCCTTGAGACGGCTTTTGCTGTGATTTGGCGCATTATAAGCTAATTAAATTAAATTAAATTAAAACCAGAAGCACCGGACCCTACAGACTTGGACCGTTGTCCTCCTACAGATATCATCATTGCCAGAATTTTCTATCCAGAGACCTCATGTCTCCACAAGCTCTGCGACGAGATCGCCTCAAGGCACTTCACACAGCATAATAAAAACAGAGAAAACTGAATAAAAAATTTAAAAACACAATAAAAAGACAAAACCATAAAAGAACACAAGAATAAAAACACATCATAACACAATAAAACTAATGATAAAACAAGGAAAACAAATGAGTCTTTAAACGTGATTTAAAAGTGTCTACAGTATCTGACCGTCATATGTGTGCCGGGAGATCATTCCACAGAGCTGGGACACGGTAGGAGAAAGCTCTGTGGCCGGCAGACTTTTTATTCACTCATGGAACACAGAAAAGTCCTGCACCCAGGTCAGCCAGATAGGGAGGCGCAAGTCCATGAACAATTTTCTAAGCTAATAACAGTACCTTAAAATATGATCTCTAGTGTAGGGATGCCAAAATGGGCGTAATGTGGTCCAACTTTCTGCGTTGTGTCAAAGGTCTGGCAGCAGCATTTTGAACCAGTCGAAGACCTCTAATCCTGGACTGTGGTAAACCAGAAAATAGAGCATTACAATAGTCCAATCTAGAAGAGACAAATGCATGAATCAAAGTCTCAGGATGAGCCATAGACAGGATGGGATGGATCTTTGTTATATTTCGCAAATGGAAGAAAGCAGTCCTTGTAATGTGCCTAGATGTTTTGTGGGGCCGAAAATAATCCCTATTGTTCTTCATGTTTAGTGATTTAGCTTTTTTCCCCTCTTGGACCAAACAATGCAGTCTCACATCAGTTGATGATGGCATCACTCTGTTAGATCATGATGCCCTCATGAAATGTGGTAGATTTTCATGATGGTATCACAATCTAATTTTGCGATGGTATCACTATCTAATAGATCGTGAATTGCTGCGAGACTGGGCTGTTTTGTGGACCTGCTGTGGGACAGTTAGGGTTAGGATTAGACTGCTCCATCATGAAAATCTACTACATTTCATGATCGTATCACAATCTAATATCGTGAGACTGGGCTGGAACAAAACATCTGGATCATGCTGGTCCATTCAGTGGAGTACCAGCCTTGGCTGGAAACATAACCCACGATGGACTGATGTTCCATTCTGGGGAAGTCATAGACTCTCATCTGCTTTATGCTACGGTACCCATGGATAAATACTGGCTGATGGGCCTCAGGTCATGGATAGGACTTCTTCCAGTTTATAGAGCTAATCTGCTCTACTGGACTTAAGTTTTTTTAGTACCTTGGTTGACGCCATACTTTTTGTTACTGTACATTTACATCTATGAACACCATCTGCACTGCATTAAAGATGCAGCTTTGATTTTGTGCAATGATCATATGAGGTCGTACAGCTCAAGTGAAATCAGCAGGGATATTAAACTGATCCTGAAGTTATTAAACTTGTGACTTCTCAAGCTGACTCAAGTTCACAGCAAAGGCTGTGAAACTCACCATTTCAAAAAGGTAGGAGCCTGTCATCCACACACAAAGGCTTGAAATGAATAACAACACAATTTTGAGCAGTTCTCTTTTTCTTTAGGGCAGTGCAGTCTGGGTTCAACCACCAAATACGGGATAACAGCATGACTGAATCACGATCCCAACATCGTCATTATGGTAACCGTCCTGTCGAGATAACATGGTGTGAACCAGAGCGCAAATGTGTGATAGAGAAACATGCTTCATTGCCATGCATGTGTTTGATGACTGCATTCTTTCTGTGTATTAAGCAGGTGAATGTAAATAAGTGTAAATAAAAGCAAGCACCTATTCCACAAGTGGGTGGCAGTGGAGCGTGGGTGGGTTTTTCAAGATGAAAACAATGTGAAATTGCTGGAGACTGTCGATGAAAAGAAATGGAGAAAAAAAGCAGCTGCTTGTCGCTCACACCGCTGTGTGGCTATGTGCTGTATAAAGCTAGGGAGAAAGACATTCTTTAAAAATAAGGCCGCTGCATTTCTGAAGGAGAACTATTCACTGCAGTACAGCGACGGAAGCAGAAATTATATATACGTACATATGCACTTTTGTACAGATAATTACTGCATATCAACAGTTATATGAACCCTTTAAGTATATGAATGTGGTTGCTGCACAGAGGTGTTTGGTGATGTCGATATCTTTGCAGGAGAATGAAGGGCTGTGTCTTTAGCGTCCTGGTGCTTCTTGTCTTAATGATTGTGAGACTTGGGGCCTCATTTATCAATTGATCCTATGTACAGATTTGTGTGTAAACCATGCATATGAGCATTTCTATACAAGGTGTGTAATTTACCAACTTGTAATTACACACCATCTTATGATTAGGAATGTGTGTAAATATATGCACAACTCTGACTGTGCGTACACACAGCATCTAGTGGTAGAACAGGGGAACTGCAATGAGAAAGTATTGCTGCCATCATAATATGCAACCTTGTGCACATACGTTCTTTATTCCTTTGAATTATAGGTACTGTATTTTCTGGAGTTTACTATAACAGACTTGAGTTATCAGCACACCCCCCCCCCCCCCCCCCCCCACCCACCCAACCCCACCCCCAAACGTGGACTGGACACCTGCATTGACTCTCATCAATTGTTGTTGTGTTGTGTTCTGTATTGTAAACCTTTTTGGGAGACTAAGCAGAGGGTCACCCCTTTGAGTCTGGTCTGCTTGAGGTTTTTTCCTCAAATCATCAGAGAGTGTTTTTCCTTACCACTGTCATTTGTGTGCTTGCTCTAGGGGTTGGTAAGGTTAGACCTTACTTGTATGAACCGCACTGAGACAGCTTTGTTGTGATTTGGCGCTATATAAATGAAATAAGTTAAATTGAGAGTTGCAGGTATCAGAGAAGTGACTAGTAAGAATATTTTACTACCTTATAAAAATGTGCAGGTAGCCCTCGCACCTGTTAAAAATACCTCTTGAAGAGGAAAACCTCATATACAAGTCACACCAGTATATAAGTCGCAAATATCAGCTCTTTATTTTGGGATGTTTGTGCATTGTTGCAGTGCAGTTTTTCTTATTTGCATTTGTTCTTTTATTATTTTGTTTAGTGCTTTGATTCATGGAAAAGTCCTATATAAATGGTAATTATTATTGTAATTATTATTATCTTACCAAAACCAAGTTTTGTAAGATATGTTAGTCAGTATGTACAGTTATGCTCAAATGTTTACATACCCTGGCAGATTTTTTTTTTTTGGCCATTTTCCAGAGAATATGAACAATAACACAAAAACGTTTTTTTACTCATGGTTAGTGGTTGGGTGAAGCCATTTATTGGCAAACAACAGTGTTTACTCTTTTCAAATCATAATGAGTACAGAAACTACCCAAATGAACCTGATCCAAAGTTTGTTCTGTGTATTGACTGACTGTGTATTGTCCTCTTTAACATCAATGACAACTTGGAGTCTTTTGTGGTAGTTTGTGGACGAGGCTCTCTGATGGTAAAGCTACCATTGAATATGTTTTGGACTTTATTTACATCAACTACAAAGAAATACAAACAATATGGCACTCTATGGTAAATCTGCATGCAGTAGACAGTTCTCAAAAACTGAGTGACTGTGCAAGAAGTAGAAAAGTGAAAAAAGCCACCAAGACACCCAGACAACCCAGAAGAAGTTATAGGCTTACATGGCTGTGAATGGAGAAATTATGCACAGTGCAAGCTTTGCATTTTGTATCACCACTTATCCATCTTCATGATAAAGTGGTATAGAGGAGGATAAAAGGAAGACCTGAAAGTTTAGCTACAAATTGCCAGAAAGTACATCTGAGATGCAAGCCTAGATTTGATCTGTTTTGGTGAAAGAAAATCCTTCTCTGCTCTACTCCATTATGAAGCTAAGAGTAGTGATGCTTGGAATCATTGCATTTTTCACCTTTAACTCACTGTGCAGCACACAGTTTACATTGCAGACACTTGGAACTTCACAAATAGCAGCCCTAGCAAGGTACCTTTCAGCGCACAAAAAAATCAAGCTCAACATCAAAGGTCAAGGTCACAGCTAGGTCAAACATAAAATTCAAGGAAACAACTTTCTGGTCGCAATTTTTGAAATTTTGCCTCCAAATATGGCATGAACATAGTGATAGGCCTTGCCCATAAGCCATTACCTGGGTTAAACAATTGATCTTGACCTTCACAGTTTCACTTGAGGTCAAATGTCACCTAAATAAGGTCAAACTTCAGATTACAGCAAAACATGTCGTGTAATACATCACATTAAAGGAATTAAATGAGGGGATCCAGAAGATAGCAAAGGTTTTACGTAATTACGTCATTTGATGATGTCATCATGCAAAAAGCATGCAAAATTTTGATTTTTAAGGGTTTTGTTAACTCACTGTGCAGCACACAGTTTACATCGCAGACTCTTGCAACTTCAGATATAGCAGCCCTAGCAATGTACCTTGCAGCATATAAAAGGATTAAGATCAAGGTCACAGCAAGGTCAAATACTAAATTCAACAAAACAACCTTCCTGATCACAATTTTTGAAATTTTCCCTCCAAATTTAGCATGGACACAGTGATTTGCCTTGCCCATAATAAGTGATTGACCTTGACCTTCAGGGTTTCGCTTGAGATCAAATGCCACCTAAATTAGGTCAAATTTCAGATTACAGTAAAACATGTCGTGTAATACACCAAATTAAAGGGCTTGATGAGAGGATCCAGAATATAAATATCTATAATAAATATAAATAAAAAGATTTAGGTAATGGCATCATTTGATGATGTCATCACAATATAACCTGCAAAATTTTGATCTTTTTAGGTTGTGACAGTGTGTAAATTATCATCGCACTCTTGTAAAATCACATGCAGCAGTCCTACAGACAAGGTCAAGGTCACAGGAAGGTCAAACACTAAAATCACCAAAAAAGCCTTGCTGGTCGCAGTTTGAGCTTTTTTGCCTCCACATTTGGCATGGATATAGTGTATTCCCTTGCCTGTCAGTCCCTCTTCATGGTGGTCATTCCTCGCAGTAGTCTCTTTTGTTCACCTTTTGGCAAGATACCAGTCACTCTCAGGGTGACAGTTTTCATGATTATTATTATTATTATGAACAAATGTGTGATTTTTCAGTATATAAGTTGCAGGACCTCCAAAACTCATAAAAAACAAAACAAAAAACAACAACAAAAACACAACTTGTAAATACTGAACACAATTAATAATTATGTTGAGTTTGAAACAAACATGCAGCCTCATTGATGTAAAAACCAATAAAAGATACCTGTCTGAACAAAATACCAGCTTTAAACCTCAGCAACAAGCGCACTGGTGTCTGCCTGATATTATAAGGCATGAATCAAATATGTAGTTTACCTACTGCAATTTAATATGAAAAAACTGGCCCACATTATTATTTCTGCTCAAATTTGACAAGGAAAGACTTTATCTTTATGGAGACAGCTTAATCTTAAAAGTAGAGAGGGTGTCTGTCTCCCTAATCCGAATTGGGAGCTGGTTCCACAGGAGAGGAGCCTGAAAGCTGAAGGCTCTGCCTCCTATTCTACTCTTACAAACCCTAGGAACTACAAGTAAGCCTGCAGTCTGAGAGCGAAGCGCTCTATTGGGGTGACATGGTACTATGAGGTCCGTAAGATAAGATGGGACCTGATTATTCAAAACCTTATAAGTAAGAAGAAGAATTTTAAATTCTATTCTGGAATTAACAGGGAGCCAATGAAGAGAAGCCAATATGGGTGAAATATGCTCTCTCCTTCTAGTCCCTGTCAGTACTCTAGCTGCAGCATTTTGAATTAACTTAAGGCTTTTCAGGGAACTTTTAGGACAACCTGATAATAATGAATTACAGTAGTCCAGCCTAGAAGAAATAAATGCATGAATTAGCTTTTCAGCATCACTCTGAGACAAGACCTTTCTAATTTTAGAGATATTGCGCAAATGCAAAAAGCAGTCCTACATATTTGCTTAATATGCGCATTGAAGGACATATCCTGATCAAAAATGACTCCAAGATTTCTCACAGTATTACTGGAGGTCAGGGTAATGCCATCCAGAGTAAGGATCTGGTTAGATACCATGTTTCTAAGATTTGTGGGGCCAACTACAATAACTTCAGTTATATCTGAATTTAAAAGCAGGAAATTAGAGGTCATCCATGTCTTTATGTCTGATAGACATTCCTGCAGCTTAACTAATTGGTGTGTGTCCTCTGGCTTCATGGATAGATAAAGCTGGGTATCATCTGCGTAACAATGAAAATTTAAGCAATGCTTTCTAATAATACTGCCTAAGGGAAGCATGTATAAAGTGAATAAAATCGGTCCAAGCACAGAACCTTGTGGAACTCCATAATTAACCTTAGTCTGTGAAGAAGACTTCCCATTTACATGAACAAATTGTAATCTATTAGATAAATATGATTCAAATCACTGCAGCGCAGTGCCTTTAATACCTATGGCATGCCTTAATCTCTGTAATAAAATTTTATGGTCAACAGTATCAAAAGCTGCACTGAGGTCTAACAGGACGAGCACAGAGATGAGTCCACTGTCTGAGGCCATAAGAAGATCATTTGTAACCTTCACTAATGCTGTTTCTGTACTATGATGAATTCTGAAACCTGACTGAAACTCTTCAAACAGACCATTCCTCTGCAGATAATCAGTTAGCTGTTTTACAACTACCCTTTCAAGAATTTTTGAGAGAAAAGGAAGGTTGGAGATTGGCCTATAATTAGCTAAGATAGCTGGGTCAAGTGATGGCTTTTTAAGTAATGGTTTAATTACTGCCACCTTAAAAGCCTGTGGTACATAGCCAACTAATAAAGACAGATTGATCATATTTAAGATTGAAGCATTAATTAACAGTAGGGCTTCTTTGAGCAGCCTGGTAGGAATGGGGTCTAATAGACATGTTGGTGGTTTGGAGGAAGTGACTAATGAAAGTAACTCAGACAGAACAATCGGAGAGAAAGAGTCTAACCAAATACCAGCATTACTGAAAGCAGTCGAACATAAAGATATGTCTTTGGGATGGTTATGAATAATTTTTTCTCTAATAGTTAAAATTTTATTTGCAAAGAAAGTCATGAAGTCATTACTAGTTAAAGTTAAAGGAATACTCGGCTCAGTAGAGCTCTGACTCTTTGTCAGCCTGGCTACAGTGCTGAAAAGAAACCTGGGGTTGTTCTTATTTTCTTCAATTAGTGATGAATAGTAAGATGTCCTAGCTTTATGGAGGGCTTTTTTTTATAGAGCAACAGACTCTTTTTCCAGGCTAAATGAAGATCTTCTAAATTAGTGAGATGCCATTTCCTCTCCAGCTTACGGGTTATCTGCTTTAAGCTGCGAGTTTGTGGGTTATACCACGGAGTCAGGCACTTCTGATTTAGGGCTCTCTTTTTCAGAGGAACTGCAGCATCCAAAGTTGTGCTCAATGAGGATGTAAAGCTATTGACGAGATAATCTATCTCACTCACAGAGTTTAGGTAGCTACTCTGCACTGTGTTGGTATATGGCATTGAAGAACATAACAAAGAAGGAATCATATCCTTAAACCTAGTTACAGCACTTTCAGAAAGACTTCTACTGTAATGAAACTTATTCCCCACTGCTGGGTAGTCCATTAAAGTAAATGTAAATGTTATTAAGAAATGATCAGACAGAAGGGGGTTTTCATGGAATACTGTTAAGTCTTCAATTTCTATGCCATATGTCAGAACAAGATCTAAAGTGTGGCTAAGGTGGTGGGTGGGCTCATTTACATTTTGAGCGAAGCCAACTGAGTCTAATAATAGATTAAATGCAGTGTTGAGGCTGTCATTCTCAGCATCTATGTGGATGTTAAAATCACCCACTATAATTATCTTATCTGAGCTAAGCACTAAGTCAGACAAAAGATCTGAAAAATCACAAAGAAACTCACAGTAACGACCAGGTGGACGATAGATAATAACAAATAAAACTGTTTTTTGAGACTTCCAATTTGGATGGACAAGACTAAGAGTCAAGCTTTCAAATGAATTAAAGCTCTGTCTGGGTCTTTGATTAATTAATAAGCTGGAGTGGAAGATTGCCGCTAATCCTCCTCCTCGACCCGTGCTTCGAGCATTTTGACAGTTAGTGTGACTCGGGGGTGTTGACTCATTTAAACTAACATATTCATCCTGCTGTAACCAGGTTTCTGTAAGGCAGAATAAATCAATATGTTGATCAATTATTATATCATTTACTAACAGGGACTTAGAAGAGAGAGACCTAATGTTTAATAGACCACATTTAACTGTTTTAGTCTGTGGTGCAGTTGAAGGTGCTATATTATTTTTTCTTTTTGAATTTTTATGCTTAAATAGATTTTTGCTGGTTATTGGTAGTCTGGGAGCAGGCACCGTCTCTACGGGGATGGGGTAATGAGGGGATGGCAGGGGGAGAGAAGCTGCAGAGAGGTGTGTAAGACTACAACTCTGCTTCCTGGTCCCAACCCTGGATAGTCACGGTTTGGAGGATTTAAGAAAATTGGCCAGATTTCTAGAAATGAGAGCTGCTCCATCCAAAGTGGGATGGATGCCGTCTCTCCTAACAAGACCAGGTTTTCCCCAGAAGCTTTGCCAATTATCTATGAAGCCCACCTCATTTTTTGGACACCACTCAGACAGCCAGCAATTCAAGGAGAACATGCGGCTAAACATGTCACTCCCGGTCCGATTGGGGAGGGGCCCAGAGAAAACTACAGAGTCCGACATTGTTTTTGCAAAGTTACACACCGATTCAATATTAATTTTAGGGACCTCCGATTGGCGTATCCGGGTGTCATTTCTGCCAACGTGAATTACAATTTTACCAAATTTACGCTTAGCCTTAGCCAGCAGTTTCAAATTTCCTTCAATGTCGCCTGCTCTGGCCCCCGGAAGACATTTGACTATGGTTGCTGGTGTCGCTAACTTCACATTTCTCAAAACAGAGTCTCCAATAACCAGAGTTTGATCCTCAGCGGGTGTGTCGCCGAGTGGGGAAAAACAGTTAGAGATGTGAACGGGTTGGTGGTGTACAGGGGGCTTCTGTTTAGAACTATGCTTCTTCCTCACAGTCACCCAGCCGGCCTGCTTTCCCGGCTGCTCGGCATCTGCTGGGGGACAGCTAACAGCAGCTAATTTACCTTGGTCTGCACCAACTACAGGGGCCTGGCTAGCTGTAGGATTTTCCAAGGTGCGGAGCCGAGTCTCCAATTCGCCCAGCCTGGCCTCCAAAGCTACGAACAAGCTACACTTATTACAAGTACCGTTACTGCTAAAGGAGGCCGAGGAATAACTAAACATTTCACACCCAGCGCAGAAAAGTGTGGGAGAGACAGGAGAAGCCGCCATGCTAAACTGACTAAGAGCTAATAGCTGTGCTAAGCTAGCGGATTCCTAAAAACACACAAAGTGAAGAATGTGAAAATAATTTAGAGGTGATTCAGCAGAGAGGGTGCTTTAGTTAAGGCACGTGAAGATTACACTGTGAAATAAATTGTTATCTAGTTATCTAGATCAATCTAACTACGCAGATTAAACAGCTAACAGATACAGCAAAACACCGCTGTGCTCCGGAACAGGAAGTGATACAATACCGCAGTGAAAGCCAACCACCAGTGTTTAGAATTGGAACATGAGGAAGCCGACACCAGGATGCTGTTGTATCTGATGGATGCCACAATTCAAGGATGCAGCAGTGCACTTTTGAGGACAGTGGACACAGATGTGGTGGCATTGACATGTTGCTGTCAGCCAGCTCAATATCAACGAGTTGTCGGTGGCATTTGGAGCAGGAACAGATTTCCAGTGCCTGCCTGCACATGACATGGATGCAGCACTTGGGCCTGTGAGATCCAGATGCCTGCCTATGTTCCATAGCATAACTAGTGGCTACGACACAGTATCCTCCTTTAATGGAATTGGTAAATCAACCTGAAGTGATAACCCATTTCCTGGCTCTCTCTTGTGCTCCTCCTGACATTGCAGAGAGTCAGATGGCAACCTTCGAACGTATGACAAAAACAAGTGATCAGACTGAAGTGAATAGAGCAAGAAGGCCAACTGAAAACATTCCTCTAACCCAAGCAGCACGCAGGGAGCATGTAAGAAGAGCAGTATACCAGGGAGAACACATATAGAGCTTCCTGATCCAAGCAACTGGGGATGGAAAAGAAACTCAGAAGAACAATGGGAACCAAAGTGGACAACCCTTCCTGAGGCATCACAATCCTGACCTGAGTTACTCAAATATGGATGCACTAAAGCTTGCAAAGGCTGCTGTATGTTATGTGTCGGACGCAGCTCGGAGAACCGACCAGCGTTTGAAGGACCCAGTATGAAATAAGCAGAGCACGGTACAAAGGCTAACTGAATTTAATACATAACAGTGATAATAACAAAAAGTGCGGTCTGGCGTGGTGCGCTCCCAGCAGCGCTAACGGTCCGGAGCCAGAAGCTGTTTCGGACCCAAGGACCCCGCCGACACCCCCCAGGTGGCCGCAACAACCGAGTCTGTGAAAGAAGGAACCATTATGTGAGTCCACACTCTACACACAGAACACTTAAAGGTGTACAAACAGCAAACACTTCCTGGCTTGATTACTGATCAGCTTCCCAACCTGCAGGCATGGAACATCCCGTTCACAAAACTCCACCGCAGTGGAAGCTGATACATGACTAACAAACAGCTCAATACAATAAGGTGTGAGGGACACCACATTTACTGACTGTATAACTGTTAGTCACAAAATCTAACGTACCTCAGGAAGTGTGCTGACGAGCGTGAGACCTCACCCCCTCCTCTTTCAGACTGTGCATCAAACCTGGACGTTCTCAGCATCCGCTGTTGATGAGATGGCTCCCAAGACGACGATCTCACCCGTCTGGTCACAAGGTCGAGTCTCTGGCAAATACACACTGTGCACTCCAGTCTTAAATGCCAACATGTTCCACTCCATCCAGATGCACCACAGCTGTGAGTCCTGACGAGTCGCAGGTGATCAGGGTGAGGTCCTGACAGCCTCAGCAACACAGCCACTCAGTCCCAAATGCACGCCACCTGGGAGGAAAACCAAAAAACAGAAACAAACCGGCAGCCAGGCCCCCCCCAGCCATATAACAGTACCCCACCCTCACGGGAAGCCTCCCGGCGACCACACACACCTGGCCCAGGAGAAACACCCCCCTCCAGGGACCATGGCTGGAAACCGCGTCTGCGTTCATCCTCCAACAGACTGGTTGAACTGGCTGCATCTTTGCCCCTGTCTCCGACAGTCTCTTAGCACAGGTGTGGCCAGGAGTTCTTACACCTGTGCGGTCAGCCTTTATCCAAACATGTGTGATTAGTCATAAAACAAAACAACCAAAACACCCCCCCCTCCCCAGGGGACCGTCCCATCAAACCCCAGGGAAGGGGAGAAAGGAAAAACAACCCAAACCCAAGCCTACAAACAAAAATACTAAAACACCCCCCCCCCCCCCCCCAGAAGACCGTTCCATCAAACCCTAGGGAAGGGGAGAAAAGAAAAACCCAAACTTGAGCTCACAAACACAAATGCCAAAATACCCCCCCCCCCCCCCCCCCCAGAGGACCGCCCCATCAAACCCCAGGGAAGGGGAGAAAAGAAAAACCCAAACTCGAGCTCACAAACAAAAATGCCAAAATACCCCCCCTCCTCCCCCCAAACGACACGTAGGGACCAACACCCCCCAGAGGGCCACCCGCCAGCTCCAGGAGTAATAACCACGGCCGAGGTCCCTCTGGGATCCAACGTCACCCACGGGGACTACCAGCGCCTCCCAGAGGACCACTCGTCAACCCCAGGAGACGCCTCCCCTCATGACCAATGGACCCAGCCTCGGCCGTCCACGACTAGATGGACCCAACGCCCTTTCCCCCCCAGAGGACACCACAGTCAAACCCTGAGGGCGGAAACTGGGGGGCGAAAACAAAAAGACACCCCAAACCCCCCCCCTCCCCTCCCGGGTGCAGAGGCTACCTGGGAAACGCCCAGCACAACCTAACTGCACCCCTCCAGCAATGCCGACACTACGGCACACCCGGCTGGAGTCAGAGGAGAAGAGAGGGCATAACAAAAAACAAAGAGAAAAAACAACCCAAGTACCACCCCATCACCCCCCAGGGGACCGTTCCATCTAACCCTGGGGATGTGAAACAAAAAGAAATAAAAGAAAAACAAACAGACCAACACACAGTCGTTTGGGTCCTTTTTTTTTGTTCTTTGTCAAACAGGCTGCAGGGTCACAACCCCAGACAAATAGTGAACAACAAAAAATAAAATCCCACACAAAACCAACTCAAACAACACCCACACAAAATGAACTAACACAAAACAAATCAGTGAGTTATACCGTCAAGCTCAACCAAATGGAACACACCTGTTCCTACTCAAGAGCTTGACGGTAACGTGATTCAGTCACCACAAGGGGGAGCCAGAGTGCTAAAAACAAAAAAAAACCCCTTTGGCGACAGAAAAAACAAACGAGCTGCTTTTATGTGCGCAGCTGAGTGCAACACACAACCAAAATGTGCTCAACTAAATAACGTAAATAACGCCGGAGCTGATACAACAGACGCAGTAGTTACCTTTGTCCGGGGAAACGGGGCTACGACTGTAACACAGGAAGCCCAGCGACCCGTGCTAACAGAGCTCCGCTGTGCGCGTGAACCCATTACAAACGCACTCTTGCAGCTCCCGTTTAAACCTCTTATCCGGTCGGAGTGCGACGCGAAGCCGTCGCCAGTCACACTCCACCACGACCCACGGATAAGGCACAACACAGGAACACGGCTGCAAGAGAGCACAAATCAGTATCCAGTAATGGGTTCTCAAACACGCACCTTCCGGGCGGAGAGCCCCGCAACTGATCCGGATAACCACTGAACGTCTGCTGCTGCCTTCCCGGCGCGTTACCGTCTCTGCTACCGCTGGGTCCATGATGTTTGGCCAGAGACTACTGTTATGTGTCGGACGCAGCTCGGAGAACCGACCAGCGTTTGAAGGACCCAGTATGAAATAAGCAGAGCACGGTACAAAGGCTAACTGAATTTAATACATAACAGTGATAATAACAAAAGTGCGGTCTGGCGTGGTGCGCTCCCAGCAGCGCTAACGGTCCGGAGCCAGAAGCTGTTTCGGACCCAAGGACCCCGCCGACACCCCCCAGGTGGCCGCAACAACCGAGTCTGTGAAAGAAGGAACCATTATGTGAGTCCACACTCTACACACAGAACACTTAAAGGTGTACAAACAGCAAACACTTCCTGGCTTGATTACTGATCAGCTTCCCAACCTGCAGGCATGGAACATCCCGTTCACAAAACTCCACCGCAGTGGAAGCTGATACATGACTAACAAACAGCTCAATACAATAAGGTGTGAGGGACACCACATTTACTGACTGTATAACTGTTAGTCACAAAATCTAACGTACCTCAGGAAGTGTGCTGACGAGCGTGAGACCTCACCCCCTCCTCTTTCAGACTGTGCATCAAACCTGGACGTTCTCAGCATCCGCTGTTGATGAGATGGCTCCCAAGACGACGATCTCACCCGTCTGGTCACAAGGTCGAGTCTCTGGCAAATACACACTGTGCACTCCAGTCTTAAATGCCAACATGTTCCACTCCATCCAGATGCACCACAGCTGTGAGTCCTGACGAGTCGCAGGTGATCAGGGTGAGGTCCTGACAGCCTCAGCAACACAGCCACTCAGTCCCAAATGCACGCCACCTGGGAGGAAAACCAAAAAACAGAAACAAACCGGCAGCCAGGCCCCCCCCAGCCATATAACACTGTAAATGTTACAAAGCTGCTTTGAGGTGTACTGCCCTTTCCTAATGTAGTGGGGCATGTGAAAGTGAACTCTTTTGACTTTGGTGCAAACCAGAATTCAATGATGGCATCACCCGGGGCAGTAGATAACTGTGTGCTTAATGGAAGTGCTAATGATAGTTTTGCAGCATATAACCCCTGGAGCCCCCTGGGCTGGAGCCTATTGCAGCAGTCATAGTGCGTGAGGCAGGGTACACCCTGGATAGGATGCCAGTCTATGGTGGGCTACATATAGACAAACAAATTTACATGCACACCTACGCCTTTGGAAGTGGTATAGTAGAGAAGCTTGAATCTTCGACTGGACTAGGTTGCTTGACACGAGGACGTCAAGCAACCTCTCCTGGCAGCTCTCATTCACGTCATCAGGAGACTCAGGAGAGCTGCCAGGAGAGGCGTCAGACAGCTACCCTGTCATTAGGAGGGTGCTAACTAGAGCACAATAGGTGCTCATTAAAACTCTTGTTTAGTCACTAGCCAATAGCAGTCTGCCTCTCAGTAGGAGGGGCTGGTTAGGTTTACAACTCCAGCTTTTGTGGCTTCTGTTTGTTCTTCTCTACAAGAGTCAAGACAGAAGTCAGACTACCAGAGCAAGAATTTTAGCTGAGGAAGCTTCTGTGATTTGAAGCGAAATGTCCTCGCGTTAAGCAACCCAGTCCAGTCGAAGATTCAAGCTTCTCTACTATGGAAACCATCTGGACAACTGAGAGCCTTCACAGAAACTTTGGAAGTGGTAGGATGCCGGCGCACCCGGAGGGAACCCACGCTAACATGGGAAGAACATGCAAACTCCACACAAAAAGGCTCATGTGGGAAGTGATCCCACGACCTTTCTTGCTGTGAAGCAATAGTGCTAACCACTAAGCCACAGTCCCGTCCAAATTGCAATCAGAACATATCAAATCATTAATACCCTGGATCTTTGTCCTGATCCAGGACAATCTCAAACCCAGTCACATTATTTCCATTTACCCAAAATGTGTGTGTACACGTATGGCCTTCAATAATACAGTTATTCTCCTAGATTGCTCTCAAGGTGATGTTCGCTACAAACTCAGCGAACGTTCATTTGTGATGGACATTATAAAAACATTGTGACATGCTCATTCATTCAAGAAGCACAGAGACACTGATGTTCCTCAACATAAGTCAGCGGGGATGTGAGCTAGCATCCTGTGTGCATGCAAAATTGTTCATTTAGTGGTGGTGTAGGAGAGGCGGTTCAAAAAAGCGCCTGTCTGAGCCTGAGTCATTTACATAGGTAATGGTAGGGGTAGTGCTCAAAAATGTGTGGGGGTGGAAAATGTACAATCCTCCACCAGCACACAAAAACAGCCGGAGAGAGAGACAAGAAAGAGACAGAGGGAGCTGTAGGTGTCAGGTACTTGAAGCACTCTGAAATGACGGGTAATTACATTTGAAATTACTGATGGGAACAGGAGCGAACTCCCTGACTTTGGTTGCGCAGGGAAATGCATTAAGAGTGCTGAAATTAGTGAGTAATAGGTAATTTCCACAATTCCTGTGTTTAAACAGTGCTAATTTGCATAGCTGAACACAGAGGCTCTTCATTGAACAACAAATCACACTGATTCTGCATCTCTGTGGATTCTCTTCCAAATTGTCAGTACTGTTTATTTACTTCGTTTTTGCATCTTGAGTATCGCAGTAGCAAACACAAATCACAAAATATTCTTCAAGAGGGACCTTGAGGCCAACTATGAGAGTTTGGGTGAGAGTTTGAACCTTTCCTCATCACTTCTTTGTGATGTCATAAGGTAAATATGCTGCAGGCTCTGATGTTTTCCCAAATGTTTATTGAGACAGCGGTAACACATAAGCTCCGCCCCTCCTGTGCCAGTTGGTGGAAAGAGCATAACTGAAAATTGTTTTCTTCTTGAAATGTAAAATAAGACTTTAAAATGTTTACCAGCTCAACCTGTTTATCACAATGTCATCTGCAAACATCATAGTCCATGCCCATTTAGCGGACTCTTAGAACAGGACTAACGGTTTTTTACCACATTTCATAAAATTCAGTTTTACAAAATGACTGTGAACAAAATAACTGGAGGGGTTTACATTTAATTTGGATCAAACTTAGTGGAATGATTGATGGTTAGCTGAGGGAAAAATGGCTTGATTTTTGAGAAATATCAGTTAAAAACCACAACCACAAGTCAAGTCTGGGAGTGTGTGTTGGTGCTATATGTCACCGCATCAACCACACCACGGAACCGCCTTGGTTCCAGGATGGCTCACAGGCAGACAACTGGCCCATCCCCATCATTTAAGAGTCCATCTCTCTGCTACAGCCAGGTGGACGTTTCCTTGGTCTTCTCCAGCACCTGGGGTCCTCAACACCAAGGTGCTGGGTCACACAGACAGACACGCATCACCCGGACAAAATGTTGTAGCGGATGCTCCCTCACAATCACAGTCACTTACATCACTCTCACAAATGCAGGCCAATATCAAAACTTGGGCCCAGTGCTTAAACACA
The DNA here is from genome assembly GCF_902500255.1 of Thalassophryne amazonica. Taxonomy (NCBI): domain Eukaryota; kingdom Metazoa; phylum Chordata; class Actinopteri; order Batrachoidiformes; family Batrachoididae; genus Thalassophryne; species Thalassophryne amazonica. The sequence goes on along the minus strand of NC_047103.1, from coordinate 137,328,043 downwards.
GTTCTGAGGAATTAGTTAAAGAAAGGCCTTGTAGATACTCCTGAATCAATAATGACATAACTCGAAGGGTACTCGGAGAGATCACACCTCCTCCAGGGAACTAATACTCTCACCAAATATTTCATTAATTAATCTTTAAAAGTAACCTCTGGAAGTAACGTCTTGAAGACTGGCTCTGAAGACCCAATCCCCCCGCACCCCAACCAAGTGGTGCTGCCCTGGAGGCTGCGTGGACTTAATAACTCAAAAAAAATGTTGATGTTCCTCTGTATTATTAAAAATGATTTTTATTAATATGACCTAAGCAGTAGGTCACCCTTTTGAGTCTGGTCTGCTTGAGGTTTCTTCCTCAGTATCATCAGAGGAAGTTTTTCCTTACCACTGTCTCCTGTGTGCGTACTCTAGGGTTGGTAAGGTTAGACCTTACTTGTGTGAAATGCCTTGAGGCAACTTCACTGTGATTTGGCGCTATATAAATGAAATGAACCTGTTATTACTACTAAACTTTGATATGAAGTCATATATCACCTTTTTCTTGGTCACATGACCCTTGACCTTGGGTGACCTTGAAAAGTCAAATTCAGCTTTAACTGTTTGGAGCCAATATGGATTAAACATGGTGGAATGGGTGTATGTTAGTCAAGGATAAAATGATTTAATTTTGGAAAGAATTGTTTGAATGTCAAGCAGATACACAAACATAAATTATAGTCATAATAAATAATAAATAATGAATTTGCATGGCTCAGTGTTAAACATGGAATGTCTATCTATCTATCTATCTATCTATTTTTCTATCTATGCATCCGCAAAGTATCACTATGCTTCACTTATTCCAAAATGGAGTAAATCCATTTTTTCCATCAAACTTCTACTCACAACACTCCATAATGACAACATGAAAAACGTTTCTTGAAATTTCTGCAAATGTATTAAAATAAAAACTAAGAAATAATGTGTAAATAAGTATTCACACCCTTTGCTGAATACTTGTTGATGCACCTTTGGCAGCAATTACAACCTCAAATCTTCTTGAATATGATGCTACAAGCTTGGCGCACCTATCTTTGGGTAGTTCTGCACATTCCTCTTTGCAGCACCTCTCAATCTCTATCAGGTTGGATGGGGAGCGTCGGTGAACAGACATTTTCTCTCCAGAGATGTTCAATCAGATTCAGGTCTGGGCTCTGACTGGGCCACTCAAGGACATTCACAGAGTTGTCCTGAAGCCACTCCTTTGATATCTTGGCTGTGTGCATAGGGTCATTCTCCTGTTGAAAGATGAACCGTTGCCCCAGTTTGACGTCAAGAGCACTCTGGAGCAGTTTTCATCCAGGATGTCTCTGTACATTGCTGCATTCATCTTTCCCTCAATCCTGACTAGTCTCCCAGTTCCTGGCGTTGAGAAAACATCCACACAGCATGTTGATGCCACCACCATGCTTCACTGTAGGGATGGTGCCTGGTTTCCTCCAAACATGACACCTGGCATTCACACCAGAGAGTTCAAGCTTTTTTCATGGTCCTTCAGGTGCCTTTTGGCAAACTCCAGGTGGACTGCCATGTGCCTTTTACTATGGAGTGGCTTCCATCTGGCCACTCTACCACACAGGCCTGATTGGTGTATTTCTGGTTTCCTCCAAACATGATGCCTGGCATTTATGGCAAACAGGCCACAATACATGCCCATCTAAAGTTCTGTGTTGTGCAACAAATAGGGGGTAAATTTATTCTTGAACAGAAATTTGAAAAATATTATTGTTGTTCAGAAAACGTATATCCACACATCAAAAAGCTGCTCACAAAAGCATGAAAATGACTAATTTCTGCAATTATTTTCACTTTAAATTTCATGGCCAAGCCTGTTGGCCAACCAATCAGTGATATCGTATTATGCTGTCTTACAAACCAACTCTGGTCACTGAAACCGACACCCCTAGGAAAATTTTTCTTTGCCCACTTAAACAACAACAAAATGTGCTGTAATGTGCGCAGCACACTCACAAAATACACTGTGAATTTTCCCGAAGAAATGAGTTGAAAATTAACCGAAATTCACTATAGAGCATACCACTAGCACAGATGAAATCATACATTATCAAATATAATACTGCACAATTGGTAATATCTAATTGATTGTATGGCACATGATGCAGTGGAAAGATGTTATAAAGAAATCTATTACAATAACGAATTCATCATAAAATAGTCATTTTTATATCCAAGTGTTGATTTTTTTCTTCTTTATTATTCATTGTTTTTGCAACCCTGATATAAAAAATTGGATATCAAGTAATTTACGTGTCCTATGGATGTTTCATAATTAGGTTCCACTGTAATGCAATAGATTAAACAGTATGCAATACTGTAGAATTGCACAAGCTGGCGCATCAGAAAATATTTTTTACACATCTTTTTGTAATTATTTAATAATTTAGTTATGTATGATGTATAATTGATTGTTTTATGCACTATCCATACCCACCAAACTACTGAAGGTGCTTAAAGAAATAGGAACATATATGATTCAAAATTATGTTTTTTACATGCCAAATGGTTCAAAGCTACGTTATATTGATGAAAAGGTGAGAATTAGAAACTACAAAACAGTATAACTTGTCTGCGCTGATTATTAGAGTCATATTTTGTTTTTGTTTACATGATGTACAATACACATACAACCCCAATTCCAATGAAGTTGGGACATTATGTAAAATGTAAATAAAAACAGAATACGATTTGCAAATCCTCTTCAACCTATATTCAATTGAATACACCACAAAGACACAATATTTAATGTTCAAACTTATAAACTTTATTGTTTTTGTGGAAATATTTTCTCATTTTGAAATGGATGCCTGTAACACATTTCAAAAAAGCTGGGACAGTGGTGTGTTTACCACTGTGTTACATCACCTTTCCTTCTAACAACACTCAATAAGTGTTTGAGAACTGAGGACACTAATTGTTGAAGCTTTGTAGGTGGAATTCTTTCTCATTCTTGCTTGATGTACGACTTCAGTTGTTCAACAATCCGTGGTCTCCATGTCATATTTTGCGCTTCATAATGCGCCACACATTTTCAATGGGCGACAGGTCTGGACTGCAGGCAGGCCAGTCTAGTACCTGCACTCTTTTACTGCAAAGCCACGCTGTTGTAACGCGTGCAGAATGTGGCTTGGCATTGTCTTGCTGAAATAAACAGGGACGTCCCTGAAAAAGACGTTGCTTGGATGGCAGAATGTGTTGCTCCAAAACCTGGATGTACCTTTCAGCATTGATGGTGCCATCACAGATGTGTAAGTTGCCCATGTCATGGGCACTAACACACCCCCATACCATCACAGATGCTGGCTTTGAAACTTTGCACTGGTAACGATCTGGATGGTCTTTTTCCTCTTTTGTCTGGAAGACACGATGTCCATGATTTCTAAAAACAATTTGAAATGTGGACTCATCAGACCACAGTACACTTTTCCACTTTGCATCTGTCCATTTCAAATGAGCTCAGGCCCAGAGAAGGCGGTGGTGTTTCTGGATGTTCTTGATGTATGGTTTTCGCTTTGCATGGTAGAGTTTTAACTTGCACTTGTAGATGTAGCGACGAACTGTGTTAACTGACAGTGGTTTCTGAAGTGTTCCTGAGCCCACGCGGTAAGATCCTTTCCACAATGATGTCGGTTTTTAATGCAGTGCCACCTGAGGGATTGAAGGTCACCGGCATTTGATGTTGGTTTTAGGCCTTGCCGCTTACATGTAGAAAGTTTTCCAGATTCTCTGAATCTTCTGATTATATTATGGACTGTAGATGATGGAATCCCTAAATTCCTTGCAATTGACCATTGAGAAACATTGTTCTTAAACTGTTGGACTATTTTTTCATGCAGTTGTTCACAAAGTGGTGATCCTCGCATCATCTTTGCTTGTGAATGGCTGAGCCTTTTGGGGATGCTCCTTTTATACCTAGTCATGACAGTCACCTGTTTCCAATGAGGTGTTCTTTGAGAATTCATCAACTTTCCCAGTCTTTTGTTGCCTCGTCCCAGCTTTTTTGAAATGTGCTGCAGGCATCCATTTCAAAATGAGCAAATATTTGCACAAAAACAATAACGTTTATCAGTTTGAACATTAAATATCTTGTCTTTGTGGTGTATTCAATTGAATATAGGTTGAAGAGGATTTGCAAATTGTATTTTGTTTTTATTTACATTTTACACAATGTTCCAACTTCATTGGAATTGGGGTTGTAATAGGACAGTTTCTACAATTTCAATCCTTTGCATTTTCATTATTTTTCAGTTGCAACTGCCCAAAAGCAAAGATCTAGTGTGCAGAAAAATTGGCATTTTGTGTTTATGTGTGTTGCAAGATCTTCTTCAATTTGGGGTCTCGTCCATTCCCTGAGGTCCTTGGGGAAGGGTCCTGGGATCTTGTCCTATCCTTGGGGTCCTGATACTTGTATCAAAGAGAAGCCAAGTGATAATTTCAAATAAGTAAAATGTAGGTCAGTCTTGTCAAACACAATACTGCAAAATGTGTGGAATTAATATTTCATACAAAGGAGGCATGACAATAATTTACACCACCCCAGCAACACACTGGCTTTTTGTCAGTATTACCATTGAGGTTATTGTTGTTTTTTAATGTTAGTACATTGTAATCTATAATTATTTTCCAACATAGTCTGCTTCACTTTACCCCTCCAAAAATACAATAAGAGATATCGTTAGATTGCCTGCTAATAATAAGTTTCCATCAAATACGTGGTAGAAATTTGCCCCCTTTCCCCACCCCATCCCCGGAGATGTGCTGCAGGACGGACACTGCATCATGTGGAACAGAGCTCACGTGGGTGACGTGACATTCAGATCGCCCACTGCGTGTCATGATCTGACGGTCCATTTCATCTGGGACAGCCTGTCAACGTGTGCGCCATGTGCTCATTCGTTGCAGCCTTTTGCAACAGCAATATATGTTTTTATGTATGTCCACATAAGCACAGCAAGCAGACATGTGTCACAGTGGATAGTTGTAAGGCCATTCTCGTCAAAAAAACGATACGTGTTCCGCAGCTGTGACGTCCAGAACCAGAGATTTCAACAGCCGCTGCTGTTCAGCACACACACCAATGTGTCACTCTCTGTTTCTGTGATCTTTTTTTTAGTTATTTGTTGTGTAATTGGGTATGAAGTTACTGAGTGTAGTACTTATTAATATACCTGTCCTGGCTGTGATCTCTGTTTTTTTAAATGTGACACGTTGTGTGCACTGAGCTGAGTCTCTGGCTGGTGATCAGCTGGAGGGCAGCTTGCTGTGCTCGTATGTGCTCAGATATGGCAGGCCAGTCCCCATCTGTACATACAAGTCAGGAGTTCATGCAAGTGTGTTCCCACACGCATGTCTCATCTGTTGTATGGGCGGGAGCGAGGGGGGGGGGGGTGCAAAACACGCACGGCTCATCTGTTGTGGAGCGTGGGAGAGCTACAACACACACACGATACACACGCATGGCACACGTGTTGAGGGGGGAGCCAACACTCTGGCATGCCACACTCGTGAGGGCACTTAGACAAATTTCACATCCAGCTCGAAAGTAGTCGTCTGCTAACTATTTTCGTGCTCACAGCGCGAATGGCCACACATTTCCTAAGTGCTCTGCGAGTGGTATTGGATGTTTATGTGTGTCACCTGTAATTGGGCCGACACCTGCTGCCAGAGGGAATGGGCTCTCACAGGGCACTCTCTGTCTTTTGACTGCTGGTGTGCGCGAACAGTTTTAGCGACAGGTGTACGAGGCATTAGAGGCAGCTCTGATATTTCATGAATGGCATGCAATTCCTCCTTTGTGCTAGTCAGCATCAATCATGTTATGTGTGAAGGGGCCCTTAGTTTGGATGAAATTAAAATTGAGGATGCCCCACTGGCTGTTCGTGCAACATCAAATATTTTGTATGTGCTATTTACAACCTGTGTGGAATTTTAGGAATCTTATACAGTGAGAAAAATAAGTATTTGAACACCCTGCGATTTTGCAAGTTCTCCCATTTAGAAATCATGGAGGAGTCTGAAATTTTCATCTTAGGTGCATGTCCACTGTGAGAGTCATAATCTAAAAAAAAATAAATAAATAAAAAAAATCCGTAAATCACAATGTATGATTTTTTTTTTAATAACATTATGTAACACAATTTTTGTTCCTGGCTTCTAAGTGTTATATTTCAACTGCTTATGTCTAAACTCTATGGAAAAATGACTACATTCAGCACGAACTTTGATTTTATTTTTTTTTTTACGTTCTAGAAAGTTCTAAAAGTTTCTTGAAATTTCTAGATAATTCTGGAAACTTCTAGAAAATTCTGGACAGCTCTAGCAGTTCAAGAATATTCTAGAAGACTACTCAGTAGTAGTGAAGGCGAATCGAGAATATTCTTGAAAACAGACCACAGAATCACAGAAGCAAAGTTTCTGTGGAATAACAGCTATTTTCTATTTATTTAAGTCATAACAGGTTAGGAAAACACACTGTGTACCCAGGAACAAAACAAAAATAAAAATGTGTTACATAGTGTAATTTACTTGTATGTTACTGCTGCAAATAAATATTTGAACACCTGTGAAAATCAATGTTAATATTTGGTACAGTAGCCTTTGTTTGCAATTACAGAGGTCAAATGTTTCCTGTAATTTTTCACCAGGTTTGCACACACTGCAGCAGGGATTTTGGTCCACTCCTCCATACAGATCTTCTCTAGATCTTTCATGTTTGGAGTTTCAGCTCCCTCCAAAGATTTTCTATTGAGTTCAGGTCTGGAGACTGGCCAGGTCACTCCAGCACCTTGAAATACTTCTTACGGAGCCCCTCCTTAGTTGCCCTGACTGTGTGTTTCGGGTCATTGTCATGCTGGAAGACCCAGCCATGACCCATCTTCAATGTTCTTACTGAGGGAAGGAGGTTGTTTGCCAAAATCTCGCAATACATAACCCCATCCATCCTCCCTTCAATACAGTGCAGTCGTCCTGTCCCCTTTGCAGAAGAGTATGATGTTTCCACCCCCATGCTTCATGGTTGGGATGGTTTTCTTGGGGTTGTTCTCATCTAAACATGGTGGAGTTGATTCCAAAAAGCTCTATTTTGGTCTCATCTGACCACATGACCTTCTCCCATGCCTCCTCTGGATCATCCAGATGGTCACTGGTGAACTTCAAACGGGTCTGGACATGTGCTGGCTTGAGCAGGGGGACCTTGCTGCCCTGCAAGATTTTAAACAATGACGGTTTTAAAATCCTGACGGTTTGAACAACGTGTTACTAATGTAATCTTTGTGACTGTGGTCCCAGCTCTCTTCAGGTCATTGACCAGGTCCTCCTGTGTAGTTCTGAGCTTCCTCAGAATCATCCTTATCCCACAAAGTAAAATCTTGCATGGAATCCCAGACCGAGGGAGATTGACAGTCATCTTGTGTTTCTTCCACTTTCTAATAAATAATCATAACAGTTGTTGTCTTCTACCAAGTTGCTTGCCTGTTGTCCTGTAGTCCATCCAAGCCTTGTGCAGGTCTACAGTTTTGTCCCTGGTGTCCTTAGACAGCTCTTTGGTCTTGCTATGGTGGACAGGTTGGAGTGTGATTGATTGAGTGTGTGAACAGGTGTCTTTTATACAGGTAACAAGTTCAAACAGGTGCCATTAATACAAGTAAAGAGTGCAGAATAAGACAGCCTCTTAAAGAAAAATGAACAGGTCTGTGTGAGCCAGAATTCTTGCTGGTTGGTAGAGGATCAAATACGTATTTGCAGCAGTAACATACAAATAAATTATTCAAAAATCATACATTGTGATTTCCGGATTTTTTAAAATTTTTTTAGATTATGTCTCTCACAGTGGACATGCACCGAAGATGAAAACTGCAGACCTCTTCATGATTTCTAAGTGGGAGAACTTGCAAAATCGCAGGGTGTTCAAATACTTATTTTCCTCACTGTATATACTACTCTGCAATAACCCTCAAATCCCAATAATGCAATTGTCAACCCCACTGAAGTCCTTAGTTTGGGTCTCATTGACATAAGGTCACGGTACTGAAAATCACTGTTGATAAATGATCTAATTTTGGAACACCACTTAGATATGATTGGATTATGTTAAACCTGACTTAAACCTACTGCTGTCCTCCCCTTAAATGAGGCCTGCCCACTGGCGTAAACATTTCGTAACATCCTTCCTGATACGAAGCAAGATGGAGGTGTTACTTTAATTTATAAATCTGGGTTTAGCCTATGAGCTGTTAGGGGAATAAAATATAATTTGTTTGATCATCTGACTCTCCGCTCTGCCCAGGATGGTATGTATAGCCAAGGTCAGAAGAATAAAAATCAACCATGTTATTTTGTCACTGTATATGGTGCCCAGAGCTCATATTCTGAATTCTTAGATGAATTTGGCATGTTTATCTCTAATTTGGCAACCCGTGCAGATAAAAGTCTGACTGTTGGTAACTTCAACATTCATATAAATAAACCTTCTGACTCCCTCGGCAAATAATTTATAGATATTATAGATGTATTAGGATTCCACCAGTGCATTCAGGGTTTGACACACATTAATGGCAATACCCTGGATTTGGTCCTCATCCACGGTATCGCTTTCACAAATATCAACTTCATGCCTCTTGAGTCAGTGGTCTCAGATCACTCACTTAAGTTTACAATCTTGTTGCCGTGTTTACTGGAACAAGAACCTTATTTATCATTGCGGCAACATCAACTCTTCAACTATGATTGAACTTCGAGCCAGACTGCCTGATATCTTTGCGTAACTTTTGGAAAATGACCATTCAGTAGACGGTCTTGTGGACAGCTTAAACTCAGCGCTCACAACCACACTTGATATGATTGCTCCACTTATATTAAAACCAAGACCCCCAAAAACACTCGCCTTGGTTCAATGATTAACTACGTGGCCTCAAGCATAAGGCTAGATGTCTAGAACAAAAATGGTGTAGTTCAAAACTATAAGTATTCCACCTCATGTGGTACGATGCTATTCTAGACTATAAGAATATATTTAAGTGCTCCCCCTCCCTCTCTTTCTCACACACACACACACACACACACACACACACACACACACACACACACACACACACACACACACACACACACACACACACACACATTTAGCATGTCAAAAATTCTGTTTCTCACAACAGAGCTACCAAACTCATCCTAAAGTCGGACTGTTAGCAGGACATTATTTGACGCCTGCTACCATTGCGTTATGTGACACTCTTAAGCTTTCATGCTAATGTTAGCTTGTTAGCATCAAAGTATTTGACACTAGTGTGTTGTCATGCAAAGGTGATCCTGTTAGCATTGCTCCTTCAGGTCCTTAGCCACCACAAGTATGTACAACCCCTGGCAATAATTATGGAATCACCGGCCTCGGAGGATGTTCATTCAGTTGTTTCATTTTGTAGAAAAAAAGCAGATCACAGACATGACACAAAACTAAAGTCATTTCAAATGGCAACTTTCTGGCTTTAAGAAACACTATAAGAAATCAGGAAAAATAATTGTGGCAGTCAGTAATGGTTACTTTTTTAGACCAAGCAGAGGGAAAAAAATATGGACTCACTCAATTCTGAGGAAAAAATTATGGAATCACCCTGTAAATTTTCATCCCCAAAACTAACACCTGCATCAAATCAGATCTGCTGGTTAGTCTGCATCTAAAAAGGAGTGATCACACTTTGGAGAGCTGTTGCACCAAGTGGACTGACATGAATCATGGCTCCAACACGAGAGACACCAACTGAAACAAAGGAGACGATTATCAAACTCTTAAAAGAGGGTAAATCATCACACAATGTTGCAAAAGATGTTGGTTGTTCACAGTCAGCTGTGTCTAAACTCTGGACCAAATACAAACAACATGGGAAGGCAAACATACTGGTAGACCAAGGAAGACATCAAAGCATCAAGACAGAAAACTTAAAGCAATATGTCTCAAAAACCGAAAATGCACAACAAAACAAATGAGGAACAAATGGGAGGAAACTGGAGTCAACGTCTGTGACCGAACTGTAAGAAACCGCCTAAAGGAAATGGGATTTACATACAGAAAAGCTAAACGAAAGCCATCATTAACACCTAAACAGAAAAAAACAAGGTTACAATGGGCTAAGGAAAAGCAATCGTGGACTGTGGATGACTGGATGAAAGTCATATTCAGTGATGAATCTCGAATCTGCATTGGGTAAGGTGATGATGCTGGAACTTTTGTTTGGTGCCGTTCCAATGAGATTTATAAAGATGACTGCCTGAAGAGAACATGTAAATTTCCACAGTCATTGATGATTTGGGGCTGCATGTCAGGTAAAGGCACTGGGGAGATGGCTGTCATTACATCATCAATAAATGCACAAGTTTACGTTGATATTTTGGACACTTTTCTTATCCCATCAATTGAAAGGATGTTTGGGGATGATGAAATCATTTTTCAAGATGATAATGCATCTTGCCGTAGAGCAAAAACTGTGAAAACATTCCTTGCAAAAAGACACATAGGGTCAATGTCATGGCCTGCAAATAGTCTGGATCTTAATCCAATTGAAAATCTTTGGTGGAAGTTGAAGAAAATGGTCCATGACAAGGCTCCAACCTGCAAAGCTGATCTGGCAACAGCAATCAGAGAAAGTTGGAGCCAGATTGATGAAGAGTACTGTTTGTCACTCATTAAGTCCATGCCTCAGAGACTGCAAGCTGTTATAAAAGCCAGAGGTGGTGTAACAAAATACTAGTGATGTGTTGGAGCGTTCTTTTGTTTTTCATGATTCCATAATTTTTTCCTCAGAATTGAGGGATTCCATATTTTTTTCCCTCTGCTTGGTCTATAAAAGTAACCGTTACTGACTGCCACCATTTTTTTTTTCCTGATTTCTTATAGTGTTTCTTAAAGCCAGAAAGTTGGCATTTGAAATGACTAGTTTTGTGTCATGTCTGTGATCTGCTTTTTTTCTACAAAATTAAACAACTGAATGAACATCCTCCGAGGCCGGTGATTCCATAATTATTGCCAGGGGTTGTATCTTGTTAAGGACATAAGTTCTGTTGCTCACAATGGAGCTGCTCAGCTCATGCTAACTTTAGCTGCGAGGTCAGCCTCTTGACATTGGAATGTTTCTTAGTATTTTCCTAATAATTGCTCTAAGAAAAGATGAATGATTCAACGGGTTATAGCCAAATTTACTGGATGTGTTTATAATAGTCTATTTTATTTATCAGCTCATTTTATAAATACAATGATAAAAGAACCCTACTAAATTATATGTGGGAGAGTCTATATAATTCATTTCAACTTAATAAATGACTAAATATAAAATAATAAATTAGTTAATAAATATTACTAAATATAAATGAATAATACATATATTTTAAGTTTTTTTTTTGGGGGGGGGGGACTTTTGCTAGATTAGAGCAGATTTATTAATGGGGATTGTGCTCGTGTAACATCTTGCCTGATGTAATCAAACTGAATCTTGTGCAAAAGATTTTCTGATGCATTTAATTGTTGCCAAAAGAACTGAATTGGTGCAATTCTGCTTTAATACTCCAAATATTAAGTAGAGAAGTATGGACTTAAATGTGTCACTGAAGGGAGTCTGATACAAAATTTAGGGCCCCTTCACACATAGTACAAATAAGTACAAATCAGGGTGAATCGCGGTGGAACAGCTCATATGAGTGAACCATGAAAACATGAAGTTGGCAGGCAGGCGTGAACAATCCCGCTGCGATGGTTTCGTGCACGCGATGGTGTCATGCATGAAACCATCACAGCGGGAACACAATGCGAGCAGCTGGAGCATGTGTAACCACATCGCGCAGCTGCTGTGAAAAAAATACATGCCACCCACAGGATTCAAACCTACAATTTTCAAAAGCTCTGATTGCCAACCAGAAACTTTACCACTGCGCTACCATCACTGTCCTATTAAAGGTATGGTAAAATGCCTGAAATCAACAAGGAGATAAATGTATTTAAAATAAATCAAACCCCCACATCATAAATCTACATCTACTGGCCTGGTGTGTCCAGCTGGTCTCGCACACGTGTCCGGCCCGACACGCGTCCTGTGCATGGTGTGCCGCTGGACAGACACTGCATCATGTGGAACAGAGCTCACGAGGGTGATGTGACATTCAGATCTTGCTGCAGCCTATGGCAACAGCGATATGTTTTTATGTATGTCAACGTGAGGACAGCAAGCAGACACACTCACGTCACAGTGGACACTTTTAAGTTTATGTCTGTCCAAACATGGTATGTGTCCCCCGGGTGGGACGTCCAGAACCAGAGATCTCAACTCAGCTGCTGTCGGTGGACACGCCCCCTGTCAGTTCAGCACACACCAACTGTCACTCTATGTCTGTGTTATGTGATCATTTCTTCTTAGTTATTTTTACTGCTATTTAGTTATCCCCCCCCCCCGCATCTGCAACACATCCGCTACATGTGTTAGAGAAAGGGGGGGTAGCACAACACACGCATGATTCACACGCACTGCACATGTGTTATGGGAGGACCCGCCACACTTGTGAGGGCACTTAGAAAAATTTCACAGCCAGCTTGAAAGTGATGATTTGCTGACTGTTTTCATGCTAACAGCATGAATGGCCACACATTTTCTAAGTGCCAAGAGAGCGGTGTTCGATGTTCGTGTGTATCACCTGGAATTTGGCCGACACCTGCCGTGAGAGGGATCGAATGGGCTCTCACTGGGCACTCTCTGTCTTTCAGCCGCTGGTGTGTGCAAGTAGTTGTAGCAACTGGTGTATGAGGCGTTAGAGGCAGCTCAGATTTGTAGCGACAGCTGTAGAGGCAGGTTTGATTTTACACGAATTGCATACATTTCCAGCTTCGTGCACAATTTGACCACATTCGTACTATGTGTGAAGGGGCCCTTAACGATGCTCATTGCAGCTTTAAAGGAAAGATGAAATTAGAGATTGTAAACATGAAGCAGAAGGACTTTTGAGGTGCAGCTGTGAGTGTTTTCCTTGATATTTCTTTTCATTTTTGCGCCTCTCCGGGTGTCTGGTCTGATTGTTGTGATGGAATGTGCTATGGGACAAAAGAAGCAGAGATCCAGAAACTCTGTGACCTCCTGGAGAGGCCTCACTCTCTCTATCTTAGTTTTTTTTTCTTCCTCTCTTGCTCTCTATTCAAAGCTTGTTTTCCCCTTCTCTGCTTTCTTTCACACGCTCTTTCTCTGTCAGATTGCTTCACTTTGATGTGGCGCTGCCCAGGTACTCTCACTTGGCTGTGGCCACCACTCTCTCACACATACAAACACGCACACATACACCATCATCATATTTGTAACCAGGAGGATCATATACAGTATATTTGTATTTTACAGATGTCACTTTATGCTTCTAGTTTGACCCCATTTGACTCCATGATGCTGTGTGTGATGTAAATTATGTAAAAGTAAAGATGGTTAAGACCACATCTGCATTTCAATTCTTTATAAAACATACGCTACCGGTATAGGGATAAACATCGGGCCCTGTTTTGAGGATGTATGGCACCCAGTCTCAAATGCAGAATGCAAATCCATCTGGAGCTTGTCCAGGTAAAACTGAGCACAAAGGTGGGCATATTGCGCAAAGAGGTTGTGTTATCCTGTTCATTACTCATGGGTGTTTTGTAGGCATATCATGAAATCAACCATACAGAGTGTTGCCTGTCAAACTGGAGCGCAGGCTTCTGGCAAGGTTTCAGATCTATGAGGACAGGGCAAGCAAGAATAAGATGACACCGCTGTAACATTTGAATAGCGATCTATGGGAATATAGCATCCTTTAACACCCAAGACTGTCCACTGAACACAATGCGTGATGCATAAATGGGGCTGTTGCAGCAGAACTTTGAGATGAACCTCACTTATGCCGATGGGCCCACTGCATGCAGCACTGATAAGTTAAGAGCTGTTCATCTGTCGTTAACATTTGTGAACGCTATCTGTGTGCTGTGATGCAGTCGGAGTAATGTTTCTTTGTCTGTTATAAGGTTGGAGTGCATGATAGTATTTGTAATGTGTTTTTGCATCAAAGTATGTGTTGTTACGTATTTTAATACATTATCAGTAAATCCGTTTTTGTTTCAGTGTTTCACATAAAGTGCTTGCTGTGGTTGGGTCCAGGAAGTCATTGAAACCCTACATCTTAATCTTAATCAATGAAAATTGCAAACCCAGGACAGGAGTTTCAGGACATTTTTTTTCTTGAACAAATAAGAAGGGATGTCTGCTTAAAATGATTCATCCATCTGTAAATTTATTAAATTGCAGCTGAATTAAACTCTAAAACAGTTTCTACTTTATAGTAACTACTTTATACTATTTTGACAAGCATCGCCTACCAGACAACTAATATCAGACAATCATTAGTGCTCTTTCTGCAAAGGTCCATCATGTCAAGGATCTTTGCTGTGAAGGCGATTCATGTTTGAATGTGAAAATTCAGCCTTGTCTAAAGCGTTTCTCTCCCTCTCCCAAACAGGAATGTGTGGGAATCTCCCTCTGGCTACCTCTGTAACCGGCATCTGAAGCTGGTGAGGGGCCAAGAAGCCAAGAGACCCAAGAGATGTAATGCAAATAGTGAAGAAGGTGGTTGGCCGCCTGGCTGAGATCAAAGATCCTCTCCACATAGTTCGACTAGATATGCATGAACAACCTTCTTTTTCTGCCGAATGTCTGCATGTGTGCGATTGTGTAGGTGTATGTACGTCCTCATACGTGCATGCATACCTAGTGTTTGTTTGTGTGGGCAAACTGGCAGCAGCATTGTGGGGGTGCAAGTGTGAGCATGGTAACATCAATTTTAACGTGAGTTCATATTTTCAAGGAATTTATGCTTAAGGCAGATGAGTCACACCAAAGAGATGATTGGAAGGAACCGTTTCAAACAGTCATGTAAGGATAAGTCAAACATTTTGTTTAGGGGAAACAAACAAATGTGGGACTCTGCAGGAATACACATTATAAATATGTCAGACACACAACTAATTGTCTGAAAAATAAAATCAATTGAATTTGTCCCAGACACTCTCATTACCTCTACATCTGAACTAAGGTGATGCTCAGAGATTAGGAATGTTACCTGGCAGCGCTCATCTGGAGGCAGCAGATGATTCTGGGCATGTGAACATGAGGATGTGCAAAATGAAGGTGAATGTGAACAAACATTGTGTCAAATGTGGCTGTTGCTTTTGCACAGACTGACAGTTATATAGTATAGTATGGTAAGAGCTATAATACTAATTTAGCCTTGGAAGAAGAAATAAGTCCTAGATAGGACTTGAGGCCCATTGGTACCAGGGCTTATCCCTGGATGAGAGTGTACAACACAGGGTCCTTCCTGGCTGTAAATGCATTTACAGCTGGGTGTACTGGGGTGATCCAGATGAAGTGTCTTGTCCAATGATATAGACAGGTAGCATGGCCGGGAATCAAACCCAGGTCTATATATTGGTAGCCCAACTCCTTAGCCCACTGAGCTACCATCAACCAACAGATGAAGGCAGTGCTTATGTGGCCAATCAAGCAGTTTTTCTTTTTGTTTTTGTGTGATTAAAACAGTAGAGTATAGAATGTTCAACAAAATTTTGACGAGCAAAGCTCCTTTGTTCTTGAAAGAAGTAGAAGGAAGTCATACACTGACACCAAGGCCTACTGGTTGTGATGCTTATCTGCAGATTCCATAGCATGAATAAGTTGAAAGTCTACGACTCCCCCTGGATGGGACATCAGTCTATTACAGGTTACTTCCCCAGCCAAAGCCGTGTAACAGTATATTCTTCCCCCGGATATCTTCCCCCCCACCCTGGAAATCATCTCCCCCCACACCTGAAAGGCAGCATTCCCACAGGGAAGCACTGATTAAAGCTTATCCAAACCTTGATAAGGCCCAATCAGGATACAGCAACCTTTAAACTCTATATTTCATGGACGTTTTATGGTCCCAGAGAAAACACAGTTTGATTGCCGGTGAACGATATTGGTATTCTTTCTGTATGTATCTTTAGCTATGTAGCCCTTTTAATACTCGCCAATTGAACAAGTGGGCTCTGGGTTCTATTTGTCCTACTCTATATATACTTAAAGATTAAGTAATATCTTGGATCTCTGCACGGTACCAAATTAAGGACTACACACCATAACTGAACATAATAAGCACTCCTGACTCAAGGGATAACGTATGAACAACCTAACCTTTTATTAAACAGTTAAGAGTAAATTAAAAGTGTTCTTGTGTGGAAAATATAAAATAAATAAAATAACAAGCGCCTCCCTCTCAACACAGAAAAACCCCAACACAGTATGGTACTCCAAGTTAATAGTCCAACCTATTTTAACCAGTCTCTTAACCCATAATAAGGCCGGCACACCATACAATAATACTACGTTGCAGGCTGTATTGTGCTTGCGTTCGTGGAGACCCCAAACTTATTGATCACTTCACTCAAAGAGCAAACAAAATAAACTTATGGTACCTGGTGTCGGTGTTAGTCCCATCTGACCCAACCTGTTGTGTCGTTCTCGGTCCAAGCGAAACCCCAGCTCGGCATTACCAGTAGCAGCTTCCGTGGTAGAAGGGTGCGTGGCCCACACCCAGTCACGAACGCCTCCTGCTTGTGTCTCACCGTTCACAGAGACACTCGGATAGTTGCAGGTGTTGCAGAGTACTCTCTGGATCCAGTTCCTCGTTGACCAGTTCGGTAACGATGCACTACCAGCTCCCGGTCCTGCTGATTTAGCAAAAAGGCAGCTTAGCAGCTCTTTAGCGTGCTAATTAGCATCGCCCACCGGCTATGCTAGAAGCTAGCGGCAGAAAGTTCAAAGAGCTTCGAGTAGGAGCTCAAAAGTCCTCCACCACAACTCTAGCATAAATACTTAAAGCAGATTGTCTTAGGGACAATCTCACAGCGATGATAGCTGTTACTTTCACAAGACAAACAAACTCATTCCGCAGCTGCCGACCTCCTTGGCCGTCCGGGCTGAATCTCTCTCTCTCTCCTTTTTTTTTTCACGTCACGTTCAAAGACAGTCTGAGTGTCGGAAATAACACATTCTTCAGGTACCACAAATTAAACAATCTAAATATAGAATAACTATTTTAAGACAAGTCTTGAACTGCATTTTAAAGATGAACATTTAACAAAAATAAATGAACTCACTCTTTTTAACATATTTATATCTTTATGAACCTCCTTTTGATACACAGATTATGTATCTGGGCTACACCCTCCCCCCCCAGACGTCTGGTGTCCCCAACAGACTACCAAAACTCTAAACCAGGGAGACAGTATAACACTTTTGTGTACAGTGCAGATCAATCTTGTCCAATAGTAATCACAACCCCTCTATGGATGATTGTGATTGGCTGATCTTTAGTTTTTCCAGGTTCATCATAAGTTAACGTACTACCGGTTAACGGTTCGTTTAGGTTTAATGTCAGGAGTTGTAGCCAAATGGTTATGAGGTGTTTCTGTTTGGGACCCTGACAGACCGCGACCTTCGGGTGTCCATCTCCAACTCTGGGGTAGGCACCTGGACTTGCATGTCGTCTTGATCCGATTCCTCTTGATTCGTCTCTGCCTCACTAACCCAAGTAGACTCCCTAACATCCTCCAGTTGTGCGTCGGCACTTGCACTTTCCTCTTCTGACGAGGTGTCATCATCATCACTTTCTTGGTCATTGATTAGAGTCTCTTGCAATATCTCTTGAGGTCTGAGAGCATGCTTTACGACTTCTTGAACTCTTTCACTGGTGTAATACGGTCTTTGAGGTCCATAGTACTCATACTCTGAGGATGAGTCTGTATCTTGAGGCTCCAGCACAACTGTCGATTGTTTTGATTGCTTTGACGGCTTAGCCTTGGTACTCTTCTTGTCTTTGTGTAGGACTGGCAGTTTCACGTGCTGTCCAATAGGCAGTATATGGTCTCTGTGGACTGTCTTAACTTTTCCACTCCCACTTTCTTTTTTCAGTTGGTAGACAGGAAGGTGTGGCATCCTCCCGACAACTGTGTACGGTACTGGACTCCATCTTGGTTGCAATTTGTGTTTTCCCTTTATCCCCCAGTTCTTTAGTAAGACTCTGTCTCCTACTTCTAAGGACTGGAAACCAACTCTTCTGTCATAGCTGGTTTTGTTCTTCCGATGAGCTTTGTCCGCCGTCTCAGAAGCTAACTGATAGGCTTGACGCAGATCTTCTTTTAGCTTCAACACGTAGCCAGAATGACTTTCCTCAGTTGTATCAAGGGAGGTCTCAAAACACAGGTCTACTGGCAACCTTGATTCTCGCCCAAACATGAGAAAATAAGGTGAAAAGCCAGTGGCATCACTTTTCGTGCTGTTATAGGCATGGACCAAATAAGGGACGTGTTGACTCCACTGCCTTTTTTTTTTCCTCACTCAGAGTGCCCAGCATAGAAAGTAAGGTGCGGTTGAACCTCTCAGGCTGCGGGTCTCCTTGTGGATGATAAGGGGTAGTTCGCGACTTCCTTATCCCCATAAGCTTGAATAAGTCTTTAATCAGGCGACTTTCGAAATCACGGCCCTGATCAGAATGGATACGGGCTGGTAGACCATAATGAACAAAATATTTATCAACAAGGGTCTTGGCCACCGTCTGCGCAGTTTGGTTCCTGGTTGGGAATGCTTGGGCATATCGTGTAAAATGATCTGTGACTACCAATACATTTCTCATGCCCCTTGAATCTGCCTCCATGGAGAGGAAGTCGATGCACACCAAATCCATGGGACCACTACTGGAAATCTGGTGAAGTGGTGCAGCTTTCTGAGCAGGAGATTTGCGCGTGACACATTCACCACAGTTCCCAATGTGTTGCTCAACATCTTGTGACATTTTTGGCCAGAAGAACCTTTTACGAACTAAGTCAAGGATTCTTTCGATACCAAGATGTCCTGATTCATCATGAACAGATTTCAGAACACTGTCATGGTATTGTTTGGGCAGAAGAAGTTGGGTCACCTCTTTGTCACCAGGGCGCTTGGTAACACGATAGAGCAAACCATCCCGCATAGTCAGTTTGTCCTTTTCACGTCTCATCTGTGACATTTCAGTGCTCGTTTCCGTCCACTGATTCCGTTGCAGTGCTTGGATAGCAGGCCCAATTACTGGATCCTCTTTTTGAGCCTTAGCCAGATCAATGTTTGAAACATGTTCCAATGACTGAAGCCTCCATTTGCAGTGGGAAAGCATAAAGATCGGGAACACAATCTGGAGAAGCTCCAATTTGATCGACACCCGAGGTGGAATATCTGCTATTTCAGAAGCCTGAACTCTTTGACAGATCGCCTTAACCGCGACTCAGATATGGTTTCCCACTCAGTGCCTGAGTCTGTCTCAGGAAAACGCTCTAGAAGAATGTCTGCATCTACGTTGTGTCTTTCCCGCTCTGTACTGGACATCAAAATCATAGGTGGACAGTGCAGCAAGCCATCTAGTCCCACTGCATGAGCCTGGTGTGGAAAGCACGTACGTCAACGGATTATTATCAGTCGCAAGTGAAACGAGCTCCGTACAGATAATCATGAAAAGCGCTCTACCACTGCCCATTTTAGAGACAGGAACTCCAGCTGATGTATGGCGGTACCCCAGTTTTTCAGACGGGCTCAGCTTCCTACTAGCAAATGCAACTGCCTTAAGCCATCCTCTGCCTGTGACTAGAGGACTGCTCCAAGTCCTTTGAAGCTTGAATCCACATGACGCATGTATGGCTTGGCAGGAATCTGCGAAGGCTAGTACTGGTGCATGGGTTAAGCAGTAGATTATTTGGTGAAAAGCTTGGGTACGGAGTCGTCCCACCGCTCCCAAAAGGTTCGGACCTTTCAAATAAGTTTTGGCGGGATCTGAGCATGTTTTCCGGCCCTTTTGGGTGGGAGCATAGCCTTAGTCAATTCTGTAAGTACGGGTCCTCACATTAGTGGCATAGTGGCTATAAACCTTCGATAGTACCCACAAAACCCAAAAAAGATCTCCGGCTCTTTAGACTTGTGGCTGAGGCCAAGTGGTTACAGCCCTCAATTTTCTGTGGGTCGGGAGAGACCACTTGGGCAGACAACAATATGTCCGAGGTATTTTCACCTGCGGCTGACAGAACTGACACTTGTCTAGGGAAATCTTTAGCCCTGCCTCCCCGAGACGATCCAACACTTTGAGGAGCCTTTCCTCATGTTCCTCGAGGGTCTTCCCAAAGACAATCAAATCATCCAAGTAGACCAGAACCTGTAACAAGTTCATGTCTCCAACAGTCTTTTCCATTAACCTTTGGAACGTTGCAGGCGCTCCAGTTATTCCCTGGGGCATTCTCTCAAATTGGAAAAACCCAAGCGGGCAAATAAATGCCGTTTTCTCTTTGTCTTCCTCCGCCATTGCTATCTGGTAGTATCCACTACGCAAATCCAGCACGGAGAACCATTTGCTTCCAGACAAGGAGTCAAGTGCCTCGTCAATGCAAGGGGTCGTGTATTGGTCAGGCACTGTTCTGCTGTTTAGTAACCTGTAGTCTATGCACATTCTTATAGTTCCATTTTTCTTACGAACTATAACAATCGGCGAAGCATAGGGGCTACAGGATTCCTTGATGATGCCTGCACACAGCAAATCTTGCAGATGCTTTCTCACATCCTCTATGTCGCAGGAGCCAAACGTCGAGATCTCTGACGAAACGACTTTGATCGGACAGAAGATGGTATGCTCTCCCCTTTGGCGAGGCCAACATCCCACTCATCGAATGAGAAGACTTGCGAACGTTCAGCTAGCTTTTTGGCAAAGCCGATCTTTCCACTCTGTCGGCACCGGGAGAGTTGCCAAAATTGATTAGAGCACTATCAATCGTGGGGGCGTCCCTCTGTGGAGTGGCATTGAGAGAACGCTTTCGGTGTGGTACATGTGAGCCATTACTGTCCCCACTGGAATGATGGTTTCTTTTGCAGACTGGTTTTTGTACTAAAATCTGACGTTGTGACTTGCACAGCATTGGTGGGTACACCATTGGCTGTAATAACACCATCCCCAGGCAGAGGGGCTAATGGTGAAGAATCCACCATTAAGATTTCATTGTCAACTTTTTGTATGAAGTCCACCTTCCAGGAAACTTGCAGGTCTTCCCGGGAGGCACTATCAAAGGGCTCGGACCTTTCCATACCACGTGGCCCACCTCCTCCTCGGAGGAAGTTAAAGAAACCGAGCCTGCGAGTGCACCGCTCGATTCATGATCCGCTTGGATGCCAAGAGCTCCAGTGATGTCAAAGCCCTCTTTCCAGCATTGCTTTACCAAGCGGCGTACATGGCTAGTGTTGGTGCCCACAATGACCGGAATCTGTTCTTCCTTGGAACTCGGGCAAATCAAGGCTAGAACTGTCACTGTATGCTGGCTGCCAGTGACTATGGCTGGATACTCAAGATCAACCACAACATAGCCACAATAGGGGTAGCTGACACTAGACTCACTTAAACCCCAAAGGTCGAGACCAGTAACTGGATGCACAGGAACAGAGGAAATATGCTTTTGTACCACGACTCAAAGATGATGGTAACCTGAGATCCACTGTCTAATAAGGCATCACAGGATTGTCCATTGACCTTTAGTGGTATGACACTGGGTGGTCCAATCAGACCCTCAGGGACCCTGTTGTAGCGGGACGAGGTCAGCAGACCATGCGTGACCTGACAGTTGATATTTGAGGTACTAGGGTCAGCACTTAGGTTACTCTTCATGTCTTACAGTTGAATGAGCTTCCTAATTACGTACTCTGATTTTCTGGATTGCGGCATTTTGCCACAAACTGACCCTTTTCCCCACACCTGTAGCAGAACTGCTCATCTGACTGTGTCTGCTTGGTTGGGAACATTCACTTTTTTGTTTAACCGCCACCGCTGTGACTGTCGTCGGCTTTCGGAGGTTTCTTGACCAAAGTCCCTTTGTGCCACTTTCTGTTGCAGTCTTTCACTTGTTTCTTCAAGGCTGCAAGCTCAGTGTCACCACAGTGTTCTTTTGACTGTAATGTGGGCACAGACCGAGCACAGTGACCTTTCTCTTTTACACCTTGGGGACTTATCAGGCAGGAAGCAAACTTAGTCTTAAGCTCTTTTGATCTCAGCTTTAAGACTTTGTAATTCTGTGTGGCTGGCCTCTGCAGATGTTTGGTCTGTATTACATTAACAGAGGTAGTAAGCTTTCTCCTTGACGCTTCATATTCTCCTCTGTACGGATTTCACGCAAGAGCTGCAAGAAAAGTAGGGGGGTTTTCCCTTCTTTCACGTAAGCGCAACTGAATTAGCATGAGGTCTGAAACGACAGCTCCTCTCAAAAGCTGTTCCAAACGGCTTTGTCTTTGCCATCAGCGGAAACCCTCCTCTCTGTATTACTTATTGAGAGCTCTCTCCAGCAGTCTTAGAAAATCAGACAGTTTTTCGGCTGGCTGTTGCTGCATTAGCCGAAAGGCAAAGTAGAGATCATCTCCCGATTCAGCAGTACCAAACGCACTCTCTAGGGCTTCTAGGTACTCTGTGGGTTTTGCATCTGGATATGAATCTTTGACTGACTTCGCAATTTCCAATGCAGACCCTTTTAGGCTTTCCATTATCCTGCGCCTTTTCTCCCTCTCTGTACAGTCACTTTCTTCCACCATGAGCCATGCTTGTTCAAGCCAGTAGTCAAATGATTCCTCATTGGGGGGAATCGGCAAGTTCCCTGAGAACAGGCGTAAACGCCGATAACCACCTTCCGCCTGTGGCTTGCAAGACTTCTCCAAGAAGTCACCAACCGCTTGCAAGATAGACTCAGTGGAGTTGACCTTGGGAGTGGATTCTGTGAAAAGACTTTTAACATCTTCTATAGTCTTGCCCTCAGCATTAAGCAGGGTTTTCAACTTGGTATTGAAGTAACTTACAACTGGAATTTCACATAATGTGATCACTGGCCAGAGTTTTCCACTTCCCGCATGAAGCACTTCAGGGGGGTACATTGTCAGTACACTCTTCTCTGCATTCACACAAAACTGATATACAGCTTTGGGAGGGGTGGAACATTCTGCCTCGGACACGGACTCGACCCAAACATTTCACCTTTTCTAAGGTTTCTTCTATTTGGTCTACTTCCACTTTCTTCAGGGACCAGGACCAAAGCGCTCTAGCTTCTTCCAAACCTTCCCCCCGGCACCACTCTTCAGCTCTGCAGCCAATTCGGTGCGATCTGCCATGGTCCAGTCAGCCAATTATGTGGATTGTTCGAAACTGGGTACTTTGGAGTGACGTTAACTTTAGCGTAATGCCCCTTTAACGTGCCTAGAAAGACCCAAGATATCCCTGCCTCCATTTTATGTAGCCCTTTTAATACTCGCCAATTGAACAAGTGGGCTCTGGGTTCTATTTGTCCTACTCTATATATACTTAAAGATTAAGTAATATCTTGGATCTCTGCACGGTACCAAATTAAGGACTACAACACCATAACTGAACATAATAAGCACTCCTGACTCAAGGATAACGTATGAACAACCTAACCTTTTATTAAACAGTTAAGAGTAAATTAAAAGTGTTCTTGTGTGGAAATAAATATAAAATAAATAAAATAACAAGCGCCTCCCTCTCAACACAGAAAAACCCCAACATGGTATGGTACTCCAAGTTAATAGTCCAACCTATTTTAACCAGTCTCTTAACCCATAATAAGGCCGGCACACCATACAATAATACTACGTTGCAGACCTGTATTGATGCTTGCGTTCGTGGAGACCCCAAACTTATTGATCACTTCACTCAAAGAGCAAACAAAATAAATTTATGGTACCTGGTGTCGGTGTTAGTCCCATCTGACCCAACCTGTTGTGTCGTTCTCGGTCCAAGCGAAACCCCAGCTCGGCATTACCAGTAGCAGCTTCCGTGGTAGAAGGGTGCGTGGCCCACACCCAGTCACGAACGCCTCCTGCTTGTGTCTCACCGTTCACAGAGACACTCGGATAGTTGCAGGTGTTGCAGAGTACTCTCTGGATCCAGTTCCTCGTTGACCAGTTCGGTAACGATGCACTACCAGCTCCCCGGTCCTGCTGATTTAGCAAAAAGGCAGCTTAGCAGCTCTTTAGCGTGCTAATTAGCATCGCCCACCGGCTATGCTAGAAGCTAGCGGCAGAAAGTTCAAAGAGCTTCGAGTAGGAGCTCAAAAGTCCTCCACCACAACTCCAGCATAAATACTTAAAGCAGATTGTCTTAGGGACAATCTCACAGCGATGATAGCTGTTACTTTCACAAGATAAACAAACTCATTCCGCAGCTGCCGACCTCCTTGGCCGTCCGGGCTGAATCTCTCTCTCTCTCTCCTTTTTTTTTTTCACGTCACGTTCAAAGACAGTCTGAGTGTCGGAAATAACACATTCTTCAGGTACCACAAATTAAACAATCTAAATATAGAATAACTATTTTAAGACAAGTCTTGAACTGCATTTTAAAGATGAACATTTAACAAAAATAAATGAACTCACTCTTTTTAACATATTTATATCTTTATGAACCTCCTTTTGATACACAGATTATGTATCTGGGCTACAGCTATCTACAGTCTGTGCTTTGAGTGTCTGATGCAGATTGAAAAGCGTTATATAAATGCGGTCCATTTACCATTTATAATAGTAATATTTCCTATTCTGAAGTATTTTTAAATCCCCCTTCCAAATATACTCCACAAATATATGGACCGGACTGACAACTTGAAATATGACAGAACATCTGTCCATGATGGAGTGGGGGGTAAGATATCATGACCTGTATATCTTCTCCCCACCCCAATATCAAGAATTCTGTACTAGATTTGCCAAATTCATCCCACTATAAACTTGGCAGTATTAAACAATGATGTAGCCAACCAGGATAGAGCAACCTTTAAACTCTATATTTCATGGATGTTTTATGATCCCAGATTAAGCACAGTTTGATTGACAGTGAACAATATTGGTATTCTTTCTGTATATATCTATAGCTATGTACAGTAGTGATATTTCCTATTCTGAAGTATCTATAAATCCCCCTTCCAAATATACACTACAAATATATGGACCTGATTGACAGCCTGAAATATGATAGAACATCTGCCCATGATGGGGTGGGCAGTAAGATATCATAACCTGGATATCCCCCCCACCCCAATATCAAGAATTCTGTACTATATATTGCCAAATTCATCCCACTATAAACATGGGATGAATTATAATAATACATGACCAGGGAAGAAACTGTGTGGAACTAACCAACCTTTAAGAGTTCTGCCACCACAATACCACCATACATCAGCTCAAGCAATAATTAGCTTGCTTGAAATGACATTTCCTGTCAGGGTAACATGGCGGGAACGATGATCATGGGGAAATTGTCCCACGAGTTCACTTGGCTTACTTTCAGACATCCGGGTAAAGCAGGTGTAATTTCCCGCTACTCTAGGAGAGACACAAGGTGGGGTGGCATTTCACAGGGTCAGAGGATAAACCATGTCATAATGTTTGCAGGAAGCCCTTGGATTCTCTGCAGACATTAAGTCTAACATGCAAGCAATGTTGGGCGTATTTCAGACTGACTCACTTTGTGATCATCATCATAGTGATGATGGGATAATTAGTTTGATTTGTTATATGGCTGGGGGGGGCCTGGCTGCCGGTTTGTTTGTCTGTTTGTTTTCCTCCCAGGTGGCGTGCATTTGGGACTGAGTGGCTGTGTTGCTGAGGCTGTCAGGACCTCACCCTGATCACCTGCGACTCGTCAGGACTCACAGCTGAGGTGCATCTGGATGGATTGGAGCATGTTGGCATTTAAGACTGGAGTGCACAGTGTGTATTTGCCAGAGACTCGACCTTGTGACCAGACGGGTGAGATCGTCGTCTCGGGAGCCATCTCATCAGCAGCGGATGCTGAGAAACGTCCAGGTTTGATGCACAGTCTGTGAAAGAGGAGGGGGTGAGGTCTCACGCTCGTCAGCACACTTCCTGAGGTACGTTAGATTTTGTGACTAACAGTTATACAGTCAGTAAATGTGGTGTCCCTCACACCTTATTGTATTGAGCTGTTTGTTAGTCATGTATCAGCTTCCACTGCGGTGGAGTTTTGTGAACTGGATGTTCCATGCCCGCAGGTTGGAAGCTGATCAGCAATCAAGCCAGGAAGTGTTTGCTGTTTGTACACCTTTAAGTGTTCTGTGTGTAGAGTGTGGACTCACATAATGGTTCCTTCTTTCACAGACTCGGTTGCTGCGGCCACCTGGGGGGTGTCGGCGGGGTCCTTGGGTCCGAAACAGCTTCTGGCTCCGGACCGTTAGCGCTGCTGGGAGCGCACCACGCCAGACCGCACCTTTTTGTATTATCACTGTTATGTATTAAATTCAGTTAGCCTTTGTACCGTGCTCTGCTTATTTCATACTGGGTCCTTCAAACGCTGGTCGGTTCTCCGAGCTGCGTCCGACACATAACATGATTAGTTAGTTAGATTAGTTTGTGGGCCTGCACAAACTATACAGTTACTTTTGTTACTTTCAACCAAACTTCACACTATACAACCCCTGGCAAAAATTATGGAATCTCCGGCCTCGGCGGATGTTCATTCAGTTGTTTAATTTTGTAGAAAAAAAGCAGATCACAGACATGACACAAAACTAAAGTCATTTCAAATGGCAACTTTCTGGCTTTAAGAAACACTATAAGAAATCAAGAAAAAAAAGATTGTGGCAGTCAGTAACGGTTACTTTTTTAGACAAGCAGAGGGAAAAAAATATGGACTCACTCAATTCTGAGGAATAAATTATGGAATCACCCTGTAAATTTTCATCCCCAAAACTAACACCTGCATCATATCAGATCTGCTCATTAGTCTGCATCTAAAAAGGAGTGAACACACCTTGGAGAGCTGTTGCACCAAGTGGACTGACATGAATCATGGCTCCAACACGAGAGATGTCAATTGAAACAAAGGAGAGGATTATCAAACTCTTAAAAGAGAGTAAATCATCACGCAATGTTGCAAAAGATGTTGGTTGTTCACAGTCAGCTGTGTCTAAACTCTGGACCAAATACAAACAACATGGGAAGGTTGTTAAAGGCAAACATACTGGTAGACCAAGGAAGACATCAAAGTGTCAAGACAGAAAACTTAAAGCAATATGTCTCAAAAATCGAAAAATGTACAACAAAACAAATGAGGAACGAATGGGAGGAAACTGGAGTCAACGTCTGTGACCGAACTGTAAGAAACCGCCTAAAGGAAATGGGATTTACATACAGAAAAGCTAAACGAAAGGCATCATTAACACCTAAACAGAAAAAAACAAGGTTACAATGGGCTAAGGAAAAGCAATTGTGGACTGTGGATGACTGGATGAAAGTCATATTCAGTGATGAATCTCGAATCTGCATTGGGCAAGGTGATGATGCTGGAACTTTTGTTTGGTGCCTTTCCAATGAGATTTATAAAGATGACTGCCTGAAGAGAACATGTAAATTTCCACAGTCATTGATGATATGGGGCTGCATGTCAGGTAAAGGCACTGGGGAGATGGCTGTCATTACATCATCAATAAATGCACAAGTTTATGTTGATATTTTGGACAATTGAAAGGATGTTTGGGGATGATGAAATCATTTTTCAAGATGATAATGCATCTTGCCATAGAGCAAAAACTGCAAAAACATTCCTTGCAAAAAGACACATAGGGTCAATGTCATGGCATAGGGTCAATGTCAATGAGCAGATCTGATTTGATGCAGGTGTTAATTTGGGGGATGAAAATTTACAGGGTGATTCCATAATTTTTTCCTCAGAATTGAGTGATTCCATATTTTTTTCCTCTGCTTTGTCTAAAAAAGTAACCGTTACTGACTGCCACAATCTTTTTTTCTTGATTTCTTATAGTGTTTCTTAAAGCCAGAAAGTTGCCATTTGAAATGACTTTAGTTTTGTGTCATGTCTGTGATCTGCTTTTTTTCTACAAAATTAAACAACTGAATGAACATCCTCTGAGGCCGGTGATTCCATAATTTTTGCCAGGGGTTGTATGTACCAAACTTATACCACTTATAAGTTTAAACTTATAAACTTATACCACTATATACCAAACTTCACGGTTGAATATGGCAAAACAGTGCAAAACAGTTCAAATTAGTGCACCACAAAACATTGCACATGGCATGCACGATCCCGGTACGAGGGTTCATGCACGCGACGGTGTCTTTTGAGCAGGAACACAGTGCCAGCTGCACCACATCGCGCCGCTGATGTGGAATAAATAAAAAATAAAAACCAGCTGGTACCTGTGTAACCACATCGCACCTTTGATGTGAATTAAATAAAAAATTAAAATGCCTCAAATCAACAAAGAGATGGACGTATTTAAAAAAGTCATACACCATAAAGAACACAGCATTTTATATTGAATCTCTCTTTTCATGTGGACAGTACAAATATGATCCATCTGTTCCTCTGTAGATGACCCATGGTCACAGACATACAGTCATGAAATGACATGAATGAGAAGCAGTTTGCTCTTCTGATGTCCACATCTGCTGATGCGTGTCATGCCCGACATGCGTGACTTGTGGACGGCGCATCAGAACTGACACCATGTCATATGGAACAGAGCTCACGTGGGTGACGTGAAAGTCAGATTGCCCGCTGATCTGATTCTGATCTGATGGTCCATTTCAATCTGGGGTAGCCTATCAATGGGCTGCAGTGAGGGAGCGCACGCACGCTGCAGCCCACAGCATATATCGCCACAGCGATATATGTTTTTATTTATGTCCGCAATTATTTATGACAGCAAACAGACACATGCACGTCATGTTCTGCAGTTGTTAGTCCATGTCTGTCCAAACACAGTATGTGTTGTCTAGCTGGAATGTCCAGAATGACAGATCTCCACAGCCGCTTCAGTGGGTGGACACACCTCCTGTCAGTTCAGCACACAGACCAAAGCCACACTCATGGGGATCTTAGACAAATTTCACTGCCAACTCGAGAGTGATTGTCTGCAGACTGTTCTCATGCCAAGAGTGCGAATGGCCACACATTTTCTAAGTGCCAAATGAGCGGTGTTAGATGTTCATGCATGTCAGCTGGAATTTGTCCAACACCTGCCATGAGAGGGATCAATGGGTTTGCACAGCGTACACTCTGTCTTTCAGCCGCTGGTTGTGCAACTAGTTGTAGCAACAGGTGTATGAGACGTTCGAGGCAGGGCCGATTTTACATGTTTTTCACATAATTCTTGCTTCATGCGCACTTTGTGTGCACTTCGCACTGTGTGAAGGGGCCTTTACATTGTAAAGCAATTTGGTGGACTAGAACTCAATCAAATTAAATTTTATTTTAACCTACAATGCCTGTTGACAAACAATCAATTTTAATTTCCTCAACAAAAATGACAGCCTTTCTCACCCGTGTTGTTAGTACAACACCCATGGTTCATAGAAATGCTGCACTGATGATCAAAGTGGTCGGACCTCCGTCTGTTAAAGCCTAGGCCGAGTACGAGGCAGATCACTGAATCTGTTTGGCCATTGTCCGATCCGGTCTGACAGTTCAGAGAGCATCCCACTTCTGACACCAACTTGTGGAGGCGGAAGGATTTTCAGGCTGTCTGTGGAAAGAAAGGGTCAAGACATTGACCGTTTGACAAAATAACAGGCTCTTTAATACAAGGTTT
The DNA here is from genome assembly GCF_902500255.1 of Thalassophryne amazonica. NCBI lineage: Eukaryota > Metazoa > Chordata > Actinopteri > Batrachoidiformes > Batrachoididae > Thalassophryne > Thalassophryne amazonica. The sequence continues at coordinate 137,298,273 of NC_047103.1, read as the reverse complement.
TGGACACTGTGTCAAACAGGTTGTTCTGATTGGAACAGTGTGAAGTGTTGCTCTCTGGGTTCTGCTTTTATGCACGTCAGGGTGCGGGGGTGGGGGTGGGGGATGAGCATTCATGCATGCAGTGTCTAAAGAATGCATCTTTCAAAATAAACACAGAGTGAATTAAAAAGAAACAGGTTTTTAAAACAGAGTTCCACCTGGATTGTTAAATGATTGTCCTTGTACAAGAATGATCGATTTTTGTCACAGAGTTTGTGGTTCACAATACAGTGATGATCAAAGGTGCCTTTCATCTGAGAGGATGTCTTTTGTTGATGGTGCTGATCAGAGGTCGCTTGGAGGTGTGAACGAAGTCCTACTGTGAAGGTGTCTTTATTTTAGACGGAGCCTTTCTTCTGTATTGTAATTGATCACACTGTGGAATTATTTGCTTGCTGCAGTTTGTGTCACTCATTGGTCATTTGTGTGATAAGGCTCAAGGAATGACTTCATCAGATATTACCCAGGGGTCATTCAGATGTTGTAAAACTGAAGATGTTTTTGCATACTGAGCGTGGGGTCACAAGCGGTCAAATAGAAAACAATATTTATCATTTTGGTTTCCACACCACTTTGTCAGCCATGTATAAATCTAGGTAGGATGAAATGGGTGATAATGCTACAGCAGACTTGCTTTTCAGGGGTGGGAGAAAATATGCAGGTCAGGATAGCTTACCCCCCACCCAATCATAAGTGAGGAGGTCAAATAATACATGAGCAGGGACGAAATTATAGATGTGAATTGAGATAATTTCCACAAAAGAAGGATCAGACCAGTAGATATGTGTTCAAGATGGGAATAGGTTTTCTATCAAATGGCTTCAATAATATCAATGTTGTTTCCACTTCGTCAGGTATGTATAAGTCTGGGTAGGATGAAATGTGTGACAATACTGCAGCAGACTTGCTATGCAGGAGATGGCGAGGAAGATATCCAGAGTTGGGGGTAAGATATCCAGGACAACTTCCCCCCAGGGGCGGGGGCATATCCAGAGGGGGAAGATGTACTGTTACACCAGCACCCATTTCCAACTGGGTGGCCTGAGACAATGAAATGTCTTGTCAAAGGACACAGACAGGTAGCTTGAAGGACACACCTGGAATAAAGTTCTGATCTGATGTAAAATCTTTAAACTTTTCCTTGTATTTCAAAAACTGTTTTTATGACATCACAAAGACCTAGTGACCTCAGCTTAGTGGGTATTGTGATGTGTTGGATCTTCTCTCATCTGCCCAGGGCCAAAATTATACATACAACCTCAAATATATACATACATTCACTCTTTTAATATGTGGTGCTGAAGGTTCCACACTGTATTTTTTTCATAACAAGAGCAAGACCTATTGGGTCCTGATTACAGATCGCGATCGTCTACAACCAGTAGTTTCTCTTTGCCAGCATTAAAAGGATATGTTTGACAGCACTTATTGGAATGACAAATATGCAAAATAATGGAAAAGTCCAAAGAACTCATGGAAGTTTAAGAAGGAGAATTGTAGATTTAAACACATTATGAAGGTCTCTTGGAGCCATTTCTAAACAACTGCAGATTCCAAGATCATCAGTTCAAACAACTGTACATAAGTTAGTTGGATATATCACCACTCTGCCGAGGTCTGTAAGAAGATCCAAACTGTCGCCCTCACATGAGAGGAAATTGGTTAGACCCCCTTCACACATAACACAAAGCTGGGCAAAAGAAGCAGAAACCAGCCGAAAATCCATGAACAAAAAACAAAGTGGGGAACCGCAAAACATTCCACCTGCTGTTGGGAGGAACACACGGTCAGACAGGTATACACGATACCGTGGTGATGGTTTCATGCACGCTCGTGTTCACGTGCACAAACACAGTGTGAGTGCATGGAAAGTCGCGCACACAGCAGCAGAGCAAAAACATAAAAAAACACCACAATACTTAATTACTGTTATAAAGAGCGGACTTAACTTCTGCCTAGAAGTACACCAGGAAATAATGAAATGACATGGATTACTGGTCTCCCTTTTATGTTTCACATGAATTACTTGATGCGCTCATCTCATGAAAACATCAGCTGGGCTCTCATCTCATGAACAGCCAGCTCTCATCTCATGAACAGCCAGCTCTTATCTCATGAAGAGCCAGGCTCTCGTCTCATGAAGAGCCGGCTCTTGTGTTATGAAAACATTAGCCAGTGTGGCATGTCTAACGTGCAGTAATCCACTGGTGACAGTGTTGCAAATGTGATATGTGTTTTAATTATTACAATGTGGGGAATTCCTGCAGTTACATGCGCCTCACGGTGGTGTCCAGCATTGCGGTGTGCTGACGTAGAGGTCATATTCTACAAGCCATTTCAGGTGTTCTCCAGCTGTGACTTGCGAGCACAGATATCTGAACAGCTGCAGGTCACAGGGACACGCCCACCTTTGTCTGCGGACCTCGGCAGCTCACAGAAAAAAAGGCTCACTGTCTGTTCCTTTGTTCTGTGATTTTTATTTTATGTATGTAGTTATTGTTGTATGTATTATTATTTTTGTCCTGCATCTGTCTGATGTCTGTGTGATGTCAGCTGACCGTCAGTCGGCGGTCAGGTGAAATACGATGTATGTCCACAGCAATGCTTATGAGCAAAGCCATCACACATGAATGAGTTCACGCCTTTGCCTTATTTGTGTTATTTAATCTCCACTCTTTCTGTATGTCATGTAAACTACAATTCTCGTGGTGGAAGTGACATCAGCCTGCCTGACCAGCTCATTGATATTACACTGAGCCATGCACGCACAGATGCTGGCCGGTGTTCTGTCGAGATGTGTTGGGTTTGTCGATTTATGCATTCTCACCACTGATCTCTATATAATAAGGATCACTCATTGGCCAATATTTTTGAAGCAAACTAGCCGCCATATTACCACTCCAATGTTCCTGAATGCTCTTTTCTATTGATCTGTAATAAGGTGCAGACAACTTTATTCTTTGTAATTTTGTTAAAAAATACCTTCATGTGCAGCTATAACCTGCACAAATCGCCAGATCAAAGGCTGTGGACAAACATTCACCTGAGTATGATTGAAATGGGAAGTAATGAACAATAGTTTGAAGAGTTCTATCCTTTATTCCAGCATATAGGCAAATATAATAATAATAATAATAATAATAATAATAATAATAATAATAATAATAATAATAATAATAATATGCTGATGATTCCACAAAACTTGTATAAACTTTGATTAAGGAATGATATTTTTAGAATCAAGTATTTGTCCCTGTGCGATATGAGTAACTGAGGCTAGAAGTGTCAAAAAAGTGTCAAAGTAATAAAAGAAAGAAATAAATCAAACAGATAACGACACACTCTACAAGCCTTTTGTGTTTGGGGGGGAGGAACCACACCGCACTATTACATGCCATTTGTGTGTGTGTGGCGGTGTGTGTGTGTGTGTGTGTGTGAGTGTTCGGCACAGTCACATGCATGTGTGTTGCTTGTTAACGCACACTCATGTGGCACTTAGTCTATTTTCACAGACAGCTTGAATGTAGTCATCTGCACTCCACTATCGTGCCAGGATCGCGAATAGCCCTGCCTTTTCTAAGTGCCCAACGAGGATGTTTATGTGGCACCTGGAATTTGGCCGACACCTGCCGAAAGAGGGTCGAATGGGCACTTGCAGGGCACTCGCGGTCTTTCGGCCGCTGGTGTGCATGAATGGTTGTGGCGACAGCTGTATGAGGCGTTTGGGGTGGCTCTGATTTTTCATTAGTGGCATGTGATTCCTCCTTCATGCACCAGTCGGCTTCAGTTGTGTTATGTGTGAAGGAGCCCTTAGGATGTTCTGAAATAACCCAGGAGCCACCAAGTCTCAGGCCTCCCATGAACTGGAATCTGCTGTAACACCAGCATCACTGTCCACAGTGAAGTAAGTTTTACTTCTCCATGGACTGAGAGAGTGTCAATCAATATAAGGAAGCCCTGCTCCAAAATTGACACCTTTGAGCTAGACTTAAATTTGCAGCTGCCCACATGGACAAGGTTTTATGGTCAGGCGACACAAATATTGAGTTATTTGGCCACAATGACAAGAAGTATAGTTAAAGGAGGTGAGGCTTTCAAACCTAAGAACACTGTACTGTCAAGCATGGTGGTGGTAGTAACATCATGCTCTGGGGCTGTTTTGCTGCCAGTGGTACTGTGCATTGCACAAAGTGGATGGAATAATGAAGGAGGAGGACTACCTCCAAATTCTTCAATGTCACCTCAAATCCAAATATCCAGCCAGAATTATGCCACAAGCTTGCTGATGGCTACCAAAAGCATCTGGTTGAGGTGCAGCTTGCAAAGGGGCATTTACCCAAATATTAGTGGGAGTATATGTATATATTTGAGCCTGTATGTATAATTCTGACCTTGTTTGAATTGCAGAAGATCCAAAATAAATTTACACGTATGCACCCAATTCTTGTTTTGTAAAGTCATTAATGATGTATGGTGTACAATCATTCCACCCTGACAAAAGACCAGTTCAAGGACATCATTAACATGCAAAAATTTCCATGACATTCATACTCACAGTGAGTGCATGTAAATTTATGACCACAACTGCATATCTGGAGTTGTGTCAGGAAGGGACTTGGCATAAAACTAGTGCCAAATCAACATACAAATGCAGCAATATCTGCTGTGGTGATACCAAGCAAAATCTGGAGCAGTCAAAAGAAAATCATAGTTAATCTACAAAAGCAGATGTGCCATGCTTAAAAGAAAGAAAGAAACAAGCCAACAACAACAACAACACTCAGTATCTGTTTAAAATTGGATAACTTTCTTGAAATTAAAAATAGAAATAATGATAGTTTTTATTTTTTTAATCAAGAACTTATTTTTAAATCAACTTTTGACAGTCATTCTTATTTTCTTCTGACATTTTACTATATATTAAAGTATATTATATTAAAATATTTTTAAGAGAAGAATTGAAGGGAAAAATGCAAGTTTCTCATGAAAACAACTCGATCTCACATCAGTTCATGGCATCATGAAAAGTAATTTAAGCCATTAGTTCATGATGTCATCACAAAAATGTTGTGATGGTATCAGAAATTTAGTTTGTGAACCGTGGGGGTTATGATTATGGTTAGGGTTAGAGTAGGGTTAAAAATAGACAACTAAATTTGACTGTGTCATGAAAATTTGACTCACTTCATGAAAAAAGTGTGAGACTGGGCTGAAAACAACCCAATTCAAACTCACCATTTCATGATAGCTTCACAGAAAGTAAATTAATGTATTGGTTCATGATACTGTCACAAAAGCACCACAATGGAGGTCTTTGGGGGTTGGGGTTATGTTTAGGGTTAGGGGAAGGGATAGCATTATAAATAGTAAAATAAATAAATAAATAAATAAGTGGACTACAGTAAAACAAAATAATTACAAATATCCATTTGAGGTATATATGCAATTATAATTATCTTGAAAGTTTTTTGCTTCTATAATTTGATATACAGTTGTGCTCAAAAGTTTATATACCCTGGCAGAAATTTTTCTTTTTTGGCCATTTTTAAGAGAATATGAATGACAACACAAAAACTTTTTTTTCACTCATGGGTAGTGGTTGGGTGAAGCCATTTATTGTCAAACAACGATGTTTCCTCTTTTTAAATCAAAATGTCAAGAGAACTACCCAAATGAACCTGATCAAAAGTTTACATACCCCTGTTCTTAATACTGTGTATTGCCCCCTTTAACATCAAAGACAGCTTGGAGTCTTTTGTGATAGTTTGTGGACGAGGCTCTCTGATGGTAAAATGCCACTGAATATGTTTCGGACTTTATTTACATCAATTACAAATAAATACAAACAATATGGCACTCTATGGTAAATCTGCATGGAGTAGACAGTTCTCAAAAACTGAGTGACTGTGCAAGAAGTAGAAGAGTGAGGAAAGCCACCAAGACACCCAGACAACCTAGAAGAAGTTATAGGCTTACATGGCTGTGAATGGAGAAATTATACACAGTGCAAGCTTTGCATTTTGTATCACCAGTTATCCATCTTCATGATGAAGTGGTACAGAGGAGGATTTTCTTAAAAAGAATACCTGAAAGTTTAGCTACAAGTTTAGTTACAAGTTTGGTTTATTTAAAAAGACACTTTTGAGATCTTTTCACCAATGTTTTATGTGATGTTACTGTGCATGCGTATATTAATCTCTTTTATTGCACCCGATCCCGAGTAACAATTCTTTTACATGGAAAATGTTAGAATGACAATAAAAACCTTTAAATCTGAATAGCAGAACATTTAAAGAAAAAATACTTGTGCATACACATGAGGACAAAGTGGTAAATGGACTGCATTTATATAGTGCTTTTCCATCTGCATCAGACGCTCAAAGCACTTTACAATAATGCCTCACATTCACCCCGATGTCAGGGTGCTGCCATACAAGGTGCTCACTACACACTGGGAACAACTAGGGAATTAAGGACCTTGCACTCAAAAAAATGTTTGATTTTCCAGTTAGGCTGGGATTTGAATCAAGGATCCTCTGGTCTCAAGCCTGATGCATAATCACTGGATCATCACCTCCCCCCAAAACAAAGCAAAATTATTAGATCCCTATGAAATTGAATGTTTTCTTCAAAATTTTCCCAAATGCTTTTTTTTAAAACAGAGCAAGCAACATTCAGCTCAGCATTTCTTAACATCTTACATTATTTTACTTTGCACACAGAAACAAAATAATTTCACAAAAACCAAAAGCTCCCAATATATATATACACTTTTACATTTTTGCTCCCCCCCCATGCTCAGAATGCACTTATTTGTATATTGAAGGATTTCTGCAAGTCTTGAGTGCAAGTGAAGAGAACAGGAACACATGGGATGCGTGGGTGTTTTCTGGCAAAGAACAGTCACATCGCCTTCTTACAACAAAGACGAGAAGCGCCACATTTCATATCTGCCAGCTCCACATAAAATCCAGAATGTCATCAATCCATCACAGAGTCCATCTGATTTCTGATTTGGGGGAACCGCAAGCAGCACCTGTTCTTTTTGGCTCCTTCAGATCTCTTCCACAATGATGCTGAAGGCTGTAGCACAATTAAAGTTCAAGGTTCTGTTTTTGACTGAACTTGTTGAACATTCAGAGCTGTGTGGGATTGAAGACCGAATGTTTGGCTAATCTTCTTTTATTGTAGAAGAAGACATTGTGTTGAACTTTCATATGCTTGATTCCCTCGATGGGTTTGACAAACATGTACAGTCTGAATTCTGGAACACAAGAGGCGATACAGACGCACACACCCTCGCTACTGAGTGAGAACTGAAGCATCGTTGCAGACAATCTCTTTGTCAAACACACCGGCCTTGACGGATAGACGTTGGCAGACTCACAGAACCATGGCAACAGTTAAGTGTGAATCCTCATGAAGAAAAATTGGCTGCATTGAACCTGCTGCAGTTTCTTAAAAAAAGGGCTCAGCTCATCATCAAGAAACTGTGCACTGAAAAGAAAGAGAGAAAACATAAAGAAATTAGTTTAACTGCTAAATTACATGAACAAATTGGTATAAATGTTGCATGATAAGTTCAACTGGCTCAGCCTAATTTATTTTGTGTTGACAACTGAAGCTCTTTTTTAGATTGGTCCAACATTTTTCTTTTTTCAGTGTATAGCACAGAAGGTGTGTTAACAAATTCTTGAATTTGTTTAAAGCTAAAAGACAAACTTAACTAAGAGTTGCAACCATAGACTCTACGGTATACAGTACATACTGGACAGAGCCTGTGTGATGTCACCCACAGGTATTCTATAGAGACCTGATGGTGATGCCCCTATCCAGGCATCACCATGTTGACTGAGTCACCATGAACTTGTTAATGCACAAAGGGGTGGAGTATGGGTGGCTTAGTGAGTGCCTGAACACGCCTCTCTATTTGAGTCCGAACCAGCTAACAGCCTAACCTTGGCTCAGGTGTTGATTAAATCATTATTAAATCATATTTCAGGGGACTGCATGGTGATTCGCCTAACAATTTGCTTTACATTAAAAAATATGAGCCGCTTATTTTCTCAGTAAACTCAATAGGTGGACCTAATGGATGCAGATACTGACAGTTGCTAAAAGGGCTAACACCATTAGCATACAACATTAAACAGGACTAGCGCATTGCCTGTGGGGATCCACAGGCTCTAGATTGGGTAGTATTTAGTAGGTAGCTGACATTTTTGTAGTAAGGGTGGTAATATATTAAGGAATGAGTTGGAATGGCATGTGAGTCCAGAATGTTTTTAGAACCTTAGATCTTAACAATTTTTAGAAGAACTAAACTTTTTTATTTCCTGTTAATTATGTAATTTTTAAATTTAATTTACTGTCTTAATGTATTTATAAATTGTTTAGGTTCTCATTATCATATACACAATTATTATTTACTATTTTGTCATTTGATTTATAAATTGACCACAATGGAAATAATCTATGTATTTTTAACATATTTACAACTATATTGTGTACTTACACTGAACTTAAAATCACTCACGCTTTTAATGTAAAGATGACATACCGCTCCCTGCTGGAATGGTGTGAGTCCAGAAGGTAGTTAGCAGCACACATGCGCGCCCATGCAGGCAGGCACAGCTACTATAAGCAGCTGGTTTTAATTTGACAATCAAAGACAGTGGCTGAACACATTAAAACCACTAAACATTTCAGTCATGGTAATAACAACACGAGACTTATCTAAACTGGCTAAACGAACTGAGCTATAAAAACACAATAAATCAATAACACTAACAACACTGTTAAACTAGCATAAACCACAATAACAACATTTAAAACCTCAAAACCCCAGACTCCCATGGTGCATTGCAGCACAACATCCATTGTTTAAAATATTTGTCCTGTCAACTTTCTGTTTTCGTAGCATTCATCCTTGACCCAAAATACATAAGCATGCCAAATGGCAACTGTCAGCTCCCCCCGGTTTTTGCGTGATTGAAGCCATACACACACACACACACACACACACACACACACACACACACACACACACACACACACACACACACACACACACACACACACACACACACACTGGCTATTATAATACTGATGCATCTAGTTGTTGGAGAATTTAAATTTAAGTCGCTATTTTTTATTACTTCATTGGAGGCCATAATGTTTGACATATTTGTCAGTTTTTTCTGCCAACTAAAAAGAGAACAAACACCCCAAGCTCACTCCCAGAACTTATATTATAATATTTTACAGCAAACAAATACACAAACAAACAAAAATGAAAAAAAAAAGTTTGTTAAAGGAGCTATATCATGCTTTTTTCACCCCCAAGAGTCAACTATGTGCATATTTATCACATTATCTTTGGCACAATGGAGTGCTCATTTGTTGTGTAATATTAGTAGTTTTGGGGCTTTTGTTTTCATACTCGGAAGAAAGACGCTCAGTTTGGCTAAAGCCCTCCCTCTCCCAGTGTGGGTGCCGCCCACTTCATGACATCGTACCTGAGCCGGTACACGCGCCGCTTAGCACTGCCCATGACAGTTTGTCAGCAATTTACTAAAGATGGATGACCGTATTGTGGAGCCGTACGTTCTATCAGGTATTGAGGATAAGTGACAATACCATTAGAAAACGTTTTTTACTTACAGCCCCAGTCTGTCCATTCGGGTTTATTGTGGGTACGGCGCCCGTTTTAAGTGTTAATCTATTCGTAAATCCACTTAGGTACTGGCCAAGGTTTTCCAGGCAGTCATCAGTGAAGTGACGGTCGCACACCGATAGTTGACTGGTTTGTTTCAGGCTTACAGAGATGAATTTCAACCACTTCTGACAAGTTGAATCTTCTTTGGGGGAGCTAAATAAAGTCCTGTAGCTTTCACAACCAAAGGCACATTTTCACCTATGAGACATGACGTTAGCTAAACAATAGCTCGAGAAGATTTGTGAAAAGGCAGCTTCTACTGCACGTCGGAGCGTAAAGTGTTCGCGGAGTTCGCGCTGAGAAAGTGGGCGTGTTGTTGTGCCAGAGCAGCAGACCATAACTTCCTGGAGGGGTGTGTCCACGACCATTGTGACGCAACGATGGCAATCGGCTCATTTTCTCTTCTTCCCGGGCGGGGCTAAGACTAAGACCGCTGGATCCAGCAGGATTGCTCAAACAAGCATGAATGAAACTAAAAACCACGTTGGGGGTACTTTTTATGAAGAATTAGCTATGTAAGAAGGTAAAAAACTCAAAAAAGTTGATTTTGCATGATATAGCTCCTTTAAAGATGGAAAGCAGCAGCACATGCACAATCACTTAGGACACGCGTCAACAAAAGCAGAGTGTGGGTAGAAGTGGTGAAGAGGAGGAAGAGGAAGAGGAGGAGGAGGAGGAGGAGGAGGAGGTGGGTGATGAAGAGGAAATAGTGACTGCATTCAGATTTGATGCTGGGTTTTTAGGTTGGGTCACAGTAACTAACAAACAGCGAGACACAGTTTGTCATGTAAATAAGCATGAAAGGAAGGTACACAATTTAAGGGCAATCAGAGTGTTGGAAAGCAGAGGTAAGAATGGATTGACAGTGAAAGCAGGAGATTTTTTCTTCTCCAAAATTTCTTGAGTACTGAAAAAATAAATTACTGATAATACTGCTGCATGTCGTATTTCTATAAACACCATAGGACTATATTTCCTATAACAACCTGTCTTTTCAGGCATGCCAGGTCTGGAAACATGCAGCTGCAGTGCATTTCTACAGCCGACACACCATGAAACCGCCTTTGGCCTTGGATGGCAACCACCCAGACATACAACCAGTCTATCCAGATCTCTTGAATGTAACCATCAATCTACTGCACCCAGGTGAAATACAGGTGTCCCTTGGCTTTCTCTAGTCACCGGGATCCTCAAGACTAAGGCACCTTTCAGAGAAACTGGCCACATGTCCAAAATATTGCAGTTGATACTAACTTAGCATGTCCCTAAATAACTTTTCATTTGACACAAATCCATTCCACCAGTAGCCAAGGATCCTCAGAAGAGACCTGCTACCAAAGATGTCAGCCCATAACTTTAAGTTAGTGTCCACGTCTCACAACCACACAGTAAGACAGGAAGCATCAGGGGCCTCATGTACAAAGCTTGCGTACAATGACAATAAAGACAATTGTATTCTATTCAAAGAAATGTTGGAAGGGATTTGCATATTTCTCCATTTACAGTATATAACATCATTAAACAGTTCAGGGAATCTGGGGGAATTTCAGTGCATAAAGAGCAAGGGTACAAGAGGTGTGACCTGTGAAGGCCATTAAGTGAGGGAAGCCACCAAAACATTTGTGACAACTCTGAAAGAGTTATAGGCTCCTGTGCCTATGATTGTAGAAACCTGACATAGTACAACTTTTGTCTGTTGCATCACCAGTTATCTGGCTTTATGATGGAGTGGAACAGAGAATTAATTACTTAAAATGAAGATGCTAAATTTCAGTTACAGATTGACCAAAACAAGATTTCAGTTTGGGTTAATGGCCACAATAACCAAAAATGCCCCTTCTTGCATGTTACAATTAAATGTTTGGACCTGCATTTTGAGCTGTACTGTTCTTGCTTTGAACATGATCAGTGACACTGAGATACTAGTGGACTAGTGAAGGAAGCCATCCAGTGGCATAGGGATAGACAGGGCAGTACCTGGGGCCCGGGACATACAGGGGCCCATGAATTTGTCTGAATTAATTTACGTTGCACTGCACAGAACATGCATAAAAGTGCAGGTAAAAGTACACAGTCTTGAAGCAAATGTATCTCTATCATGGTTTCCCAGTTGGTGAAAAGTGCAATATATTCCAAAATGGTGTGTTTTTTAAATGAATAAAAGGCTCAGTTTTACAATAAAGAATACTCATGTAAAAGAATAACGTCATGTCAGTTGGGGTATTTCATAAGATGCAATGCAGTGATGAATGCTGGGTAAACTATACACTGCCTCCATGTCAACCAGTGACATAGCTAGATTTATGACAACTAGTGACATCAAAGACCTTGCGGAAAAATGTCTTCCTACTGACATCAATCCAGCAGTAATAACAGAAAGGACAGAAAAGAAAGAAGAGAAGAGAGCAAAGCTGACCAAATTAGACAGTTATACAGGATTTTGCCCAGCGCAATGCTCACAAGATGCCCTTCCACTGAGCCAAATATTTTTCAGGGAACCTTCCTTGTGTGAACACCGCTGTGTGGCAGTTTCACAGGGGATCTGGTGCATGAATTTAATCCTTGCACTGCTGCGCATTTTGTTGTGCCAATGCGTCCTGCTTTGTCCCGCTTGATTGCACATTATATAAAATAATATTTTTGTAGCCAATGGCACATTTGCTCTCAGAACTTGGCTGATGATCATTTGGAATCTTGTCTCAAAGGTCATTTTTAGAATATATATATATATATATATATATTGTACTGGATTGGTTGCAGTTGTATTTTCATTCCTTCGTATGACTTAAATAATGTATCTGTAAAGTTATGTTTATTATAGATGATTATGATGAGATGACATCACGTCATAATCTCAATTTCAAGTTCAGATGCGGTGCATGCAGTGTTTTCAAATAGGTTGCACAATATTCATGACTAGTTCACAAAATTAATGTGTGCCAGAAGTTTTGAACATTACAAAATTTTCTTTGCAGCCGCGCACAGTTTACGATGGGTTTACTCATTGGCACGCCAGATTGTGTGCCAGTGCGGGAATCAAATTTGTGCAAGTGTCAAGCTGTTTGGTCGGAAGACTTTCAAATAAAGTGTAAAAAAATAATAATATCTCTCTTCTGTCGTGTCATGCTATAAGCTTCTTTTCATTATCATCTCTTCTTGCCTTAAGGTTTATCATGTAGGGGTGCACTCTTAACTTTGCAAGAAAAAATGATTTTGTAGTCATTTCAGTACCACCGTGAATTAGACAGCTCCTCCCCTGCTGTCTGATCCGATGATGGCGTATGTTAGCTGCAGACTGTTGTGCAGAGCTGGGTGTTAAATCCAGATTTTTGATCTCTTATAAAATGTCTAATACAATAATCCAAGTCATTTATTTGATTGTAAAATCCAACATACTGTTGGAAAAATCGATGTAGACCTTACAGTGTGGGTGGGCACATGCATGTGGGTGATTGCACGTGAACACCTAATAACTAGTAACATGCGCATAAGGCCTGTCAATATATCTTGCACTGGAGTAGACATTTCTCAAAAACTGATTGACTGTGCAAGAAGGAGAAGAGTGAGGAAAGCCACCAAGACAACCAGACAACCTTGGAGAAGTTATAGGCTTCTGTGGATGTGAATGGAGAAATTGTGCATACTGCAAATTTTGCATTTTGCATCACTACTCTTGGCTTCATAATGGAGTAGAGCGGATGTACCTTCTGGGAATTTGTAGCTTAACTTTCAGGTCTTATTTTTAAGAAAATCCTCCTCTGTACCACTTCATCATGAAGCTGTGTAACTGGGGCTACAAAATGCAAAACATGCACTGTGCTCAATTTCTCCATTCACAGCCACCAAAACCTATATCTTCTTCTGGGTTGTCTGGGTTTCTTGGAGGCTTTCCTCACTAGTGATGCCGGTAATCTAACCACTTTTTTTAGTAATGGGTAATCTAACGCGTTAATCTTTCCAAATCAGTAATCAGATTAAAGTTACTTCTCCATGTCACTGTGTGTTACTATTATTTTTGCATTGTGGGTCGATAGCAGCATTAAACTTGGTCCGTGGGCAGGGGGTCGGGGTCGACTGAACTGCCCACTTTAAGCGAGCTGTGAGCTTTTCATCCATGGTTTTCTGCAGCAGCTACGACTTGTCCTCACCTCTTAAAGCGCGGTGACAACAGCACACCTGGACTGAGCTTTACAAAGATGTTTTTATGCTTTTTTCTCCTTTATTTAGAATTCTGAGCTGAGCCGCTCCGTATCTGCTCGTTAAAAACAGCTGATCCTCTGTGAGGCATCAACAACTAACACTTTTTTTTCACTCAAATGTACCTAAACTCTCTTTCTGAGGACCACATGATGTGAAAACTCAATAAAACTTTCTTACCTGTAAATCTGGTCATGTTTTCTGCATGAATAAATGTTATCCATTCTTTGTGCTCAAACGCCAAAGCAGGGGCGAATCCAGATGGAATGGGGGCATGGGGCAAGGATGTGCCCCCCCCCCAACACCCCTAGATTAAAGGTCCAGTTTTGAAGCCTTTTTTTTTTTACTACAACTACTAATACTACTTATAATAATAATAATTTTGACAAGTAAAATGTTTAGAGAGAATTTAAATGTTAGAAAGAATTTAATAGTTACATTTATAAACAATGTAGGTTAGAAATTGCAAGTTTTACTGTTACAGTGCTGTCAACAGTTAAATATGAGGTCAAGAAAGAGGTCTTTAGTTTACTTTTTATAAAACAAGTATTTATTTTCATTGAAGTCAAGAAAGGGTGACTATAAAGTGAGTTTTGGTAAAACAGGTATCATGTTGAGGTGGCAGAGGGTTGTTGTCGACAGCTGGAGAAAGTAACTAAAAAGTAACTAGTAATCTAACTTAGTTACTTTTACAATTGAGTAATCAGTAAAGTAACTAAGTTACTTTTTCAAGGACTAATCAGTAATCAGTAATTGGATTATTTTTTCAAAGTCACTGTGGCAACACTGATCCTCACTCCCAGTGGCAGCTTTACCATCAGAGAGCCTCATCCACAAACTATCACAAAAGACTCCAAGCTGTCATTAATGTTAAAGGGGGCAATACACAGTAGAACATGGGTATGTAAACTTTGATCAGGGTGGGTAGTTGTTGGACAATAAATGGCTTCACCCAGCCACTAACCATGGGTGAGAAAATAAAGTTTTTTGTGTTATCATTCATATTCACTGAAAATTCCACCCCCCCCAAAAAAATAAAAAAAGAATTCTGCCAGGATATATAAACTTTTGAGCACAACTGTATGTTATAAAATTAAGATATTTCTAATTATTCTGCTACCTTCATCACTTGTCTTCCACTGTTGGTTTGTTTGACTTGCAAATCATGTTTACTGCAAGCAGCTTGTTAATTCAACCATTTAGTGCATTCTGGTTTCTTACGAAGTCAACACTAGTCACAACTCACCTAAATGTGTGTGTGTGTGTATGTGTACATAGGCTCTCTACATCATTTCTTGTGTGCTAGTTTGTCTGAGCAGAAAGAACAGAAAGTGGGTGTAAATGAAAGACAAAAACAAAACAAAACAAACAAACAAACAACAGCAACAACAAAAAACAGGAGTGTTTGCTGGTTGTGATGGATAAAAGTGAGGAAAAATGATAGTGTTAAAAACGGTGAAGGATAGAGTGCTGAGAGAAAAGAGCAACAACCAATTTGACATTTAACATTTTTTGTTGGTTTCTGTGATTGAAATGTTCTGAATAATGTAAGACCAAAGAAAAATCAGTCTTTGGAAAATAGTATCTACTACAGTGCAGCTCCAGCATCCTCTGTTAGCTGCCGCGGTGACCAGCAGGTGAACAGCACATAGTAACATAAAGTTAGTGTTGAAAATGCAGCAACATTTTCCAAGGCAGGGTACAGAAGAGTTGCTTTGTTTTCACCAAACAGCAACAATGGGTGCTGAAACATGAAACACCAACTCTTGCAGTTTTTTGCAGTTCCAAATGCAAGTCAATACCCATCGACCCCCCATGTTAAAATGTCCATCTTTACAGCAGAAACGCTATGTTTACAGCCTGGTACAAAAAAATATTTTTAGTCTCTGTAGCGCTACAATTACAATATACATTGAATGTCTGTGCACTGGTATATATGGCTGATTGGGCTGAATCATATGGATCTGGTCTGTTGTGTGTCCAGCTTTTGCAAGAAAATAGTAGGTGGCAGAGCTTTTTACTGTTGTGCACCACTGTTCTGGAATGGTCTAACGTTGGGCAGTTAAGTTCAACTGACATGTTTAAGAAGAGACTCAAGATGAGTGGTGTTAATAGTTAACTTGTGTCAATTTAACATTTAGTAATATTTACCTCCGCCATGGGCGTAATAAAATCATTGGCATTTATTTATTTATTCTGTCTGACTGTTAGCAGGATTACGTCAAAAGTCCTGCATGGATTCTGATGACCACAGATACATATTAGGTCATAGAAGACTCCATTAAATTTTGAAAGTGAACCAGATCCAGAACCAGATTCTGGATCAAGATTTCACTTTATATAGGCTTTTAAGGATTACATCAAAACTACTTCATGGATTCTCACCAAATTTGCACCACAGATAGATATTAGGGCATGGAAGTCTTCACTGAATTTTGGAGGTGATCCAGATCCAAATCCAGATTCTGGATCAGGATTTCACTTTATGTAGGCTTTTAAGGATTACGTCAAAACTATTTCATGGATTCTCACCAAATTTGCACCACAGGTAGATATTGGGCCATGGAAGACTCCATTGAATTTTGGAGGTGATCCAGATCTGGATTCATCAGGATTTCAATTTGTATGCTTCACTTTGTCAGATTTTGAATATTACGTCAAAACTACTAAACAGATTTTCACCAAATTTTCACCCTGCATTGGTCTTAGGCCTTGGAAGACTTCATTAAATTTTCGAGCTGATCTGGATCTGGATCAAGATTTCACTTTGTAGACTTTTAAGGATTACGTCAAAACTACTTCATGGATATGACATCACAATGTAAAACCAAGATCAGGAAGACACTATTTTGTTTCATCTTGTGAATTAGATATCAGATTACAACTTGATCAGTCAGACCATTCTGGGTCAATATGCACTTATTGCATTGTGTTGTGGAATCTGGATCCAGGTAAAGTTGGGGTTACGATGTGAATCACATACAGTATCTGTTATTTGGAGTCCTCGTTGTCAATGCTTGGTGGATCTCAGAAATCTTGGATTGTTCTTGTCAGGGTCATTCATCACGGTGAGTGATCCCCAAAAGAAATGGACATGAAATGGACTTCAAAGTTTAGATGTTTTATTGTAAAATTCCTTACAATGACACAGAAAGTCATCTCAGCGGTGGGATCTTTTCACCAGATCACATGCAAACACCTGGGACAAAGAACCCCAATTTCCTTTGTTCTCTACTTTTATTCCTGAGTCAAGGTCAGTGCCATGTGGGTGGGTGGTGAATCAGTGGCTATGTGATTGGCTGCAAAAGTGAAGGAAGCGAGCATCTGTTCATGGTGCGTTCAAGGTTGTTATGTAAAAAATCTTATAGTGTGTGTTTATGTCTGTAATATAGTGTTGTGTAATGCAATAAAAACAAAGTGATCCATCATGCTGATATGGTTTTAGCAATTAAATATCTATAAAAAGATCAGATCCCTTACCAAAAAATAGTACTTATAAGTATATAAAAAGTAAACTAGAAGTATACTTGAAACATACTTGCATATACTACTTTTTGGTAAGGGATGGTTTCATCAATTGGACAGCTGTAAAAGATCACATAGTTTTACCAAATACAAGGACATTTTGTGCGTCACCCATTTTTAAAAGCAGTTAGGTTTGGACATTTTAGATGTGCTTCAGCCATTTTGTGTTATGCATCACGGAGCACTCTTACAACTCCCCCGTTGACATGACCTTAGTCACGTCACTAAAGAAGAAGAAAAGAGAAAATAAAAGTGAGGTGCAAAAAACCTCAACAAAAAACAAAACAAAAATAACAACACCCAAAGGCTGCTGAGGGGTTCCCATGATGCACTGTTTCTTTCTCTTTTTGCTCTGTATGCACCACTCTGCATTTAATCATTAGTGATCGATCTCTGCTCCCCTCCACAGCATGTCTTTTTCCTGGTTCTCTCCCTCAGCCCCAACCAGTCCCAGCAGAGGACTGCCCCTCCCTGAGCCTGGTTCTGCTGGAGGTTTCTTCCTGTTAAAAGGGAGTTTTTCCTTCCCACTGTAGCCAAGTGCTTGCTCACAGGGGGTCATTTTGACCGTTGGGGTTTTACATAATTATTGTATGGCCTTGCCTTACAATATAAAGCGCCTTGGGGCAACTGTTTGTTGTGATTTGGCGCTATATAAAAAAATTGATTGATTGATTGATTGAAGGTACATGTACCCTATGTGAGTCCTAGCAGTTCAATTTTAATTAGTTTGATTTCAATTTATTTTCCATTTATATAGCACCAAATCACAACTAAAAAACAGTAAGGCCTAACCTTAGAGCAAGCACATAGGTGACAGTGGCAAGGGAAACTCCCTCTGATGATTTGAGTGAGTGAATGATAAACGTTAAGCTGTAATGATATGAATGATTGAATGATTTGAGGAAGAAACCTCGAGCAGACCAGACTCAAAGGGGTGACCCTCTGCTTGGGCCATGATACAGAGTGTGAACATTCTAACAATGTGTGGATATACGGTGGAAATAAACATTAAATTGTATTAAAATGATAAAATATATTTAAGCATTTCTAAGGAATCCCTGAGCAGTGATAGCTTTAGCAACAAAGTGGGATCAGTTAATGTAGACCCTAATCGCAGACCCTATTTGGTCTATATCAGGTGGAAGGAGGTGATGTCTCCCCAGTGTATGGTCCAATGGCTCCAGGGTCCAATTCTTTGGGCGAGTCCGTTTTATCCTTTTCAGCATCATCTGGGGACTCAAAACAGAGCTTTAATTTCACATATTTGATATGGAGTGGTTTAAGGGAATCTTGTTCAGCAATAGCAATATCAATAAATCTTAGACACAGGGCATCATGTCAGTATTTGCATAAAAGTAAGATGGACATTCTTTAAGGAGGTTAGAAAATTTAAAAGCAGAAAAAATGTATCACCAAGCAATATTGACGGTGCACTGATAATGCTGAAATTGCTGGAATTTTTAGTAACAAATATAAAAAAAATTGTATAACTGTCCCATATGAGCATTTTTAAGTTTATATTTTAAAGATATATATATATATATATATATATATATATGAAATTTTCAAATAGAATTAATAAGGGTATTGGAGTTGAGTATATAATCTATGTACATGAAGTTTCCAAAATTGTTCATCAACTGAAACATGGTAAATCTGATGGAGAGGAAGGTACGCACTCTGATCATTAAATATATGCTCCACACATATTTATTGCTGAGTCCAATTTTGAAAAATAAGAGCATGATTTCCCATTCAAATAATTGTTGTGCCATTACCTTGAGCAGTATTACTGCAAAAATTGTTTACCATTATTTTAGTCAAAGAAAAACAAGCATTAATGAGCTGTGACCTGCAGTTTGGTTTTAAATCAGGTCTCTCCACTACTCAATGCACCTTTGTCATGAATGAGGTCATAAGTTATTATAACTACTAGAAAAGTAATGTTTTATGACCATGCTTGATGCAACTAAAGCTTTTGATAAAATAAACTACAGTAAACTTTTTCGAAAATTGTTAGCCAGAAATATTTTCCATGAGAATAGTTAGAATTGGACTTCAACATTTTTTACCAAAAATATATTGTTTGTATCTATATCCTGCAGCATTAAGGGTATACAGTAAGGAAAATAAGTATTTGAACACCCTGCGATTTTGCAAGTTCTCCCACTTAGAAATCATGGAGGGGTCTGAAATTTTCATCTTTCAGGTTTGGACTTCCACCTCCCTCCAAAGATTTTCTATTGAGTTCAGGTCTGGAGACTGTCCAGGCCACTCCAGGACCTTGAAATACTTCTTACGGAGCACCTCCTTGGTTGCCCTGGCTGTGTGTTTGGGGTCATTGTCATGCTGGAAGACTCAGCCATGACCCATCTTCAATGCTCTTACTGAGGGGAGGAGGTTGTTTGCCAAAATCTCGCAATACATGACCCCATCCATCCTCCCTTCAATACAGTGCAGTCGTCCTGTCCCCTTTGCAGAAGAGCCCCCCAGAGTATGATGTTTCCACCCTTATGTTTCACCGTTGGGATGGTTTTCTTGGGGTTGTTCTCATCCTCTAAACATGGTGTAGTTGATTCCAGAAAGCTCTATTTTGGTCTCATCTGACCACATGACCTTCTCCCATGCCACCTCTCGATCATCCAGATGGTCACTGGTGAACTTCAAATGGGCCTGGACATGTGCTGGCTTGAGCAGGGGGACCTTGCTGCCCTGCAGGATTTTAAACCATGACAGCATCATGTGTTACTAATGTAATCTTTGTGACTGTGGTCCCAGCTCTCTTCAGGTCATTGACCAGGTCCTCCTGTGTACTTCTGAGCTTTCTTAGAATCATCCTTACCCCACAGAGTGAGAGCTTGCATGGAATCCCAGACCGAGGGAGATTGACAG
The DNA here is from genome assembly GCF_902500255.1 of Thalassophryne amazonica. Lineage (NCBI taxonomy): Eukaryota > Metazoa > Chordata > Actinopteri > Batrachoidiformes > Batrachoididae > Thalassophryne > Thalassophryne amazonica. The sequence continues at coordinate 137,277,902 of NC_047103.1, read as the reverse complement.
TCATCTTGTGTTTCTTCCACTTCCTAATAAATAGTCATAACAGTTGTTGTCTTCTACCAAGCTGCTTGCCTGTTGTCCTGTAGTCCATCCCAGCTTTGTGCAGGTCTACAGTTTTGTCCCTGATGTCTTTAGACAGCTCTTTGGTCTTGGCTATGGTGGACAGGTTGGAGTGTGATTGATTGTGTGAACAGGCGTCTTTTATACAGGTAACAAGTTCAAACAGGTGCAATTAATACAGGTAAAGAGGGCAGAATAAGAGGGCGTCTTAAAGAAAAATTAACAGGTCTGTGTGAGCCAGAATTCTTGCTGGTTGGTAGGTGTTTAAATACTTATTTGCAGCAGTAACATACAAATGAATGATTAAAAAAAAAAATCATACATTGTGATTTCCGGATTTTCTTTTTTTAGATTATGTCTCTTACAGTGGACATGCACCCAAGATGAAAATTTCAGACCCCTCCATGATTTCTAAGTGGGAGAACTTGCAAATTGCAGGGTGTTCAAATACTTATTTTCCACAGCCCCAACCAGTCCCAGCAGAAGACTGCCCCTCCCTGAGCCTGGTTCTGCTGGAGGTTTCTTCCTGTTAAAAGGGAGTTTTCTTTCCCAATGTCGCCACGTGCTTGCTCACAGGGGGTCGTTTTGACCGTTGGGTTTTTTTTTCGTAATTATTGTATGGCTTTGCCTTACAATATAAAGCGCCTTGGGGCAACTGTTTGTTGTGATTTGGCGCTATATAAATAAAATTGATTTGATTTGATTTATTTTCCTCACTGTATTTAACTATTACAAAAATATTTTCCCATCTTAGGCTAAATTAGTTTTATTATTTTTTTGGTCATCAATTCAAAATATGGTCTCTGTTATTCTTCAACCCCGTTATGTACACTATGGAAGCTGTGTAACTTTGGTCATAAAATGTGTTTTGAAAGAAATTAATATTTTTATATTAATCAGATGTCCCCCACACTGATTCCATAGTTTGATTCAATAATTTTAAATAAAAACAAAACAAAACAAAACAAAACCCAAAAAAACATAAAATCTCCCTGAAGTCTGAAATGTACTTATGTGTGGTATAATTTCAATCAGGGATGGTCAGTTGTCACGCAATATACAGTATTTTATTGATCTATTTTTTTTTATTTTTACCTTTTAGCTTGTACTTTTATTTATTGTCTGTTTCTTAATTTGTTATAATTATTTTCCTTTCACCAACATGTACATGTTGTGTGGATAAACATGTTATTATTATTTAACAACTGTCTGCCCATCTACTCTAATTTATTGTCTATAACTTGGGCTTCAGCCATGTATTTATTCATAATATTTGATCATTTATCTATTGTCATCATTACTTATATATGAAACATTATAAAACTTATAGCCTCACGGTCCATCAACAGACACAAAAGGACAGCATGTATATTATACATACATACGAGGGTAGGCTGAAAAGTTCTAAGGCTCACTATAATGCAGTTAATGCATTACTCCTTCATGGGGAGCCTTAGAACGTTTCAGCTTACCATCGTACATATATATACGAGGTCTATTAGAAAAGTATCCGACCTTATTAATTTTTTCAAAAACCATATGGATTTGAATCACGTGTGATTACATCAGACATGCTTGAACCCTCGTGGGCATGCAAGAGTTTTTTCATGCCTGTCGGTTACGTCATTCACCTGTGGGCAGTCTTTGAGTGAGGAGTCGCCCACCCTCTCGTCGTTTTTTCATTGTTTAGGAATGGCTCAGAGACTGCTGCTTTGTTTTACAAATTTTTTTTCAAAAACTGTAAGGCACAACTGAGTGGACACCATTCGATAAATTCAGCTGGTTTTCGGTAAAAATTTTAACGGCTGATGAGAGATTTTGGTCTGGTAGTGTCGCCGTAAGGATGGCCCACGGCGCCTGACGGCGATCTGCGCTTTGAGGCGGCAGCGTCTCGCCGTTTCAAGTTGAAAACTTCCACATTTCAGGCTCTGTTGACCCAGTAAGTCGTCAGAGAACAGAGAACTTTCAGAAGAACTCGGCATGAGGAGTTTATTTGGACATTCCATTGTTAACGGACATTTTGTAATGAAAGAACGTGCGGGCAGAGTCGCATGTCGGGCCGGACCCGACCGCGGGGGGTCGCGACAGGAAAAACACCTCCATTGGAAACCTTAACGGGCAAGTTGGAACATGCCCAAGCTGTTAAACAATTTCTCAGTTACTCACTTGTTGAAAGCCATCAAAAGCCGCCTGAACTTTACAAATGGTTTTCAACACGGAGGTGTTTTTCCTGTCGCGGCGCACACAGATTTGCCGAGTCATCACGGAAACGACTCGGCGAATTTGCGCGCACGTCTTTCATTAAAAAATGTCCTTAAACAGTGGAATGTCCGCATAAAGTCCTCATGCCGGCCTCTTCTGAATCTTCTCTGTTCTCTCACGACGTCCTGGGTGAATTAAGCCTTAAATTAGGATGTTTTCAGGTCGAAACAGGCCGACGACGACGCCTGGAACCGCTGCATGATGTCCCGCTCCGTGGGAAGTCCTTACACCAACAGAAACACCCCCTAATCTCTCATTAGCCGTTAAACTTTTCACCGAAAACCAGCTTAATTTCTCGAATAGCGTCCACTCGGATATTCCTCACAGGTCCAGAAAAAATGTTGATAAAGCAACGTGCACCGTCTCGAGCAGCGTGTGAAACAAAGGAATTCAGCCGAGAGGGCAGGACCACATCTCACTCAAGGTCTGCCCACAGGGAAATGACATCACCGACACGCGTGAAAAAACTCACGCATGCGCACGAGGGTTCAAGCATGTCATTCAAATCCATATAGTTAAAAAAAAAATAAAAGGGTCAGTTTATTGTCTAATAGACCTCGTATATATATATATATATATATATATATATATATATATATATATATATATGTGTGTGTGTGTGTGTGTGTGTATATAGTTAACAGTTAACACAGTTTGTCGCTACACCTACAAGTGGAAGTTAAAAAGTTTACCATGCAAAGTGAAAGCCATATATCAACAACATCCAGAAACGCTTCTCTGAGCCCGAGCTCATTTGAAATGGACAGACGCAAAGTGGAAAAGTGTGCTGTGGTCTGATGAGTCCACATTTCAAATTGTTTTTGGAAATCATGGACATCGTGTCCTCTGGACAAAAGAGGAAAAAGACCATCCAGATTGTTACCAGCGCAAAGTTCAAAAGCCAGCATCTGTGATGGCATGGGGATATGTTAGTGCCCATGGTATGGGCAACTTACACATCTCTGATGGCACCATCAATGCTGAAAGGTCCATCCAGGTTTTGGAGCAACACATGCTGCCATCCAAGCAATGTCTTTTTCAGGGACGTCCCTGCTTATTTCAGCAAGACAATGCTAAGCCACATTCTGCATGTGTTACAACAGCGTGGCTTCATAGTAAAAGAGTGTGGGTACTAGACTGGCCTTCCTGCAATCCAGACCTGTTCAACAACTGAACTCATACATCAAGCTAGAATGGGAAAGAATTCCACCTACAAAGCTTCAACAATTAGTGTCCTCAGTTCCCAAACGCTTATTGAGTGTTGTTAGAAGGAAAGGTGATGTAACACAGTGGTAAACATACCACTGTCCCAGCTTTAAAAAAAAATGTGTTACAGGCATCCATTTCAAAATTAGCAAATATTTGCACAAGAACAATAAAGTTTATCAGTTTGAACATTAAATGTCTTGTCTTTGTGGTGTATTCAATTGAATATAGGTTGAAGAGGATTTGCAAATCATTGTAATCTGTTTTTATTTACATTTTACACAATGTCCCAACTTCATTGGAAGTGGGGTTGTATTTTCATGTTTTGGTTAATTTATGTTGCTTTTCTGTGTGTTCTTTCTCTTGTCTGGGGGTTTCTGCTTTGGGCTTACTGTCCCTGCCTCTCTTGTCTGTCTCCTCTGTCTCTTGGTGGTGGGTGTCTCCCTTTCTCTGGCCACTCCCCCTTTCTGGTGTGTTCCGTGCACACCTGCTTCCTATTTGCACCTCGTCACTTGGGTGTACTTATAGCTCCCCAGTTTAACTTGTCTTTCGCCAGATTGATGCGCCCTGTGCCTTCTTTCGAGCTCTGTTTTGTATTCACTTCCTGCTAGCCTCTTTTATATTTATGACCACCTGCTTGTTTTCTTGACCACGCCTTAGCCTGATGCTCCTTGTACTGCTGCTTATGTTTGGACTGCCTACCTGTGTACCGGACCCTGTTTGCTTCTACAGTAAACCGTTTGTACCTACGGAGGCAAGTGTCTGAGTCAAGCATTTGCATCCTACCTAACCTGTCTACCCGACCTGTCAACCATAACAGTAGCCAAAGAAACTTGCATCCCATTCTACATAATAACACTTCAATGAATAATATTGATAATAATAATAATCAGTAATCGTATTCTCTCATCATCATAATTTTTTGCACCCAATCATTTATTTTTTTAATTTCTTTTTTATTAATTAAATTTCTTAATTTTAATTTTTAGCTCCCAGTCATTTACAGGGATATAAACCTAATTTTTTCAAACCAAATAAGATGTGAATTTGCTCTCCTTGTTCGTGCAACAAGTGCAAATGATACTATATCGCTGACAGATGGCAGCTCACACAATTGTTCAACAAATTAAAACGGCAAGGAAGATGTCCTATGAAACTTCCTGTTTATGTTCTCACTGACGACGTGCGTCAGAGGAAAAAGATTAAAATGAAAAACTGGTTTTAACCATTTTTCGGACCATATGGACTAATGTTGCTTAATCACTGGCGTTCTCACGCACACTTCCAGCGGACACCTCACCAAAAACAATAGGTAATCAGATGGGACGAGTGAGTGTTAGCGAAAGCTAAGCTAAAGCAGCGTTGGCTAACCATTGTAGTACCAAATCTAACTGCTTAACGTATTCTAAGTTTGAAATATCATCAAGCAGACACTTTGTTTCTGCCCAAGAGGCTAGCCACTTGATCGATATGAATTTATACTGTTGGATGCAAAACCACGTTAGTTATTTAAGACCAGTTAGCCGATTTGCTCGTATCAGTTAGCGGCTAGTGGCAATCGTTCGCAAACCACATTTTAACTATCGGTTAGCGGCTAATGGCAACACTTGCAACACCGCCTTCCAACCGATCATCACTTTAACATTCCACAACAAACAAACGCGCATTTCTCGTCTAATACCGCCGTACCACCTCCTTCAAACAAAATATCCCTCAAAACTAATAATCAGAAAAACTGAGGATTTTGGTAGTTTATAACAAATCAGCGCTGCCCGTCGACTGCTTCTCCTCCACCCCCATTGCTAAGCCGGCAAAACCACTCCATGTGCACACAAACAAAAGATACAACTTGGTCAATCACTTGAACAAAGCCACAACCCCCCCGTGAGTGTGGGCGAACAAAGGGAACGCAATATGACCACACTCACTCGACAGACAAAGAAACACACTCGCCGGCTTCATTCATTTGACAGACAAACATTTAGCATGCTATCAGGACACTTGTAGAAGTGTTTGCGAAGCACCGTTCAACTGGGACGCCGGGCCTCATGTTTAGAGCAGGCTCAGGACTTTAACCCAGTATTTGGTGAAAACGGGAATTCCCATTTTCTGAAAAGGAAATACAGTTTTCGCTCGGTCTTTTAACTTGAATTTTAGGGGCATATAACTCCAGGGACTGAAACCCACAGCACGCTGGCTGGTTTTCAATGACTCTCTTTCTCAGTGTAAAAACTCCGATCAACAATATTAATTCAACATCTGTCCATCAATTTATCATACCAGAATCACGACCACAGATCTGTTCAACACTGAACAATGTATAAGCCTTTAGCCTTAGCTGAGCCTTAACTTTTACCTGAATCGGTAAAAGGCCTCAAATTCACCAAATCTCACCGTGAACCAGGCGGAAACATCATTTCTGTTACGTTCTTTTATCACGGTGAATGATCCCCCCCAAATTGGACAGGAAACAGACTTCAAAGTTTAGATGTTGTATTGTAAAAGTTCTTACACTAATACAGAAAGTCATCTCAGTGCTGGGATCTTTTCACCAGATCACATGCAAACACCTGGGACAAAGAACCCCGATTTCCTCTAACTTTTATCCTGAGTCAAGGCCGGCCCCATGTGGGTGGGTGGTCCTTAGCCTGTTGTGAATCAGTGGCTATGCGGGCGTCTGCTCGCGTTGCGTTCAAGGTTGTTATGTACAAATCTTATAGTATACAAATAATAAATGTTTATGAGTTCAATGGTACGAATATTTCATGAGGTGAAAGCTGGAACATACCATTCAACTCGACTTCGCCTCGTTGAATGGTATGAGGCTTGCTCTATGTATTATTATCTACGTATTATTTGGGTCCGCTGTATTTTTTTTTATTATTATTTTTTTTGCGAAGCATTATGCAAATAAATTATTGTTATTCATATAGCATTATGAACTTGCACCCACACTCAATCACATGTTTTTTGGTGATAGTTTGTATAACATTGTATCAGAAGCAACAGTGGACATAAGTGACCAACAGGACCCTGTGATTAGCAACAAAACTTCATAAATCACACATAAACAGCAGGCTTGTTTAAGGCATGCCTGCCTGAACACGTCCAGGGATGCCCCACATTTCTAAAATAAACTAATGTGTAAAAGAACAACAGCAAAAAATTATGTTAGAAGGTGAAACATGGCGCAAAATGGTGATGATCTAAAAGCATTGGGCTTCAGACCAGAGGATCCTTGGTTCAAAACCCAGCCAGACTGGAAGATCACTCAGGGCCCTTGGGCAAGGTCCTTAATGCCCTAGTCGCTCCCGGTGTGTCGTGCTCACCTTACATGGCAGCACCCTGACATCGGTGTGTGAATGGCTGAATGTGAGGCCTAATTGTAAAGCTCTTTGAGCTTTACAATTCAGATTGTCAATTAGATTACAATTCAGATTCAGATGAAAAAGTGCATAAATGCAGTCCAAAATGCAGTTCTGGTCCTTCCACACTGAAAACAGGCGCACTTAACCACTTGGCCACTACCCCTGCCGCAACATACAAATATGCATGAAGTAAAATTCAGGTCTGACATCTTCAGAGGGAAATAACTGGATTTTGGCATTTTGTTGATACATCATATTGCCTTCGCAAGCACAACTCCTAAAACGGTTTATAGATTTCAACAATGCTTCACAAAATGGCAGCACACAGTCTATTCAGAGAAAAGCACACACACAAAAAATGTACAAATATGTATACATGTTCCTAGATATTTTTGGTTGGAACTCATATATACCCCATGAAGTTCTCCGGCCAGGAGGCGGCGATGATGTCACCAACAGGAAGATAGAGATTCATTCTTGTATCGTCTAACCCAAACGCAAACGTGTTTCTGAATGTTAACTACAAAACTTGCATTGTGTTGCTCATGCATGCAGAAATTTGTAGGAATATACACAAATTATTATATGGCTGCGATGCTAGGCACGCTCTGACTGGCTGATTTCCGTTATGATATTTCCCCATATCCGACCAGTTACCATGATAATCGAAACGCGTATCCCATTCGTTACAAACCAGAAAGCTAAAAACATGATTAGAATACCCAAGTTGGGCATGAACATACTCTATAAATATCTAAACAGCATCGGAAAAAACACACAGATTGAAAGCTTACCAGCTAACGACTGGACCATCTGTTAGCATGTTCTTCATGGAGGTGAAGCGAACAGGTCTCTGACTATGAGCCCAAAACCGTCAGCAGCTTTCATATTCGGACGATACTGTAAGTTCATGTGTTTATATATATATATATATATATATATATATATATATATATATATAAAATAAATTATTAACCTCGCTTGCTCTGTCTGTAGACAAACATCAGGCCTTGGTGTTTTTCGCTCTAGGGTCAGACACCTCGGTCTGATATTTTCCTGTACACATCTTGCACTTGGTTAGTAATCCTTTAATATCATACTTAACTTTTCATATGAGGGGCGACTGAGAAGTTTTGAGCCTGACTCAGAAAAAGTAGGGCGTAGATCTCATCTTTTGCATTCTGAGGAACCAACATTTCTCAAGAATGTGTGAAGTTTTGACTCACTGGGTGCAATGTTGAGAAACACTGATTTCTTGGAATGCAAAAGATGGAAATCCACGCCCTACTTTTTCTGGGTCAGGCTCAAAACTTCTCAGTCACCCCTGGTATCATACCATTCTAAACATGTCATGAAAATATTGCAGCACAGCATGTGAAGATGTGCGTGAAGGAAAATAATTTCACTTATTTGTCTTCAAGAGGAGATAACTGCAGTTTTGCATTTGCTTTTAATAATTCATATTTGACAATCATGTGCGCAAACAGGCCTGTTGGGCTCTTCAGTAGAGAGGTCGATCAGTTTGTTAATTCTGGTATTTCATCACAGAAGGTTTACGACCACCGATACATACAAAATAGACGCAGGAAACAAGTGCAGCAGAGTGGGGAGTTTTGTGGATCTCTGGTCTTAAGCTTGTTTCGCTTTCTCTCTTATATGTGCACATGCACTGTAAGGAATCAAAGGCACACAGTCTGGTGGTTTCATTTCATTTTTAAAACTATGCCTTTTGCAGCATTATTTTAAAACCTAAATGGAAAAGGAGAAAAAAAATCAATAGTACTGATTTTTTTTTTTTTTTTACTAAAGGTGCCTGTTCGCCTGTTTAGTTTCAGGGTCAACAGTGAGGAGTTTGGCTTTCAAGATTTAAATAAACACACACGAACACATGGGTAGCTTTTCACATCTCCATCTTCTCCCATCAAGTGCTGCGGTTGCCAAGGCAACCACTGGAGAGTAGTCAAAAGGTGGGTGGCAATGCCCGGCAGCAATCCGACTGGAGGGCTTTCACTGGTCTCTCCACAGTTTCCCACAATCCTTTGCAGAGTTGCTGCAAAGAATCCTCACCACCACACCCATCACTCTGAACGTGGCCCGAGGACGAGGACATAGAGGAAGTGACAGTTACAAACTGTTTCTTTGATACAATGCAAGGAAATCATATCAGAAATGGTCCAACGTGGCAACACGTGTCAATCACATTGTCATGGATGAAATTAGATTAAAAGAAGCTGAATGTCAGTGCAAGACAAATACAAGTTAAGATTATAAAAGGAAATTTAATGTTGATCTGGGGGAGGTGCAGAAAAACTGAGCTGAAGGATGTGACCTCAGAGATGAACAAACAACATTCAATAAAACACCTTTCATGGCAGCAGTTACCTCAGTAATTCACTATGCAGTGATTGCCAAATTTTCAAACTGTATATTTCAGGCAATTATAAAGGCTGATTGTGTGTGTGTGTGTGTGTGTGGGGAGTGGGGGGGGGGGGGGGGGGGATCATTTAATTTCTCATCAGTGTGAATCCCTGCAGGAACATTTGGAGCCAACATCACATTAATGTAATAGAACAGCAGGTTTTATCATACGTGTTGCACCTGAAGGTGTTGTTGTTTGTTCAATCCTGTTATTCAGTGTGAGACACTTAGATGTTTGCTTATAAAACAAGAAGTCAGTATATGGTTGAGCATAGGCGGCTCTAGGGAAGGTTGAATGGGTCAAAACCCCCCCATTTTATATATATATATATAGGAGGTCTGTCAATAAAGTAACGGTCCTTTTTATTTTTTTCAAAAACTATATGGATTTAATTCATATGTTTTTACGTCAGACATGCTTGAACACTCGTGCGCATGCGTGAGTTTTTCCACGCCTGTCGGTGACGTCATTCGCCTGTGAGCACTCCTTGTGGGAGGAGTCGTCCAGCCCCTCGTCGGAATTCCTTTGTCTGAGAAGTTGCTGAGAGACTGGCGCGTTGTTTGATCAAAATTTTTTCTAAACCTGTGAGACACATCGAAGTGGACACGGTTCGAAAAATTAAGCTGGTTTTCAGTGAAAATTTTAACGGCTGATGAGAGATTTTGAGGTAATTCTGTCGCTTTAAGGACTTCCCACAGTGCGAGACGTCGCTCAGCGCTCTCAGCCGCCGTCATCAGCCTGTTTCAAGCTGAAAACCTCCACATTTCAGGCTCTATTGATCCAGGACGTCGTGAGAGAACAGAGAAGTTTCAGAAGAAGTCGGTTTCAGCATTTTATCCGGATATTCCACTGTTAAAGGAGATTTTTTTAATGAAAGATGTGCGGACGGGTCCGCGCGTCGGCTCGCAGCTGCTGCGACGCTCCGCCACAGGAAAAATGAATGAATGAAATCCATATAGTTTTTGAAAAAATAAAAAGGACCGTTACTTTATTGACAGCCCTCGTATATATATATATATATATATATATATATATATATATATATATATATATATATATATATACATCCATCTTCTACCACTTAGTCCAGTTAAGGGCCACGGGGGGCTGGAGCCTATCCCAGCAGTCATAGAGTGCGAGGCGGGGTACACCCAAGACAGGACGCCAGTCTGTCGCAGGGCCACAAACAGACAAACAAACACAGACACACCCACACACACACCTACGGACAATTTTAAAGAGTCCAATCCACCTAACCCGCATGTCTTTGGATGTGGGAGGAAACCGGAGCACCCGGAGGAAACCCACGCAAACACGGGGAGAACATGCAAACTCCACACAGAAAGGTCATGGGAATTGAACCCATGACCTTCTCGCTGTGAGGCAACAGTGCTAACCACTAAGCCACTGTGCTGCCCATTATTATTATTATTATTATTATTAACAAATTTTCAGAAACCTCAAAATTTACCCCAGGTGGACTCCAATTAAGCTGTATAAACATTTCAAGGATAATCAGTGGAAACAATATGTACCTGAGCAATATAAGCTTCATGTCAAAGGCTGTGATTACTTACGTACATGTGATTTCTTGCCCTGCAACAGACTGGCATCCTGTCCTGGGTGTACCCCGCCTCGCGCTCTATGACTGCTGGGATAGACTCCAGCCCCCTGCGACCCTTAATTGGACTAAGCGGTAGAAGATGGATGGATGGATGGATGTGATTTCTTAGGTGTTTTTTTATTTTAAATAAATTTTCAAAAATCTCAAACTTTTTTCACATTGTCATTATGGGGTATTGTGTGTAGAATTTTGAGGAAATTTTTTTTTTATCCATTTTGGAATAAGGCTGTAACATAACAAAATGTGGCCAAAGTGAAACGCTGTGAATACTTTACAAATGCACTGTAAATGATACACCAAGCAACAGTTATAATATTTATATATTTAAAAACTAATATTTTTATAGTTATATAGTTTTGTGTGTGTTTTGGTGACTTTTGAACAGTTCTTGGGCTGAAAACCATCAGCTGCATCTGGTAGCGCTAATGATGATCATGTTTGAGCACTGCTGGCAGAACATGAACAAGTTTGTGAGAATTTTTAAAAAAAGTTAAGATACATGATGCATGTTACTTTTAATAATTTTACTATGAAGGTGATTTGTGTATTTATTTTATTTATTAAGTAATAGGTTGCATTAAAATGTTTAAAATGAATTCCAGTTTGGAAGCAAAAGATGAGTATGTTTGTGTTTGGGCCCTGCAGAAAAAGTTGGGGAACTAATGCCATAGCCTTTACTGTCACCATGCCTGCCGTGGGTACTGTTACCTTGTTTGGAAGATTTGAGAAAACCTGTGTATAAAACTGTACAGCTAACAACAAATTAGACAGAAAAGAAACTGTTCTCTTGAACTCATTATCCTACTGCTCATTTTCACCAGCTTCTGGCACCTAGTCAGACTTGCTTGACAATGAAAATTAATAATTTTGTAACGATTTGAATCATTTTGTACACACTCCAGTAACCATTTAGCCATTAAAATTAAAAATTTTGCTTATCAAAATAAAATAACTTTTCAAGGCCAGGGCTTCTCATAGTCTGGGGACTGTGTAATCACATCACAGCAAACGAGGTCAGTAGGCTGAGCGAGTCCGAGTGAGGAGTGTGGATATCCGTCCACTCCGTGCTTTATGGCTGCTGCAGGCAGCGGAGGAAGGGGAGACCCGCTGCCACTCGGTGACAACAGAGACTTACACTTTCAGTCGCAAAACATCAGAAAAGTCTCTATGAACGCCAGGAAAAGTAGTTAAATTTGTTGCTAGTTGTTTTCGAGAAAATAAGTCGTCAAGAGGGTTTGGAAAGTCACTAGATTTAGCGAGAAATTCGCTAAGTTGGCACCACTGAATGTAAACACATGCAACGTGAACTCACCCATGATGCAGCCCGGTACCGAATCGAATGTCCCATACCGAACAGTTCAATACAAATACATGTATGTTACACCCTTAAAATATATATATATATATATATATATATATATACACTCAACAAAAATATAAACGCAACACTTTTGGTTTTGCTCCCATTTTGTATGAGATGAACTCAAAGATCTAAAACTTTTTCCACATACACAATATCACCATTTCCCTCAAATATTGTTCACAAACCAGTCTAAATCTGTGATAGTGAGCACTTCTCCTTTGCTGAGATAATCCATCCCACCTCACAGGTGTGCCATATCAAGATGCTAATTAGACACCATGATTAGTGCACAGGTGTGCCTTAGACTGCCCACAATAAAAGGCCACTCTGAAAGGTGCAGTTTTGTTTTATTGGGGGGGATACCAGTCAGTATCTGGTGTGACCACCATTTGCCTCATGCAGTGCAACACATCTCCTTTGCATAGAGTCGATCAGGTTGTCAATTGTGGACTGTGGAATGTTGGTCCACTCCTCTTCAATGGCTGTGCGAAGTTGCTGGATATTGGCAGGAACTGGTACACGCTGTCGTATACGCCGGTCCAGAGCATCCCAAACATGCTCAATGGGTGACATGTCCGGTGAGTATGCCGGCCATGCAAGAACTGGGACATTTTCAGCTTCCAAGAATTGTGTACAGATCCTTGCAACATGGGGCCGTGCATTATCCTGCTGCAACATGAGGTGATGTTCTTGGATGTATAGCACAACAATGGGCCTCAGGATCTCGTCACGGTATCTCTGTGCATTCAAAATGCCATCAATAAAATGCACCTGTGTTCTTCGTCCATAACAGACGCCTGCCCATACCATAACCCCACCGCCACCATGGGCCACTCGATCCACAACACTGACATCAGAAAACCGCTCACCCACACGACGCCACACACACTGTCTGCCATCTGCCCTGAACAGTGTGAACCGGGATTCATCCGTGAAGAGAACACCTCTCCAACGTGCCAAACGCCAGCGAATGTGAGCATTTGCCCACTCAAGTCGGTTACGATGACGAACTGGAGTCAGGTCGAGACCCCGATGAGGACGACGAGCATGCAGATGAGCTTCCCTGAGACGGTTTCTGACAGTTTGTGCAGAAATTCTTTGGTTATGCAAACCGATTGTTTCAGCAGCTGTCCGAGTGGCTGGTCTCAGATGATCTTGGAGGTGAACATGCTGGATGTGGAGGTCCTGGGCTGGTGTGGTTACACGTGGTCTGCGGTTGTGAGGCTGGTTGGATGTACTGCCAAATTCTCTGAAACGCCTTTGGAGACGGCTTATGGTAGAGAAATGAACATTCAATACACGAGCAACAGCTCTGGTTGACATTCCTGCTGTCAGCATGCCAATTGCACGCTCCCTCAAATCTTGGGACATCTGTGGCATTGTGCTGTGTGATAAAACTGCACCTTTCAGAGTGGCCTTTTATTGCAGGCAGTCTAAGGCACACCTGTGCACTAATCATGGTGTCTAATCAGCATCTTGGTATAGCACACCTGTGAGGTGGGATGGATTATCTCAGCAAAGGAGAAGTGCTCACTATCACAGATTTAGACTGGTTTGTGAACAATATTTGAGGGAAATGGTGATATTGTGTATGTGGAAAAAGTTTTCGATCTTTGAGTTCATCTCATACAAAATGGGAGCAAAACCAAAAGTGTTGCGTTTATATTTTTGTTGAGTAATAATAAAATCCCTAAGAAATCACATATACATAAGTATACACTACCTTTGCCATGAAGCTCAAAATTGAGCTCAAGCACATTCTGTTTCCACTGATCATCCTTGAGATGTTTCTACAACACTCATTTGGAAGTGGGATCTACAACTGCTCAAATTAATTTTGTTTGTTCCAAACAAATGGTTTGTTACTGTTGGACTATATGTATGTTTCAGCTGCGTTGCTTTACAGTGCAGTGATTCACTTTTCCTACAATTTGTTATGTTACAGCAGAAGTATCAAAGTTACTCCAGAAACGGCCGAGAGTGTGCAGGTTGTCTTTGCAACCACTCTGCTGCATTCATCTTTCCCTCAATCCTGAGTAGTCTCCCAGTTCCTGCCACTGAAAAATATCCCCACAGCATGATGCTGCCACCATCATGCTTCACTGTAGGGATGGTGCCTGGTTTCCTCCAAATAAGATGCTCGGCATTCACACCAAAGAGTTCAGTCTTTGTCTCATCAAACCAGAGAACTTTGCTTCACATGGTCTGACAGTGCTTCAGGTGCCTTTTGGCAAATTCCAGATGGGCTGCCATGTTCCTTTTACTAAGGAGTGGCTTCCGTTTGGCCACTCTGCCATGCAGACCTTATTGGTGGATTGCTGCAGAGATGGTTGTCCTTCTGGAAGGTTCTCCTCTCTCCACAGAGGAATGCAGGAGATCTGACAGAGTGACCAGCTCATTCTCAGTCACCTCCCTGACTAAGGCCCTTCTGCCCGATCATTCAGTTTAGATGGTTGGCCAGCAATAGGAAGAATCCTGGCAGATCTGAACTTCTTCCATTTACAGATGATGAAGGCCACTGTGCTCATTGGGACCCTCAAAGCAGCAGAAATGTTTCTGTACCCTTCCCTTGATTTGTGCCTCCAGACAATCCTGTCTCAGAGGTCTACATACAATTCCTTTGATTTCATGCTTGGTTTGTGTTCTAACATGTACTGTAAACTGTGGGACCTTATATGTAGACGGGTGTGTGTCTTACCACATAGTGTCCAATCAACTGAATGTACCCCAGGTGGACTCCAGTTAAAGTGTATAAACATCTCAGGGATGATCAGTGGAAACAGGATGCACCTGAGCTCAATTTTGAGTTTCATGGCAAAGGCTGAGAATACTTATGTACATGTGATTTCTTTGTTTTTTTTTTTTGTTTTTTTTTAATAAATTTTCAAACATAAAAAACAAAACTTTTTTCACATTGTCATTATGGGGTATTGTGCATAGAATTTTGAGGAAAGAAAATGAATTTCATCCATTTTGGAATAAGGTTGTAACATAACAAAATGTGGAAAAAGTGAAGTGCTGTGAATACTCTCTGGATGCATGGTTTATGCCCAGTTGGTGTCCTCCCATTTCATCCAAATAATTAAATAAATAAATAAATTCCCAGTTGGTTGACCTTTGAAATCTGTCATATTTCCAGTGTGTCTACTTGTAATTATCAACCAAATATACATATACAAACAGGCAATTGTGTTATGTAAAAGCTGACAAACCCTATCCTAACTGTATATTATCACGGTTGTCAGACGAGGAAGGCAGGAGACAAATGCAGGACTCACTGGAACAGTTCTGGTTCAGAGAGGCTTTTACTGAGGTGCTTAGCAAGGTTCGGTACACAAACAGACAGTCCAAGAAGAGCAACCAAAACCGAAACATCAGGCAGAGGCGTAGACAAAAATACAGGCAGGCAGTCAAAACACCAAGAGACAGCTTAACAAAACGTGGTACTGAGCTTGAAGCACTGGCACAGGGCACAACGATCAGGCAACACCCGGTGCAACTAGTGGCGTCTAAATACTCCCAGAACAAGTGTAGAAAGACCCAGAACAGGGCGTGACCCACTCACCGAGCACCGCCCCCACCAAGCACAGTGAAGACAGACAAGAGACATACAGACCCAAAAAACCCAAACACAAACCACCCAGCCACAAAAGGGAACAAACAAAAACCCCAACATTAACATGATACATGACATATATAAAGCTTTAAAGCCATTGTCCATCCTGTGCTGTATTGGAGGTAAGTAATAGATCATGTAACTAGTACCATGTGTATCAAAGTAGACCAGAGTGGTCAAAATGGGGATAGACCAAATAATATTCACACTAATGGGGAGAAGACCGACTGAGATATTACAAATCCCCTGCGTTGCCACCGTGAAGCCCTGCACACGTGCAGCTTGAGACCTGCAGCATTTGAAACATTTTCTTGAAAGTATTTCCACCCTGCTTGGTTTCTCATGGCGGGGTGGTCAACCGGTGTCCAGTTTCAGGTAGCTGTTCCCAGAACTTGAGCGGGCAGGACCTCTGGGAGCCATAACAGGACACTTCAGGATCAGTGAAATTCCCAGCATTCCTCACATAGTCCCTTTGAGGGGGAAAGCAAATAGAGAGGAGTTTAGCAGCCCCCTTCTCACACCTCTACAGCAGAGGGGAAGTGATGTTTGGATCAGGGCTTATCACAAGATAACAGCAGTACCATGCAGAGCTGGGGTCAACTCCCCTTAAGCCTCTTCCAGTGTTTCACTAGGATTCTTTCATACTTGTAAACAATGAAGGTTTTTTTTAATCATTTTATGAACTAGAGTCCCCCGCGACCCGATCCCAGATACACGGTTGAAGATAAGTGAATGAGTGAACTCGAGTCTCCTTTCCTGTTGGCTGATTTCAAAGACAATCAGCTGTAAATGCAACATTTTAAATAGCCCATCACAGCCATTCACAATGTTTCATGAAACTTAGATTTTTTTTATTTTTTTTGCTACAGTGCATAAGCAGGTTTTTGCATGGATGTTGAAGCCATGATTTTGGTATCAAATTATTTATAACATAAAAAACCTCCCTATATCATACCACCATGAGAAGAATAAATGACATTCAGTTGTGCTTCTCATTAACATAGATTCTCTAAGTAGTTTAAGCCCAAAGATCTGCTTTGTAGCATCACTGGTTACACGTAGCATTCGTGAAATGAGATTTTAGAAGTATTTGCTGTTTTTTATGAGCTCACTAGATGGCAGATTCTTTTCAAAACAAGTGTTCAAAACAATGCACTTCAGTTTAATGTGAACCCTTTAAGAGAAAGAAAGAAAGAATGAACGAACGAAGACCAGGTTTCATAAGCTGCTGTGAAACTGTTTTTCAAGAATTTTTGATTTGATATCGGTCTACAATTGGTCAATGAATCCAGCTCTATGTTGGGTTTCTCTGGAATAGGTTTAACCACTACAGATTTAAAACAAGTAGGAACAGAAATGGATGCTAGTGACAGATTAATAATTTCCATAATGGGTTCAAGTGTAGACTACAGGGCCCGTATGCAAGAAAGCAGCCTAAGTCTAAAAACACCTCTGAGTGAAGTTATTCTAAGAAAAATCTTAGAATTTCTCAAATTCTTAGACATTTCTTAGAATTTTCCCTTGGTAAGATGAAAGTTGTCCACAAAACACCTTAGACCTTAAGAGGGCTCCTAAGGTGCCAAACTGGTAAGAGTAGTGAGGAGGACTTTTAAGAAGCCTAACAGTGTCTTAAGCAGACAAGCTTGTGGAAAAGACAGGGACAGCAGAGATATTCTCCGTATGTAGGATGACAGTGAGTCAGTAACACAACACCGGCTTGATCTATGTAATTATTTTATGTTAATGTACTGTCCTAATGTATTTATAAATTGTTTAGGTTTTTGTTCTCTGTAGTTTTCTCTGGGCCCCTCCCCAATCAGACCGGGAGTGACATGTTTAGCCGCATGTTGTCCTTGAATTGCTGGCTGTCTGAGTGGTGTCCAAAAAATGAGGTGGGCTTCATAGATAATTGGCAAAGCTTCTGGGGAAAACCTGGTCTTGTTAGGAGAGACGGCATCCATCCCACTTTGGATGGAGCAGCTCTCATTTCTAGAAATCTGGCCAATTTTCTTAAATCCTCCAAACCGTGACTATCCAGGGTTGGGACCAGGAAGCAGAGTTGTAGTCTTACATACCTCTCTGCAGCTTCTCTCCCCCTGCCATCCCCTCATTACCCCATCCCCATAGAGACGGTGCCTGCTCCCAGACCACCAATAACCAGCAAAAATCTATTTAAGCATAAAAATTAAAAAAGAAAAAATAATATAGCACCTTCAACTGCACCACAGACTAAAAGAGTTAAATGTGGTCTATTAAACATTAGGTCTCTCTCTTCTAAGTCCCTGTTAGTAAACAATATAATAATTGATCAACATATTGATTTATTCTGCCTTACAGAAACCTGGTTACAGCAGGATGAATATGTTAGTTTAAATGAGTCAACACCCCCGAGTCACACTAACTTTCAGAACGCTCGTAGCACGGGCTGAGGGGGAGGATTAGCAGCAATCTTCCACTCCAGCTTATTAATTAATCAAAAACCCAGACAGAGCTTTAATTCATTTGAAAGCTTGACTCTTAGTCTTGTCCATCCAAATTGGAAGTCCCAAAAACCAGTTTTATTTGTTATTATCTATCGTCCACGTGGTCGTTACTGTGAGTTTCTCTGTGAATTTTCAGACCTTTTGTCTGACTTAGTGCTTAGCTCAGATAAGATAATTATAGTGGGCGATTTTAACATCCACACAGATGCTGAGAATGACAGCCTCAACACTGCATTTAATCTATTATTAGACTCAGTTGGCTTTGCTCAAAATGTAAATGAGTCCACCCACCACTTTAATCATATCTTAGATCTTGTTTTGGCTTATGGTATGGAAATTGAAGACTTAACAGTATTCCCTGAAAACTCCCTTCTGTCTGATCATTTCTTAATAACATTTACATTTACTCTGATGGACTACCCAGCAGTGGGGAATAAGTTTCATTACACTAGAAGTCTTTCAGAAAGCGCTGTAACTAGGTTTAAGGATATGATTCCTTCTTTATGTTCTCTAATGCCATATACCAACACAGTGCAGAGTAGCTACCTAAACTCTGTAAGTGAGATAGAGTATCTCGTCAATAGTTTTACATCCTCATTGAAGACAACTTTGGATGCTGTAGGTCCTCTGAAAAAGAGAACTTTAAATCAGAAGTGCCTGACTCCGTGGTATAACTCACAAACTCGCAGCTTAAAGCAGATAACCCGTAAGTTGGAGAGGAAATGGCGTCTCACTAATTTAGAAGATCTTCACTTAGCCTGGAAAAAGAGTCTGTTGCTCTATAAAAAAAAGCCCTCCGTAAAGCTAGGACATCTTACTACTCATCACTAATTGAAGAAAATAAGAACAACCCCAGTTTTCTTTTCAGCACTGTAGCCAGGCTGACAAAAAGTGAGAGCTCTATTGAGCCGAGTATTCCTTTAACTTTAACTAGTAATGACTTCATGACTTTCTTTGCTAATAAAATTTTAACTATTAGAGAAAAAATTACTCATAACCATCCCAAAGACGTATCGTTATCTTTGGCTGCTTTCAGTGATGCCAGTATTTGGTTAGACTCTTTCTCTCAGATTGTTCTGTCTGAGTTATTTTCATTAGTTACTTCATCCAAACCATCAACATGTCTATTAGACCCCATTCCTACCAGGCTGCTCAAGGAAGCCCTGCCATTATTTAATGCTTCGATCTTAAATATGATCAATCTATCTTTATTAGTTGGCTATGTACCACAGGCTTTTAAGGTGGCAGTAATTAAACCATTACTTAAAAAGCCATCACTTGACCCAGCTATCTTAGCTAATTATAGGCCAATCTCCAACCTTCCTTTTCTCTCAAAAATTCTTGAAAGGGTAGTTGTAAAACAGCTAACTGATCATCTGCAGAGGAATGGTCTATTTGAAGAGTTTCAGTCAGGTTTTAGAATTCATCATAGTACAGAAACAGCATTAGTGAAGGTTACAAATGATCTTCTTATGGCCTCAGACAGTGGACTCATCTCTGTGCTTGTTCTGTTAGACCTCAGTGCTGCTTTTGATACTGTTGACCATAAAATTTTATTACAGAGATTAGAGCATGCCATAGGTATTAAAGGCACTGCGCTGCAGTGGTTTGAATCATATTTATCTAATAGATTACAATTTGTTAATGTAAATGGGGAATCTTCTTCACAGACTAAGGTTAATTATGGAGTTCCACAAGGTTCTGTGCTAGGACCAATTTTATTCACTTTATACATGCTTCCCTTAGGCAGTATTATTAGACGGCATTGCTTAAATTTTCATTGTTACGCAGATGATACCCAGCTTTATCTATTCATGAAGCCAGAGGACACACACCAATTAGCTAAACTGCAGGATTGTATTACAGACATAAAGACATGGATGACCTCTAATTTCCTGCTTTTAAACTCAGATAAACCTGAAGTTATTGTACTTGGCCCCACAAATCTTAGAAACATGGTGTCTAACCAGATCCTTACTCTGGATGGCATTACCCTGACCTCTAGTAATACTGTGAGAAATCTTGGAGTCATTTTTTATCAGGATATGTCATTCAAAGCGCATATTAAACAAATATGTAGGACTGCTTTTTTGCATTTACGCAATATCTCTAAAATTAGAAAGGTCTTGTCTCAGAGTGATGCTGAAAAACTAATTCATGCATTTATTTCCTCTAGGCTGGACTATTGTAATTCATTATTATCAGGTTCCCTGAAAAGCCTTCAGTTAATTCAAAATGCTGCAGCTAGAGTACTGACGGGGACTAGAAGGAGAGAGCATATTTTACCCATATTGGCCTCTCTTCATTGGCTTCCTGTTAATTCTAGAATAGAATTTAAAATTCTTCTTCTTACTTATAAGGTTTTGAATAATCAGGTCCCATCTTATCTTAGGGACCTCATAGTACCATATCACCCCAATAGAGCGCTTTGCTCTCAGACTGCAGGCTTATTTGTCATTCCTAGGGTTTTTAAGAGTAGAATGGGAGGCAGAGCCTTCAGCTTTCAGGCTCCTCTCCTGTGGAACCAGCTCCCAATTCGGCTCAGGGAGACAGACACCCTCTCTACTTTTAAGATTAGGCTTAAAACTTTCCTTTTTGCTAAAGCCTATAGTTAGGGCTGGATCAGGTGACCCTGAACCATCCCTTAGTTATGCTGCTATAGACTTAGACTGCTGGGGGTTTCCCATGATGCACTGAGTGTTTCTTTCTGTATGCTCTGTATGCACCACTCTGCATTTAATCATTAGTGATTGATCTCTGCTCTCTTCCACAGCATGTCTTTTTCCTGATTCTCTCCCCTCAGCCCCAACCAGTCCCAGCAGAAGACTGCTCCTCCCTCAGCCTGGTTCTGCTGGAGGTTTCTTGCTGTTAAAAGGGAGTTTTTCCTTCCCACTGTCGCCAAGTGCTTGCTCACAGGGGGTCGTTTTGACCGTTGGGGTTTTTACGTAATTATTGTATGGCCTTGCCTTACAGTATAAAGCACCTTGGGGCAACTGTTTGTTGTGATTTGGCGCTATATAAATAAAATTGATTGATTGATTGATTGATTGTTATCATATTCGCACATTATTATTATTATTATTATTATTGATATTTTATTTTATTATTACTTCTATTTTGTCATTTGATTTTAAATGGACAACAACAGAAATAAGTGTTTTCACTTTCTTGTCTTGCATGTATTTTTAACATATTTATAATTATATTATGTACTTACATTGATGTTATTAATAAACTCATGCATCCATGCACACTTTTAATATGTAGATAATCGGCATGTGAATGAGATATGTTCAAACATCTTCAAGCTGTGTAACAATTCATTTTGTGGTGAATTGCATGAAATAATGAAAGACAAGCGAGAGCTTTTGTCTTTTTGGCACTCTGCCACTAGGAGGCGCTGTTATTTTTCAGATAAAACAATACAGGGACAGCATTAAACACGATACACTTTTCACTTATGGTGACAACATGGTGACACTTAACTCACTAAACCAATTGAACTACAAAAACACAATAAATGAATAACACTAACAACACTGTTTAACTATCATGGACCACAATAACAACATTTAAAACCTCAAAACCCAGAACTCCCATAATCCATTTCAGCACAAGAATTTATAGGTTTAGCGACCAGCCCAGCGATCGCTCCAGATTAATTATGCTGAGCATCATCATCATGACATTAAAATATTTTCATGATTATGCATTTCTTAATGCATGTTATATGATCGGTTGATTTGACTGTTCATTCATATGTAGGAGCACAGAGTGCATTTAATTTTATTTTCCCTTCCCTTTCTGTGACAACCAATCACAGCTGTTACAGGACCATGTCATACCTAGCAGTGGGGTCAAACCTGCCTCCTCACTAAGATAGGAGTTTCTGTTATCTCCTTGCCCAGAGTTGCTCTCAGACACCTCTTGGGTCTCTCTTAGGCTGGAAGTCCTTGTCAGGATATTTTAGGCTAAGTTAGGAGCTCTTTGAGAGGACTTTGAGATGCACCGAGCATACGGGCCCGGGTCTTTAAACAGTTTAGCTTGTATCGGGTGAAATAAACAAGTCGTATTTTTAGGCTTATCCACAAATTGCGACAGCTTACCAAGGGAGACTGTGCCACATTGGTGTGTTGGTTTTCTGCTAGACATGCTGCCAACATTAATTACTGGGTCACTCAGTGTGACTAAGCATACGATATCTTTGAAGTAATATCCTCTAGTTTCTCTTTATAGTAGTTCAACAAATCTTGGGCTTTAAATGTGATCAGCTTGCAGATGGTTGCCCTTGAATACGTTTAGTCACAGTGTCAAATAGAAATGTTGGGTTATGCTCATTTATGCTAATTTAGTCAACATAATTTTTTTTTTTTTTTTGCCAGCTTGCACTCGACCGAGACGGACGCACTTTTCTCTTCTCCCTCCCTCCTTATCTCTCCTGCTTCTGTGGCGTTTTGTCTGTGAGGCTGCAGCTTTGCTCTTCTGGAAAACGACAAAATGGATCTGTTAAAGTGGTCTCTGAACGCAATTGACACTATTTTTTCTACAAGACATTCGGGGGCGGAGGACCCGACCTGTCCTGCTGGGACGCATGTGATGGGTTACGTGATGGACTCATGGAGGAGATGGCAGGTCGTGTGCCTTTACATGCTTTCTGTGGAGGACGTCGAAGATGTGTACATATTCGGCTTGGTGGTGACCGGCTTTCTGATGTGTGGAGCGGGCACTTTGCTGGTTTACCGGAAAATCAAGAAAGTGGAAGCAGCTTTGATTGGTCCTTCCAGGCTGCCGTACATGATTGATTCGATTGGGAAGGCAGTGGCTGCGCAGTCGGCGGGGGTTAACCGCGCGTTGGAAAACATCTCGAGCAGGATTGCGGCCCTGGAAACCCGCTATGACCATCTGTGAAGACCACATTCTACATTCAGATGCATTGAGAGCCACTCTGTTCTCAGAACTGTGGAATCTTTCAGGCATCTGCTAATCTGGCTATTCATTTGGCTTCCCCAAATACAGCTGCACTTCAAGGTCGCTGTGATAAAACCTCCTCAGAAGATCAACAATTAAGCCTCGCTCCCTGGTCTTCCCCCCTCCCCTCAGCTTCTCCAGCTCAGTTAGAACTGTTCAGGACTGCTCAGACTGCGCAGAGCTGCTCCCTCCCCCTCCAGGATTGTCGGACAAGGCCGTTGACGGCGCCAAACAGGCTGCCTCCGGAGTGTTCTGATAAACTGGTCCTTTCAAATCTCGGTTGTCGTCCTGTGTCCTTGTTTTTGTCTCTGTGATTATTGTTTTTCTGTGCTGATGGGGATTTTTTTTCCTCATTGCTGCTGTGTAATGCAGCAGCTATGAGGGTTTTTTTTTCCTCCTTTTCCCTCGTGTTTTGCTTTCATATATATGTTTTATGTACCGGGCCGGCCTATGTGTTGTGTGTTGTGTGTGTGTTGTTTGTTATGGGTCGGTGTTGGTTTGCTCAGCCCTGCTGTTGACCAAGGCAGGGATGTACATCTGGAGCTGGTCCCCGGGCGCCTAATGGCGACTTCTGCTCCTACTGGCAATTAGGATTGGGTTAAATGCAGTAGACACATTTCATTGTGCAGGGAACATGTTCATGTTCTATATTGTGCATATGACAATAAAATTCTTTGAATCTTTGAATAATAATGTATTAACCTTAGAGGGCAGAAGACCAGTTAC
Organism: Thalassophryne amazonica; assembly: GCF_902500255.1. NCBI lineage: Eukaryota > Metazoa > Chordata > Actinopteri > Batrachoidiformes > Batrachoididae > Thalassophryne > Thalassophryne amazonica. The sequence continues at coordinate 137,253,810 of NC_047103.1, read as the reverse complement.
AAAGCCCAACATAATGTGAGACCAAGGACATGTGGGTACAGGCAGTGGCATTAATAACCCGGCAGGCGGACGGTTGGACGACTTGTGCATGGCACATGATTGACAGGCATTTACATATTCAGTAGCATCTTTGGGTAACCCAGGCCAACAAAATCTCTTTTGAATCACAAAAATAGTTTTCTTTATTCCCGGGTGGCAAGAGAAGTGACTATCATGTTCCCACATGATCACGCCCCCTCTAAGCATGGCCGGGACAAAAAGCTTACCGGTGGGACAACTGGGAGGCACCAGGACACCATCAGCAGCAGGCCAGACCTTAGATTCAATTTCCCAAGTGAGAGCAGAAACAAAGGAGGATGCTGGCAGAATTGTTCCCGGATGGTTCACCCTGACGGGACAAAGCATCTGGTTTCCCATTTTTAGAACCAGGTCGGTATGAAAGCACAAAGTTGAATTGACTGAAAAAGATCGCCCACCTCGCTTGTCAAGCATTTAGGCGCATGGTGGATCGCAGATATACTAGATTCTGGATCTGGATCACCTCCAAAATTTAATGGAGTCTTGGCCTAATATCTACAGTTGTCTGTAAAAGTGTGGGTACCCCTGATGATTTCCATGATTTTCCTTTATAAATCATTGGTTGTTTGGATCAGCAATTTCAGTTAAATATATCATATAGCAGACAAACACAGTGATATTTGAGAAGTGGAATGAAGTTTATAGGATTTACAGAAAGTGTGCAATAATTCTTTAAACAAAATTACGCAGGTGCATAAATTTGGGCACCCCAACTGAAAAAATACATTAATATTAATAGATCTTCCTTTTGCAGAAACAACAGCCTCTAAACGCTTCCTATAGCTTCCAATGACAGTCTGGATTCTGGTTGAAGGTATTTTGGACCATTCTTCCTTACAAAACATCTCAGGTTTGTTGCATTCTGAGCATGGACAGCCCGCTTAAAATCACACCACAGATTTTCAATATTATTCATGTCTGGAGATTGAGATGGCCATTCCAAAATGATGTACTGGTTCTTCTGCATGAATGCCTTAGTAGATTTTGAGCAATGTTTAAGGTCATTGTCCAGCCATGGCACAACTTCAACTTTGTCACTGATTCATGAACATTGTTCTCAAGAATCTGCTGATATTGACAGGAATCCATGTTATCCTCACTTTAACAAGATTCCCAGTACCTGCACTGGCCACACAGCCCCACATCATGATAGAACCACCTCCAAATTTTACTGTAGGTAGCAAATGTTTTTCTTGGAATGCTGTGTTCTTTTTCAGCCATGCATACCGTCCCTTGTGCCCAAATAACTCAGTTTTAGTTTCATCAGTCCACAGCACCTTATTCCAAAATGAAGCTGGCTTGTCCAAATTTGCTTTAGCATACCTCAAGCGACTCTGTTTGTGGTGTGTATGCAGAAAAGGCTTCCTCTGCATTACAGCATCATACAGCATCTCTTTGTGCAAAATGCGCTGTATAGATGAACCATGCACAGAGACACTATCTGAAACAAGATCATGTTGTAGGTCTTTGGAGCAGGTTGGTGGTTTGACTATGACTGTTATCACCATCCTTTGCTTCAGCTTATCTGAGATTTTTCTTGGACTGCCGCTTCAGGCCTTAACTAGTACTGTGCCGGCGGTCTTCCATTTCCTCACTATGTTCCTCACAGTGGAAACTGACAGCTGAAATCTCTGAGATAGCTTTTTATATCCTTCCTCTAAACCATGATGTTGAACAATCTTTGTTTTCATGTCATTTGAGAGTTGTTTAGAGGCTCCCTGGTTGCCACTCATTTGAAGAGATGCCAAGAGGGAAACATTGCCAAATGGCCACCTTAAATACCCTTTGTCATGATTGGATTCACCTGTGTAAGGAGGTCAAGGGTCAATGAGCTTACAAAATCAATTTTGTGTTCCAATAATGAGTGTTAAATGTATTCAAATCAATAAAATGCCCAAATTTATGCACCTGCCTAATTTTGTTTAAATAATTATTGCACACTTTATGCAAATACTAGAAACTTCATTTCACTTCTCAAATATCAGTGTTTGTCTGCTATATGATATATTTAACTGAAATTTCTGATCCAGACAACCAATGATTTCTAAAGGAAAATCATGAAAATTATCAGGGGTGCCCAAACTTTTGCAAACAACTGTATCTGTGGTGAAATTTTTTCAAAATCTGTGCAGTTGTTTTGATGTAATCTTGCTAACAGACAGACAGACAGACAGACAAATGAAAAATCAGTGGTACACTGACTAGTCTTGTCGAAACGTCTTTGCTGTTTTACTTTCAGTTTTCATGACTGATTGATTTGCACTTCCTAGCCACTGTACCAAAGCACAAAATTTCAAATTTAGTGGCTGAGAGAAAAGAAGGGAAAGTCAGTGGTACACTTTCAAGTCTCTTTTAGTTCTTTTACTTTCAGTTTTCATGCACTCTAAAAAAATATTCAGTGGCATTGTATGTGTCACAGAATTCAGAATATTTGGAAAGGACTACTTATACTGATCATTCTTACGTTGATTTACCAAGATCGTCCATCTTTAATCATGGTGAAAAAAGCGCAGCAATGGACGAAACCACACAAACTTCACAAGTATTTGGAACGGAGGCCTGTTATCGATGAGGAAACGGTGATCATTAACAAATTGCTGCTTGCTGCCTTTAAGATGGTGTTAAGTTTCACACAGTTCCCTGGGTGTTGATAATTGTATGAACAAGTGGAGATCATTGAGAGACAAATCAATGCAGGAAAAAAAAAAAAACACACAGTTGCGGTGGCAGATTGCAGAAAGACACAACAGACAACTATTCCAACATGTAATGTTTTAAATCCACATAATGCCTGGCATTTATTTAAAGCAGGCGTTAATTTTTTTAGACAAACTTTTGACTTGGTCATTAAATGAAGCAGGTACTTTTGAGACTGACCATTTTTAAGGTAATGCTGTAATACCGGTTGTTACCACCAGGTGGCCTTTCATTTATTTTCCCTAAATTTTTGAAGTTTGACCCAATTATCACTTGTAAATATCAATGGAACCACTCCAAAAACAAACAAACAAACAAAAAAACATAGGGTTATAGACACCACCAGTCTGCATGATATGACCAAATTTCAAGTCAGTCACATGAAAATTACTCCAAATTTAAGGTGAACAAACTAACAAACAGATAAACAAATGAAAAGTCCATGGAACACTGACCAGTCTTGTCGAAACATCTTTTTGCTGTTTTACTTTCAGTTTTCATGACTGACTGATTTGCACTTCCCAGCCACCATACCACAGCCCAAACATTTCAAATTCGGTGGCTGAGAGACAAGAAGGGAAAGTCAGTGGTACACTTGGAAGTCTTATCGAAAGGTGTGTTTGGTGTTTTCGCTATTTTCCTTTCAGTTTACAGCCTGAACAAAATCTCTGAAACACATTCAGTTTATTGATTGAGTTGGAGATACAAATGAAATTGTTGTGTGGGCCGCTGAAGAGGAGGTACTGCTGGCCCACCACCAGATGGCGCCCAGCCACACTGGCACTTTTTGGCCATTAGAGGGCGCATGGGCCGGTTGGCCTCTCTGACGTCACCAGGTGTGCTCGTTGGCTGTCAGCTGATTGTCATCACTCATCACTACCATTCATAAAAGCCTGGGAAGGACACCATAACTTTGCCAAGTTATCAGCTTACCATGCAGGTAAACCAACTCAGCCGTTTTGTGCCGTACGCACCTTCATTGTAACTGGAGTCTTTGCAGTTGTGACTTATACTTGCAGCTTGTAGCCGAGTTTGTGGAAGTTGGAGGAGTTGGCGTCTCCACTCCTCACTTCTGACTTACTAAGTATAGCAATTGACACTGCACGTCCTCCAGTTTTTCCTCTGCACTCTGGGAGTATCGTAATCCTACAAGAGGATTACTGTGAGTTGCTGACTGTTTGCTGGGTGTTCACACACCCACCCTTAACCTGTTTTTGTTCCTGCCAGCAGTACCGGGTCTGACAGCCACGAGCGGTGGCCACCTGGGGGAATCAGGACTTGGCGTCTCTGGTGTGTTGCAGGTCTCCATTGGCGGTGGAACTTCGTGGGTTCCGGCTCTCCTCTGGATAGGCGTCTCCTACCCTCGGGCCTGCCCACGTGTCACCCTTTTGATTACTGATTGACTGAAGCATATTTGGTTTTGTTTGCACATTTGCATAATAAATTGTCATTTATTTGACTTCCTATTGGCCGTTCATTTACGCCCCCTGGCGTGGGTCCATGTACTTCACTTTCCCAACAGGATAACTCGGCCACGTCATGGACTCCGAGGGGCGTACACCACCAGCTGAACAACCAATGGAGATGCAAGGTGCGCAGGCTCCACCAGGAGGTGTGTTGGGTGAGCTGCAACACATTCTCACCAACCTCACTGCTCGGTTGGATTTATTAACCGAGCAGAACATTCACCTCAGCCGTAGGATGGAGGCTCTCACCGCTCAGGTGGAGACGCGCGCATCAGGCGCGGCCGCAGCCACTCCTCCTGTGGACCTGTTGCTTAACAGAGTAAATCCAGTGGTCATTCAAAGGTCTCCCCCCCGTCACCCAAAGCTTACATTAGCCCCCCGGAACCGTACGGGGGTTGTGTCGAAACGTACGCGGACATCTTAATGCAGTGCACGCTCATTTTTTCGCAATGCCCCGTGATGTAAGGATCAGACCACAGCTGGGTAGCTTATGTAATTAATTTGCTTCGGGGTGAGGCACGCGCCTGGGCTACGGTGCTCTGGGAGCAGGACTCACGGCTCCTTTCGACATATACTGGGTTTATCAGGGAATTTCGACAGCTGTTCGATCATCCCAATAAAGGCGAGTCTGCTTCAAATATGCTGCTGTCTATGAGACAGAGACGCCGGAGTGTGGCTGAGTATTCAATCGACTTTCGTGTTGCGGCAGCGAGGGCCGGCTGGAACTCAGCAGCACTCTGCACCGCCTTTGTAAGTGGGCTGTCTCCGGCCCTAAAGGAGCATCTGGTGGCTAAGGATCAGCCGCGGGATTTAGATGGGTTTATCAATCTGGTTATCCGTTTAGACAATCGGTTAGAGGAACATAAACGGGAGCGAGACGAAGGACGTGGCCGGGTGCGCATCGTCCCTCTCCCTTCCAGATCTGAAGCAGCGCCATCCTCTCCCCACTCCAAAGCCAGGGCTTTCCGCGTAGCACCAGCTCCCCCTGCTGACGAAGCTATGGACACGATGAGGGCAAAAGTAAAGCCAAATGACAGACAGAGGAGGCTGGTCCGTGGAGAGTGTTTTTACTGCGGCTCGAGTGAGCATGTGCAGAAAAACTGCCCCAAACAGTTAAACACCAATGCTCGCCCTTAGAGACTGGGTTAAGGGTGAGCCATAATACACACACGGGCATTCCACGGAAATGCACACGACTCCCAGTCACAATCCTCTGTGGGGATTTAACCCTTACCGCTCCAGCACTGATCGACACGGGGTCGGAAGGGAACCTACTAGACAGTAGGTGGGCTAAGGAAGTGGGGCTCCCTCTGGTGGCTGTTCCTTCACCATTGAAGGTGCGGGCACTAAATGGCACCCTACTACCAGAAATCACACACCAGACACAGCCTTTACCCTTGGTTGTCTCTGGAAATCACAGGGAGGAGATTGTGTTCATTGTAACACCTTCTACCTCCAGGATTATTTTGGGATTTCCATGGATGGTTAAGTACAATCCCCGAATTGATTGGCCGTCTGGGGTTGTGGCTCAATGGAGCGAAACCTGCCACCGGGAGTGTTTAAGATCCTCGGTGCCACCCGGTGATGAAGTTAAAGAGGAGGTCAGAGTTCCCCCCCAATCTTACGGAGGTGCCGGCTGAGTATTATGACCTTGCTGACGTCTTCAGCAAGGATCTCGCACTCACCCTGCCCCCGCATCGACCGTATGATTGTGCCATTGATTTGGTTCCAGGCGCTGAGTACCCATCCAGCAGACTGTACAACCTCTCATGTCCTGAACGCGAATCAATGGAGACCTACATCCGGGACTCATTAGCTGCCGGGCTAATCTGTAATTCTTCATCCCCGTTAGGTGCAGGTTTCTTTTTGTGGGCAAGAAGGACGGCGGTCTCCGTCCATGCATTGATTATAGAGGGCTGAACGAGATCACGGTTCACAACCGATACCCATTACCTCTATTAGATTCAGTGTTCACGCCCCTGCATGGATCCAAAATATTCTCAAAACTGGATCTTAGAAATGCTTATCATCTGGTTCGGATACGGAAGGGAGACGAGTGGAAGGCGGCATTTAACACCCCCTTAGGTCACTTTGAGTACCTGGTCATGCCGTTCTGCCTCACCAACGCCCCCGCGACGTTCCAAGCTTTGGTTAACGACGTTCTGTGGGATTTCCTGCACCAATTCGTCTTCGTATATCTAGACGACATCCTCATCTTCTCCCCGGACTCTGAGACTCATGTTAAGCATGTCCATCAGGTCCTGCAGCGGTTACTGCAGAACCGGCTGTTTGTGAAGGCCGAGAAGTGTGAGTTCCACCGCACTTCTTTGTCCTTCCTGGGGTTTATCATCTCCAACTCCGTCGCACCCGATCCGGCTAAGGTAGCGGCGGTGAGAGATTGGCCCCAACCGGTAAATCATAGGAAGCTGCAACAGTTCCTAGGGTTCGTCAATTTTTACAGGAGGTTCATTAAGGGCTATAGTCAGGTAGTCGGCCCCCTTACAGCCCTGACCTCCACAAAAGTCCCCTTCACCTGGTCGGATCAGTGCGAAGCCACGTTTAGGGAGTTGAAACACTGGTTTTCGACTGCACCAGTTCTGGTGCAGCCTAATCCTAACCACCAGTTCATTGTTAAAGTGGATGCCTCTGACTCAGGGATAGGAGCCGTGCTGTCCCAGAGCAGGGAGTCCGATAGTGTTCTCCACTCTTGTGCTTACTTCTCCCGCAGGTTGAACCCCGCTGAACGGAACTATGATGTAGGCAATCGGGAATTCCTGGCGGTGAAAGAGGCCCTCGAGGAGTGGAGACATCTGTTGGAGGGAGCTGTGGTCCCATTTGTGGTTCTCACTGACCATTGGAACCTGGAATACATCCAGACCGCTAAGCGTCTGAACCCCAGACAAGCCCAATGGTCACTGTTTTTCGGACGCTTCAACTTTAAGATCACCCATCACCCCAGGACCAAGAACATCCGGTCTGACGCCCTGTCCCGGGTGCATGAAGAGGAAGTTGAAGCAAGGCTGTTGGACCCACCGGACACCATCATACTGGAATCCACTATCGTCGCAGCCCTCACGTGGAACGTAGAGGGAGTGGTCAGGGAGGCCCTGACGCGACATCCAGATCCCGGAGGTGGTCCTCCCAACAGGCTGTACGTCCCACCAGATGCTCGGACTGCCGTATTGGACTTCTGTCACGGTTCCAAGCTCTCTTGTCATCCAGGGGTGCGAAGAACCGTGGCAGTGATCCAGCAGCGGTTCTGGTGGGCGTCAGTCGAAGCCGACACTAGGGACTACATCCGGGCATGTACCATCTGTGCCAGGGGCAAGGCTACACACCAGCCGGAGAAGGTGCTCCTCCAGCCACTGCCTGTGCCTCGTCGCCCCTGGTCCCACATAGGAGTGGACTTTGTCACGGGTCTCCCTGCGTCCCAGGGTAAGACTGTCATCATGACGATAGTGGACCGGTTCTCCAAGGTGGCCCACTTCGTGGCCCTCCCGAAGCTCCCGACTGCCCAGGAGACTGCAGACCTCCTGGTCTACCACGTCATGCATCTGCATGGTATCCCGACGGACACAGTGTCAGACTGTGGTCCTCAGTTCTCCTCACAGGTCTGGAGGAGCTTCTGTAGGGAGCTGGGGGCCACGGTGAGCCTGTCGTCCGGGTACCACCCACAAACAAACGGTCAAGCAGAGCGGGCTAATCAGGAGCTTGAACAAGCCCTAAGGTGTGTCACATCTGCGCATCCGACGGCCTGGAGTCAACATCTGGCCTGGATCGAGTATGCACACAACAGCCAAGTGTCGTCCTCTACCGGCCTCTCCCCGTTTGAGGTTTGCTTGGCGTATCAACCCCCATTGTTTCCAGCTGTTGAGGGAGAGGTCGAAGTGCCCTCGGTCCAGGCCCACCTCAGGAGATGCCGTCGGGTGTGGAAGAAAGTCTGCTCTGCTCTCCTGAAGGCCCGGACGTGGGCTAAGGACCATGCGGACCGCCGACGAGCCCCGGCCCCAGCTTATCAGCCCGGGCAGGAGGTTTGGCTATCCATGAAGTACATCCTTCTTCAGACCGACTCACCAAAGCTCACCGACCGTTTCATTGGACCATTCAAGATCGTCAAAGTGATCAGTCCCGCCACAGTGAAGCTTCAACTCCCGGCTTCACTGTGGATTCACCCGGTCTTTCACGTCTCCAAAATCAAACCATATCACACATCGGACCTCTGCACCCCTGGAGCGGCACCGCCTCCTGTCCGCATCATCGACGGAGAACCGGCTTGGACTGTGAGACAGCTCTTCGATGTACGTCAGAGGGGTCGGGGGTATCAATACCTGGTAGATTGTGAGGGTTATGGCCCAGAAGAACACTCCTGGGTGAAGAGGAGCTTCATTTTGGATCCCGCCCTCCTGGCGGATTTCTACCGGAGGCACCCTGACAAGCCGGGTCGGTGGGGGGGGGGGGGGGGGGGGGGGGGGGGGGGGGTCCTGTTGTGTGGGCCGCTGAAGAGGAGGTACTGCTGGCCCACCACCAGATGGCGCCCAGCCACATTGCCACTTTTTGGCCCTTAGAGGGCACACGGGCCGGTTGGCCTCTCTGACATCACCAGGTGTGCTCGTTGGCTGTCAGCTGATTGTCATTACTCATCACTACCATTCATAAAAGCCTGGGAAGGACACCATAACTCTGCCAAGATATCAGCTTACCACGCAGGTAAACCGACTCAGCCATTTTGTGCCATACGCACATTCATTGTAACTGAAGTCTTTGCAGTTGTGACTTATACTTGCAGCTTGTAGCCGAGTTTGTTGAAGTTGGAGGAGTTGGCATCTCCACTCCTCACTTCTGACTTACTAAGTATAGCAATTGACACTGCACGTCCTCCAGTTTTTCCTCTGCACTCTGGGAGTATCTGGATTTATTCCTACAAGAGGATTACTGTGAGTTGCTGACTGTTTGCTGGGTGTTCACACACCCACCCTTAACCTGTTTTTGTTCCTGCCAGCAGTACCGGGTCTGACAACCACGAGCGGTGGCCATCTGGGGGAATCAGGACTTGGCGGCTTTGGTGTGTTGCAGGTCTCCGTTGGCGGTGGAAATGCGTGGGTTCTGGCTCTCCTCTGGATAGGCATCTCCTACCCTTGGGCCTGCCCACGCGTCACCCTTTTGATTACTGATTGACTGAAGCATATTTGGTTTTGTTTGCACATTTGCATAATAAATTGTCATTTATTTGACTTCCTATTGGCCGTTCATTTACGCCCCCTGGCGTGGGTCCGTGTACTTCACTTTCCCAACAGAAATGCCTAAACATTTAACAGTTAATTTTGCCTTAACTTTACATGAATTATTCACTGAAATAAATTAGCATTTGGTTAACAAATTATACTTTTATAATAGCCTTAATTTGTTTTAATTAGTTCGACAAGCCTAACAAACCAACAGAGCCTTGTCGAATTACTTCAACAAGAATAAATAAACAGTGATGATTTCATTACATCCTTGGTGGATGTAATAAATACATAAATAAATGCTGATGATTTAATTACATCCTTGGCGGATGTAAAAATATGGAAAATGTGAAGCACAATGCTTACATTCCACATGCATTGTATGTTGTTAATATATTAAAGGAAAAACGTTGCTCCCAACACTGACCCCTTGAGGGCACCAAAATAAGTGAGTAATACAAAACTGCCAAAGTAAGAGAGGCTATGTCAATATCAGAAATGGCAATATCAGGACCCAAGACTGAATCCAGGGTGCTACACTACAGTGAGTCGATCTCTGGCTGGATTGATGAAATCCCAACATTTCTTCAGCATCCTTGAACATTTTGCTGAGGGGAACTGAAAGTTTCTTTACACACACATTAAAATCAGCAACAATTAAGATCTTATCTGCATGAATTGCCAAATCCAAAATGAAATCACTAAATTTGTCCAAGAATTTGGAGTACTGGTCCGGAGGCCTGTATACAATGACACAATAATGAGGCTGAAACTTGTCATTCTGATCATGGCTGCCTGTGGCAGTCTGAGAGGGGCAGGAAATTAGTTGTTTAAATAAATTAAATTTAGGACCCCCCATGACCTATTAAATTTTATAAATTAAAGCAACACTTCCACTTTGTTTACTATTACAACCAACATGACTAAGTGTACGCAGGTGGGCATGCTTCATATAAAGGCAGGTGAACATTTGACTTCAACCATGTTTCGCATAAACTAAACATATCTAAATGGTGTTCCAAAACGAGGTCATTAATCAGCAGTGATTCTGATGACAGCATCCTTATATTAATAAAGCTTAGACTAGGCCCTCGCCAACACGGTGCCCTCGGGCAGCAAGTAGCCCGTTGGGAGCCTGTGAGTTGCCTGCAATGGATGTTCTAAAAATATCCAGTGACTACTCAGGGTTCACGATTGCACCATTTTGGTGTAAAATCAACCAGGCTTGGTGGAATATATAAGATCTACCACATCCCCAGGATGCCACGTCCCTGGGACATTCAAAAATGAATTTTTTAAAATAACATCTCAGTTTTGTTTGTTTCTCTTCACTGCTGTCAGTGAGTCGCTAATTCTGTTCCTCTCTCCTGCTCATATGAGAGAGAGTTGTCCTCCTCTGGGTCTGAGCATAGATGTGTAAGGGGTGCTTGAAGTGGACAGCATACAACCAGCCTGCGTCACTCCATCCAGAAAGTTTGGAAGAATAAATGAAATTGGTTAACTTGCTTTTTCTTCCAAAACTCGGAACCTAAAAGCCAAAGCGTATTGATCCACACTTGTGTTGAATCACTGTCTCTGTATGACACATTTAAGAAGATAATACCACCATCTTATTACATTGCATTACTTACTATCAATTTGACATTTTATATAAACTGGTCTAGGATTTCACCGATGGTAAGTTTGCCGAATAGAAATTATGCTTACGATGATTTTTAATCTGTACAGAGTGATGCTTTATGACATGCTATAATTTGCACAAAAATTAAACAAACTAAATACTGAAGGTGGTCTGATGTGGACTGTCATACATCTAAAACAACAAAAACAAACAACAACAACAAAACATGTTACAGAGTAAATTTATCCAGTGAGAATGACAAGAGCTGTAATCCAGTTCAAAAACATTTAATGAAAAAGAGTTTGCATTCACTCTATGTCTTATGGTGTTAAAGTGCCTGATGCAGTTCTCTGGCATTCAGAGATTACCTCTACTGTATGTCATTTTTGAACTCAGCAGTAAACGTGATATCCATCCAATATTAAAGTGTAGTCTGCAGTCAACGTTTTGTTGATGAATTCAGTTTATTTTCTTTATACCAAATCACAGCAAAGCTGCCTCAAGGCACCTCACACAAGTAAAGTCTAACCTTACCAACCCCTACAGCAAGCACACAGGCGGCAGTGGTAAAGAGAAAACTTCCTCTGATGATATTGAAGAAGAAACCTTAAGCAGACCCAACTCAAAGGGGTGACCCTCTGCTTTGGCCATTCTAACAGTGTGTCCACTGGCACGTGCACCCCACGTGCACGCTTATTGGCTCATGCAGCCATTATGACCTTTGCTGAAAGTTTGCAGCAGTCACATCATGCGCCAGATGCAGCCTTTCCAGGGAACTTTCATTTCATTTTTCATTACTGCGCATGATACCATGGAGAGGTGCAGTGGCACATGGTAGATTCAGTTTGATTGCGCACTGTTCACAACCACTGTACATGATGAATGTGTACCACATACACATTATTTCTTTGTCCTCCCTGGCCGGGGTCCAGTGGAGGTGGACATCCGTGGCACAACATGCCAGCAGGCTTTGCTGGAACTGATCGATTTCAGAGCTCAATCAACTGTGATCAGATCATTTCAGATGCTGTTTTAATGCCATCATAATTGGTAGACTGTGATCAGATGAGGCAAAAACTACACATCAGATGTGCCTCCCATCTCAATGGCGCCAAGAGTGTTTTGAACATGTGCAGCACACTCGGGACAGTCGAGTGAATGGGACCAAATATATAGATGCTAACAGACTGCCATCCGTTGGTCTTCAGACAACACCTCCATTTTTCCAGATTGTGGCTGGATGTGTCATTCTGACGCAATTCGGCCTCAATCAGTGTATGTGCGATGGGGGTATAAGAGTAGACCTGGCAGATTCTCTGATCACCTGGTACACGGTCTGCTCTTAATTTCACCCTCTGTTTAAAACTTTATCTATATTCAGAGATAAGATGGTGGCTCCTTCCCCAGTTGAGTGAATACTGTCCAGCATCAGCAAGCCACAGCGACCCCAGAATGACGGCCAGTTATCGACAAAACTAAATCCCTGCTGTATATAGAACTACATCTATTTGTCGATGTAAACCTGCCTTGTTCCTAAATAGTTAATGGGATATTTTTGTTAAACCCCTTGAATTAAAGCTGACAGTCTACATTACAAGCACATCTTGATTTTGTGGTTTTAATTCACCTTCATTGTGTTACAGATGCAAAATTGCAATCAGTTTTTTTCCTGTCCAACTACTTATGGACCTTACTGCATGTAATCAGAGCACATTGTGCTGCCCACAAGCAAAAAGAGGATTCATCAGCTGAGCTTCCTGTTGTTGTGGGTGACTGACTAACAGGCCATTTGGATGTGAAAGTGGTTGATGTTTTTTGTATTGTAAATCTCACCTTTGTATTACATATGCTGTACTCAGGGACAACCTGGAAACTTGGAGGCCAAATATTACGTACCTATTGAGTTGAAATATATTACCTGTTGTGTCGAGAGGGGGTCTGAAAACAGTTAAATGTTTGCTCACTCAAAATGTTGGCTGCTTGTTGTCAAAAAAATTTCTTGGAATGAACAGAAAGCAAATGCTATGTAAGTCCAAGGAAAGCACATCATAACACCATCACACTATTTGATTAACAAGTGATCTCTGGGAAGTGCAGCGTAAACAGCCACCAAAGCATGAGCTCCAAGTGCCAGACAGAACAAACCAACAGAACAAACAAAAATAAGGCTGCAAAGGATTACCACTTCAAAAGGAGGGTCCAACCAACAAGACATTTAACCCATATCGAACAAGTTTACTAATAAATTCAGCTGCCAACACCTTACCAACAGAAAAATACCTTTTCAGTAAAGGTTGGTCACCAGGTAGCTTAAAAACGGGTGGTATAGAAGGACAAATTCATTAATTTAATACCTGCTTATTCCAATCAAGGGTCAAGGGGAATGGCTGGAGCCTATCCCAGCAGTCATAGGGCAAGAGGTGGTGCACACCATGGACAGGACACCAGTCGATAGGACAAATTAATAGAAAAAAAAATACTTTTATTCATATTAAAACATTGCTTGCAAACCAACTTCTGAGTGTTGGAGTCACCTTTGACATTTTCATATAACTCATCAGTTTAAGCTATTTTAATCCATAAATTTATGATAATTCAGGCCATGGCCACACTGAGTGACAGTAAGTGCTGTTAGTGGCAGGACTCTGTAAGCGGACAGCCACGATCTGTAAAGTTGAATGTGTTTGTTCTTTCTGAGAATTTTATTCTACATATCTGAGACAATGTGGCTTGCTGTGCAGTTACAGTACTTGTACAAATAGACATCCAAGAAGTTTGTACTCCAGTATTTCCATCTCCTGAAGTTTTTGTATTATTTAATTTATAGGTTAGCACCACAAATATTACTGAACAGGTATCAATAGCCTGGTGACATGATATCTACTCATATTGCAATGGTTAATGAGGCTGGATACCAGTAATAGTTTTAATATTCACAGCCAACTCATTTGACAAAAGACCTGGTGACTAGTCCATAAAAAACATCTGTTAATCAAACACCTGAATTGCAGGTCGCATTGCCTTTTATCCTGAACTACAACCCCAAGAAGATTCAGAGAATCTGGAGAACTCTCTATACATAAGCGGCAAGGCCGAAAACCAACATTGAATGCCCGTGACCTTTGATCCCTCAGGCGGTACTGCATTAAAAACCAACATCATTGTGTAAAGGATCTCACTGCATGGTCTCAGGAACACTTCAGAAAACCATTGTCAGTTAACACAGTTCGTCGCTACATCTACAAGTGCGAGTTAAATCTCTACCATGCAAAGCGAAAGCCATACATCAACAAAATCCAGAAACGCCGCCGCCTTCTCTGAGCCCGAGTTCATTTGAAATGGACAGACGCAAAGTGGAAAAGTGTGCTGTGGTCTGATGAGTCCACATTTCAAATTGTTTTTGGAAATCATGGACGTTGTGTCCTCTGGACAAAAGAGGAAAAAAAAACATCAAGATTGTTACCAGTGCAAAGTTTAAAAGCCAGCATCTGTGATGGTATGGGGGTGTGTTAGTGCCCATGGCATGGGCAACTTACACATCTGTGATGGCACTGAAAGATACATCCAGGTTTTGGAGCAGCACATGCTGCCGTCCAAGCAACGTCTTTTTCAGTGACGTCCCTGCTTATTTCAGCAAGACAATGACAAGCCACATTTTGCACGTGTTACAACAGTGTGGCTTCGTAGTAAAAGAGTGCAGGTACTAGACTTGCCTGCCTGCAGTCCAGACCTGTCGCCCATTGAAAATGTGTGGCACATTATGAAGCGCAAAATATGACATGGAGACCACGGATTGTTGAACAACTGAAGTCGTACATCAAGCAAGAATGAGAAAGAATTCCACCTACAAAGCTTCAACAATTAGTGTCCTCAGTTCCCAAATGCTTATTGAGTGTTGTTAGAAGAAAAGTTGATGTAACACAGTGGTAAACACACCACTGTTCCAGCTTTTTGAAATGTGTTGCAGGCATCCAAAATAAAGTGCACAAAAATAAACTTTATAAGTTTGAACATTAAATATTGTGTCTTTGTGGTGTATTCAATTGAATATAGGTTGAAGAGGATATGCAAATCATTGTATTCTGTTTTTATTTACATTTTACACAATGTCACAACTTAATTGGAAATGGGGTTGTAGCATGGTAACTTTGAGATAAATTTGGGCTTATCTCAGTCCATGCCCACCCTCTCCCTCACTGCAGCCATCTCTCCTTCTTCCCTTAGCACACCACCCCCCAGACATCACAGCATCAGTCCCCGTCTCCTCCTCCCCAACATCAGCACAAGGGCCAGGTCTGAGGACCAACAGACTGAAAAACTCCTTTGTCCCTCAGGCCATCAAACTGTAAAACTACTCACTCGGGGGGAGGAGGAGTAACAGGAAGACAGGGCATGGGAAGGAGAGGAACAGTAGTAGCCAGTAACCCAGTAGTGGGCAGTATTTCTGGTATTTATATTTGTATTTACAGTTTGCAAATTGTTTTTTATTTTTACTTTTGATACTCTGTGTGCTGCTATATAATGTTGCTGGAACCTCAATTTCAATGAGGGACTCTTCCCAAGGGATTAATAAAGTTCTATCTAAACTAATCTAATCTAATCTTGGATGCTTTGAGCTTCATTTGTCCCACCCTGGCAATGCCGATCTTACCAATAGTCCACCCATCTACCCTAGGAGTTACGCTACGGATTTTATTCAACTTTTGTGAGGAGAGTTTACCGTGTGCAACATCCAAGCCAAACAAACTGACCAGAGCTTTTCTCTAAGACTGGTGTAGGGCTGCTAGAAAACAGTACATGAGAAAAATACACCTCGCTTGCCATATTTCTTCTGAGGTTATTGTACCATCATGTAGTTTTCTAATGTTATTTTTGTTGCTATTTCACAATGGATGGATAAAGAGGATTTTTGTAACCCCCACGATAGTTGCCACATTCACTGTAATTTATTTCTTCCATCATAAAAATACAAAAAGTATTTTTTTGCAAGCAGTGTAGTCATCAAAATGACAATGTTGTTATCTGACTAGAATCGTAAAACAATTGAACTTATCCTTGAAGGTTTGTAGCCAAAAATACCTCATAGGCAGAGAGGCGAAGTGTCATAATATAAACCTGTAAGAAACAGCCTGTTCTGTTCCTGTCGCTTTAAATAGAAATGAGCTGCTGCTCATGACACCCCCTCTCTTTTCAGAGACTGTGTGGCAGACAAGGAAAATTGGACGTGTCTCAGAGTGCAAGCACGATGCTCGATGTGGATTTCTGTGACATATGTAGTAGAAGTCTTTGCCAGTCGCTGGAGGATTTCAACATAGGATTGTGGGACTTGGAGGATGTTTAACATGAATCACCAGCCACATTTAACTCTAAAAAGGAAGATTAAAACGGATTGTGCACAGCGTGACTCCTTTTAATAATCCAAATGGTATTGATACTTGATTTTTTTGTGAATTTCCTTGCTTTGGTAATTTTTCAAACAATAAAGCAAAGAAAAAGTGTAATACGACTCTGAAGAAGCCTTTTGTTCAGTGTCTTCGAATGTCAACCACTAAGGGGTAACACTGGTGAAACAGTAGCTGTTCACGGGCATTTCTTTGATGAGGTGAGCCAGATTTTCCCAGCTGGGACTGTCACATGCAACAGATGACTGTGTACATGTGACAGTACACAGCGTGATTACTTAAGTAAGAATGTGAAGAATTCAGGCAAAACACACAGCTCAGTGTTTGCATGTGACAATGGGCATGCTGCATTCTGTATACTGCATTCCAGTTGCATTAACAATGCAGCAGAGACACGTGAACTGACAGCACAATAACTTAGATGTCTGTGGTCCACTCACAGGCACATCTAAAAGGTGGCTGGAGGGCAGGGGACACCCCAAACATCTGGGCAAATCACTTGCATTTATGTCTGTTGTAAGCACCTTCTGTGAGAGCTCAGACTGTTGGTAATGAAATGTGAATGATATATTGACAAGGTTTTGGTATGAGGTAAGAGCACCATCTAGTGCACCTAAATACCAAACTAATGCCAGTCACACATGACACATTAATATAGTACAAATGTGCCTTATGTTAGGGTGGTAGAGAAATGCACATAGCATTGGAAAGTTTATGGAGTAACTGCAATGGGACATGCAGGTTAGGTGAATTGGAAACTTTATAATTGCCCAGGTGTCCCTTGCAAAAGACATCTTTAGCTCAATAGGACTAACCTGGTTAATTAAAGGTTAAATTAAATTAAATGGGATCCTGTGTGTTGCTGCGATGCTGTATTCCCCATTTTACATCATAACATATATAGCATAGTGTTACCACAGAGGTCAATAATAACAGCTAGAGTCTGCAGTCACACTGAGTCGTGTCCCGGCAATGAGGCGTGGTCTCCATTTTAGATCTAGACAACTCAGTAGGCAGCATGCATAGAAGCACAATTAGTCTCATCAAGAAACAGGCGGATTATGCCGAAAAGCTGCGCATGTTGGCAATGCCACAAACAGAGGAAGAAGGGAGACAACATTTTCTCCCATAAGTAAGTAGTTTTGGTTATTCTTGTCACTTTGTCTGTTGCATTTGGTCGATAAACATGTGTATGTTGCCTGCTATGCCTGTGTCGTCCGAGGACACGGACCATTAAGTCTTCACTTATGTCTAGTTGATATTTTTCCCTGCTGGACCAATGTCTAGTTAAAATACTTGTCGTTAGTGATTAAAATTGTTCAACAAGACCGCTGATTTTTTTTAATTTTGCACCTTAAATAACTGAGCCACTGCTCGCAGATTATAATGACTGTGCCGCTCACAGTCACAGCCACACACAGAGATGTGCACTCACACCATTGACTTCATATATATGAACACAGCAGCAGCAGAAGGACGTCTCAGCTCAGCAGCGCAACTGGAACAGATCAGATCTGTGTAACTTTCTCACATAATTTAATGTGAATTAATTTTACTGGCTTGATATCCAGGTCAGAACGGGATTTTAACATGTATTTTGTAAGCATTTTTCAGTCTGTTCAATTACGTATCTGCATTGAAAATGCATTAACGTCATTTCATCATTAACACTTAATCAATATTTTTGCCTGGTCAAGAAGGTGTCATGTCGCTGTCCATGAAGGGACATTCGCGTTTAGTAGGCAGCATTGGGAGTGCGGACTCTAGTGCTCATTATTAACCTCTGTGGGTGTTACATACATGTTATTACAGGGACTCACAGGTGAGCAGAAATACACTCCACATATACATGTGACACAGATGTGCCAAAGTCCACTGGCTGTCTGTCCATCAAGTATTTGTGTGAGATAGATGATATGGTTGTTGATATATATATAGGAGCTGCCCTCACTACTAATCCACTGCACATACAGAAGTCACTCCTTCCACATCATCTAATGTCATCAGTAAATATGCATCTGCATCCTTTATCACCCTATCATACTACAGATCCTTTGTAACTTGGTCCCTCTTGGTACAAGTTCTTTGCTCCTTTCTTGGTGTTCACTTTCATGTGCAACTCACTATATGTCTTTTCCTTAGTCTTTGCCACATCTCTCTTCACCTGAAACTACATTTTCTTGTTCTCCTGTCTACATTCAATCCCAATTCTTTTTGCCAGTCTCTTTTTCCTTATGCTTTCCTGCACTTCCTCATTCCACCAAGTCTTCTTGCCTTCCTTCGTCTGTCCAGATGTCACATTCATTGCCTTCCTGACTGTCTCCATCATCACTTTTGCAGTAGTTGACAAATCATCACAAATCACTTCATCTCCATCCACTGCTTGCTGAATCTCCCAAGACAGCCTTCCTCTTTCAGCTTTGATCAACTTTTTTCTCCTTGGGTGTACTCTGTATGACCTCATCTAACTCACTCCAAAAACCTTTCTTCTCCATTTCATGTCCAACCTCTGAGGCATATGCTCTGATGACATTCATCACCATACCTTTAGTGTGGTGATGAATGTCATCACCACAACTTCACACTCATCACCCTGTCAGACACTTATTTCACCTCAGAACCAGAATCACCTTTATTGTCATTGCACATTAAAACAGCACAACAAATTTTGCTTGTGCATCCTCAGAAACAATGCTCGCACTCGCACATAACTTACCCACACACAAAGGCCTCAAATAAAGCAACGTGGAAATTCGATTTATGATCTGCATATTTGGGTTGGCAAAATTTATGCCAGATGCCCTTCCTGATGCAAGGCTCTTCATTTTCCTCAGCTTCAGTACAGCACTCAGAGAGTACTGGCCAGTACACCCAATGTGGCCGAGGTTTATCAAAGGTTACTCAGGACACCCTTTTTAGCTTATACAATCTAAATTAATAACACTATTTAGCAGGGAACACTGGGACTCAAAATTTTCTCAACATACCTTGTAAATTTAGAACCTTGTAAGTGCTTGGTGCTGGTAACCGTATTTACACTGACATTACACTCAGAATCTGTTGACAGAAGGGTTGGCTATCTTTACTGGTCATGTAACATTTTGAAAAAGAAAAAAGCCCTTTGTAAGCCTCCCTTTGACTTCCCATGTATAAAACCTTGGAGCCAATCCTAAGGCCAGTCATATCAGTTCTGCAATATACAGCCTGATTGTTTTAATGACCTTAAAAGTGAACATAAAAGCAGCATAAATACCTTTAACACCCTCAATATATGCATTATAAATCAATGCAAATATTGCAACATTTTTGGACTGGGAATCAGAGAGAGGAGGACTTATTACCTCTGCCAACGGCGTTGGAGGAGGTTATGTTTTCTTCCCTGTTTGTTTGTCTGTTTGTGAGCTTGGAACCCACAATTTTTCATATATCATTATGAAAATGGATGGATACCTGAAACTGTATTAGATGTGACTGGTGCAGATATTTATTTAAAGACTAATCCTAAGAACATAAGTAACTGCATACAGTATGGGTAGGCTGTGGGGGTCAGTTTGGATCTCATGGCCCTGTCACACCTTTACGATTTAGCCTGCATATGCCAATGTATTAAAAATTTGGCGAATATGCTGACATATGTCTAATAAGTTATGGGTAAGTTTTGTATAAGTTAAGAGCATATTGAAGCATGCTTGCATATGTCGTAGTACAGAGAGCGCATCCAGAAAAAACTGTGCATGCACAACATTTTTGACGCATGCCAGTGTATGGCTGATATGTCCCACATACGTGGGCCATAAGTTGTAGGTAAGTTATGTGATTGTTGACACACGTTAGTTGTAAGTTAATCATAAATTGAAATATGTTGAGATAATGTCTAGTGTAGCCAAAACTTAATACTCAGCTATGAGTAACTTGTTTTGAATCAATGTGTAACTTATATCAACCTTATCTCCAACATGTATTGATGTATGTAGATGTGTTCTGGATGACCACAGAACTTACTGAACATGTCCGCTACCGCATAATGGTGTATTGGCAGCATTTTTGATACATCTGCATACGCTGGCTAAGGTGTGCAGGCCCTTTAATCTATGGTGTCCATATTTTGATTACCGAAAACCAGGACACTCGGCCCGGCAATGAGATACTCAAATGATACTCGAACGCCAGTCAATTTAATGGCCCAATGAAAACCAGGACATTGTCATCACTTTCTAAAAAACAACGCAAGATGGCCAGGACAGGACATGAAAACAGGACATGTCCTGAGAAAACAGGACATTTGGTCACCCTACTTTAATCTTTTGACCTACAATATGTTTTGGTCCTCCTTACTCCAAAGTGTTTCCTTATGTCCTCTAGTCAAAGTGTCCTTGAGCACGACACTAAACCTCAAATCACCTTTGAGTTGCAGGTCTGCACCTAGAATTAGAGGTCTGTGGGATTGGTCTGTATGAATGGATAAATGAGGCTTTATCAGAAAGTACTTTTGAGTGTGGTCTGGTCTGCTTGAGGTTTCTTCCTCAAATCATCAGAGGGAGTTTTTTCTTACCACTGTTGCTTGCTCTAGGGGTTGGTAAGGTTAGACCTTACTTGTGTGAAGCACCTTGAGGCAACTTGTGATTTGGCGCTATATAAATTAAATAAATTGAAACTGAATTCATGTGAAACTGAATTGAGTGCTACATAAATACAATCTATTTGCAACATTCATTGAAAACATATATGAACTTACTCTTACATTGTTTCAGAATTCCACTGCAAATAATTTGCCTCCCTCTAGTGGCTGCAAAGTAAAGGAAAATAGTTTTCCTGAGCATTCTACAGAGTAATATATATATATATATATATATATATATATATATATATATATATATATTGCTCAAAAAGGTTATGGTAAAGGGGCTACATTGATACAGTGCTTTTGCATCTATATTAGAAGATTGAAGCCCTTTACAGTAATGCCTCACATTCACACACATCGATGTCAGGGTGCTGCCATGTAAGGCACTCACTACACACAGGGAACATCTTGAGGATTAGGGACCTTGCCCAGTGGCCTTTAGTGATTTTCCTAGGCAGATGGGGGTTTGAACCAAGGCTCAAACATCTGGTCTAAAGAGCACTGCTGAACCACTACACCACCACCTTGTTATGTGTCGGACGCAGCTCGGAGAACCGACCAGCGTTTGAAGGACCCAGTATGAAATAAGCAGAGCACGGTACAAAGGCTAACTGAATTTAATACATAACAGTGAAAATGTAAGAACAGAAAGTGCGGTCTGGCGTGGTGCGCTCCCAGCAGCGCTAACGGTCCGGAGCCAGAAGCTGTTTCGGACCCAAGGACCCCGCCGACACCCCCCAGGTGGCCGCAACAACCGAGTCTGTGAAAGAAGGAACCATTATGTGAGTCCACACTCTACACACAGAACACTTAAAGGTGTACAAACAGCAAACACTTCCTGGCTTGATTGCTGATCAGCTTCCAACCTGCGGGCATGGAACATCCAGTTCACAAAACTCCACCGCAGTGGAAGCTGATACATGACTAACAAACAGCTCAATACAATAAGGTGTGAGGGACACCACATTTACTGACTGTATAACTGTTAGTCACAAAATCTAACGTACCTCAGGAAGTGTGCTGACGAGCGTGAGACCTCACCCCCTCCTCTTTCACAGACTGTGCATCAAACCTGGACGTTTCTCAGCATCCGCTGCTGATGAGATGGCTCCCGAGACGACGATCTCACCCGTCTGGTCACAAGGTCGAGTCTCTGGCAAATACACACTGTGCACTCCAGTCTTAAATGCCAACATGCTCCAATCCAGCCAGATGCACCTCAGCTGTGAGTCCTGACGAGTCGCAGGTGATCAGGGTGAGGTCCTGACAGCCTCAGCAACACAGCCACTCAGTCCCAAATGCACGCCACCTGGGAGGAAAACAAAAAGACAAACAAACCGGCAGCCAGGCCCCCCCAGCCATATAACACACCTCCCCTGAAGTTAAAGGAACACTTTTTAATCTGAGTGTAACATCAAGTTAAATCAACTTCTATGACATTGATCTGGTCTGTTAAGTAGCACAATCTCAAGAGCATAGAGAACATTCCAGGAGGCAGGTAGTTACTCTAGGAGAGCTGGACAGGGCTGTAGAAGATCCTAAACCCATCAGCAGGCCCAGTATCTGCTCCTTTATGCAAGGAAGAACAGGATGAGCACTCACAGAGTCCTACAAAATGACCTCCAGCGGGCCACTGGTGTGAATGTCTGACCAAACAATCAGAAACAGACTTCATGAGGGTGGCCTGAGGGCCAGACATCCTGTAGTGGACCTTCTGCTCACTGGCTAGCACCATGGAGCTCGATTGGCATGTGCCACGGAATACCAGAATTAGCAGATCCGTCACTGGCACCCTGTGCTTTTCACAGATGAGAGCAGGTTCAACCTGAGCACATGTGACAGACATGAAAGGGTCTGGAGATGTGATGGAGAATGTTCTGCTGCCTGTAACATTATTCAGCATGACCGGTTTGGTGGTGGGTCAATGATGGTCTGAGGAGGTATATCACTGGAAGATCCCACAGACCTCTACAGGCTAGACAATGACACCCTGACTGCTATTAGGAGGAATCCACACAACAATGCCCACCTTCACCTGACTGAAATACAACAGAACACCTCTGGCACATTATGTTTCAGTCCATCCAACACCGCCAGGTTGCACTTCATGCTGTGCATAAAATAAGTGATTCCCTGGTCTAGATCTGGGATGAGATCCCCAACAACACCACCCATCGCCCTTACGAGCATGCCCTGATGTTGTCAGGCATGCATCCAAGCACATGGGGGCCATACAAAGTACTGAGTACCATTTAAGTTGCTGCAATTAAATTTTGTCAAATATATATATATATATATATATATATATATATATATATATATATATATATATATATATATATATATATCACTAGAGAGCTGCGTGTCGTCAGAGCGAGCTGCAAAAAGTTTGTACCTGAGTTTTCAGAGGTGGTGTTTGTAGTTGCCATCTGCCACGCCGGTGTTTTCCAACCCGGACAGTGGGAATACCACCTCAACTGGCAACTTAGCCCCGCGACTGGACAGCAACAACGTCCGAGGCCAGCCCAACGTGGTGAATTCACTGAGGCCGCGCGTCACGAGTGCCGCTTCCCCGAGGCCTCGTGCAGCCACCGCGGATCCATCAGCGCGGAAACACTGATGCCGCGCGGCACCAGCGCAGTGCAGATCCATCCCGGTGACAAACAACGCAGGCTGTTAACATTGGCGATCGTCAAGCTGCCCATAAGCCGACCATGGGGCCTAAGAAGGTTCTGACAGCGGAGGAAGGTGACGATATTAAAAAATCTCTGGACTTTCTATCAGAGGAGATTTCTGTTGTGAAGCAGCAACAGAAATCAATCATGGATCTGGTGGAGGAGGTGAAGGCATTACGGCTCCAGAACGCCGAGAAAGACCGGCATCTGGTGCAGCTGGAAAATAGAGTGGCTGAATTGGAGCAGTACACCAGAATTAACGACGTCATCATCACAGGTCTTCACATCAAACCATGGTCCTACGCACGGGCAGTAACAGATGAGAGCGGAGGGGATCCCAGTGAACAGGAGGTCAGCTCTGTGGAAAAACAGGTTGTTGATTTCCTCCTATCTAAAGGTATAGAAATGGATTTAAATAACATTGAAGCATGCCACCCTCTGCCCCGGAGAAATGATGGTGATAAATGAACCGTCATCATGAGATTCATCAACAGAAAACACAAAACAGCACTGTTAAAACGAGGAAGAAAACTGAAAGGGACAAACGTATTCATCAATGAACATCTCACCAAACGGAATGCCGACATCGCCAGGAAAGCACGCTTCTTAAAGAAACAGGGAAAAATCCAGCACACATGGACTTCAAACTGTAAAATATTCATTAAACTGAACGGATCACCAGAACAAGCAAAGGTTATGGCAATAAGGAACATCGAGGAGCTGGACAAATATGAACAATAGGTATGAGGACTCAAACACATCACAGCACCATGATGCAGACTGGAGCAACCCACTCATCCACATCATCTACACCCGGAGACAAGAGAGACATAATGACTAACGATAATGATCCGTTTATTTCTGCCCAGGAGCTCTGTCTAGATACATTTAATTATAATAACTCTGCTAACCACCCCTTCGAATCTGAAAATGATCCTGATACCTTTTTCAGTGAGAATATTGTGAGACAGTGCAAATATTTTACAGAAGAACAATTCAAAAATTATAAAATCAATGATGAAGATTTTTCAATTATACATTTCAACAGCAGAAGTCTTTCTCGTAATCTGTCCACTATTAATGATTGTTTGAAAACATCCAAAAAACGTTTTTCAGTTATTGCAATTTCAGAAACATGGTTAAATGAGGATAATAAAGATCTGGTATATCTTGATGGTTATGAATTGTTCCTGGTTAATAGGCAGACGAGAAGGGGCGGAGGCATTGCATTGTTTGTAAGGTCAGATTATAACTGTAAACTCATTAACAACATGTCATTTACAGTGGACAACATCATGGAATGTGTTACCATAGAAATTACATCTATAAACTCCAAAAACATAGTTGTTAGTTGCATTCACAGAGCTCCTGGGACAAATATTGACACCTTTGAAGACATTATGTTAGGAATGTACAACAAAATCAACAGAAATAAGCATTTATTTGTCTGTGGAGATTTCAATATAGATTTTTTTAAACCCTCACAATCATCCACAAATTACCTCATTTATAAACACCTTATACTGTTTAGGACTGTTTCCAACCATCATTCATCCTAGCAGAATAACTATGGATACAACAACTCTCATTGACAATATTTTAACTAACGTTATATCCGGTAATCTTAGTGGGGGACTACTGGTCAGTGATATCAGTGATCACTTGCCAGTTTTCTCAGTCTTTGCATTGGAGGGTTGTTGTAAGTATCGAAGCAATATCAAATTCATGAGTAGAAAAGTAACACCTGAAACAATTGATAATTTAAGGGAGGATTTATCAAGTCAGAATTGGTCAGATGTTTTTGTTGATGATGTTGACAGGTCATATGATGCTTTCATTTCCATTTTTTCCAGTTTGTATAATAAACACTGTCCGTTTGTTGACAAAATATATAGAAATCAATATAGCAACAAACCATGGATAACTAAGGGGCTTCAGAGGGCATGTAAAAAGAAAAACGTACTATATAAACATTTCATAAAACTACGAACTAAGGAAGCTGAAAGTAAGTATAAAACATATAAGAATAAGTTAATCAATATCATGAGACTCAGTAAAAAAATATATTATAATGAGTTACTTGTCAAAAATAGAAATAACATTAAAAACACATGGAACATATTAAATGAAATAGTAAAAAAGAATAGAGTAACTAGAGTAACAACTACATCACGATTGATAACGACGAGTCTATTGCTGAACACTTTAATGAATACTTCGTTAATGTGGGTAAAAATCTTGCCAGTAAAATTGACTCATCAACTAATAACTTCTGGGTAAATAATTCAACGTTTAACAAATCTGTTTCAATGTTCATTGGTGGTACTCATGAAAGGGAAATACTTGATCTGGTTCATGGTTCAAAAAGTAAGAAATCGACTGATTTTAATAATTTGGATATGGTTTTATTAAAAAAAGTTATTGATTGTATAGTAAAACCGTTCAATTATATTTGCAATATGTCACTAAGTACGGGTAAATTTCCTTCTCAAATGAAAATAGCCAAAGTAATTCCTCTGTTTAAAACTGGTGACAAACACACATTTTCTAATTATAGACCTATATCACTCCTGCCACAAGTTTCCAAAATTTTGGAAAAAATATTTGCTAAAAGATTAAATGATTATTTACTGAAGCATAACATCATTTGTGAAGAACAATATGGATTCAGAAGGTCTCGAACTACATCACTACTTTGATGGACTTTGTGGAAAGTATAGCAACTGCAATTGACAATAAACAATACGCAATAGGTGTTTTTTTATTTATTTACAGAAAGCGTTTGACACAATTAACCATGGAATACTATTAATTAAACTGCAGAAATATGGAATCAGAGGTCTGGCATATGAATGGATAGCTAGTTATTTACAAGGCAGATTTCAGTATGTTCAATTCAATAATACAAATTCTGAACTCAGGGATGTCACATGTGGGGTGCCGCAGGGCTCAGTGCTGGGTCCTTTGTTGTTTATAATCTATATAAATGATATAAGTTGGGTGTCGAGTTCACTGAGATGTGTCCTTTTTGCGGATGATACAACTGTGTTCTGTAGCGGTGAAAATCTTGAACAGCTTCTGGACATAGTGGAGAAAGAACTGGAAAAATTTAAGGTTTGGTTTGACGCTAATAAGTTGTCACTCAACCTTGGGAAAACTAAATGTATTCTATTTGGAAATAAACAGGCACCCAAATGTAAAAATGTAACTATAAACAATAAGGAAATTGAGTTAGTAACAGAGAATAAATTTTTAGGTGTTATAATTGATAATAAACTTAGCTGGAAACCACATATAAATTATGTGAAATCAAAATTGTCAAAAAATATAGCCATTTTGTATAAAGCCAAAGACCTACTGCCACAACAAGGGTTACTTACTTTATATCATTCTCTGATGGTACCATATATGACATATTGTGTTGAGTCATGGGGAAACACAAATCAAATACCAATCCAATATTCCTTTTGCAAAAACGAGCCATACGAATCATCTGCAATAAACAATATCGTGAACCAACTCATTCTCTATTTGTGTCTTTAAATTTATTAAAATTCATAGATTTGGTCGATTACATTACAATTCAAACTTTATTTCGAGCGAAAAACCAAGCCTTACCGAGACATGTCCAGAGTCTGTTCTGATTGAGGGAATCCAGATATAGTTTAAGAGGTTGTGCAATTTTTATGAAACCACCAGTAAGAACAAATGTAAAGGGTTTTTGTGTGTCTGTGGTTGGGGTGAGGAAATGGAACAAATGTTCAACAGAGGTTAGAATGAGTAGTACCTTAGTAAGATTTAAGAAACTACTCAAAAAGAACATCATGTCTAAGTATCATAAAGAAGCAAATGTAATTTGATTTATGGAATGTTCAATTTATAAGTGGGACTTATTGTATATTTGAATGTGTGGGTATGTATATGCGTATGTAGATATATAGATATGGGTAGGTGTATATGTATATGTATATAAGTGACTGTGTATATGTATGTATATATTTATGTTTGTAAAGTATATACGTATGTATATAGGTATATATGGCACAGCCCAAGCAGAGGGTCACCCCCAAGAGCCTGGTCTGCTTGAGGTTTCTTCCTTATAAGGAGTTTTTCCTCACCACAGTTGCCTAGTGCTCACTCTGGGGGTTGGTAAGGTTAGTCCTTACTGGCGTAAAGTGCCTTGATTCGACTTTCTTGTGATCTGGTACTATATAAATATAATTATAAGTGAATAGTATATTGATGTGTATGTCTGTGTGTCGACCTGTAGTAGTGAATTTGTATTTATGTAAATATGACTGATTAGAATTGTTGGACTTGTACTAGCAGGGGTGGGCGCTAATAAGCTTTGCTTCAGCCCACAACCTTTCGGACTCACTAGTTTTGTCTGTTTGTTTGTGGAATTGTTCTTGTTTTTTCTATTTGAATATTTTGTGTGCCAAATAAAAAACTTTGTCACTTGTCACACACACACACACACACACACACACACACACACACACACACACACACACACACACACACATATATATATATATATATATATATATATATATATATATATATGTGTGTGTGTGTGTGTGTGTGTGTGTGTGTGTGTGTGTGTGTTTGTGTATACATGCATATATACAGTGAGGCAGATAAGTATTTGATCCATTGTTGATTTTGCAAGTTTTCCCACCTACAAAGAATGGAGAGGTCTGTAATTTTTTATTGCAGGTATACTTAAACTGTGAGAGACAGAATAAAAAAAAAATCATAAAATCACATTGCATGATTTTTAAATAATTAATTTGTATCTTATTGCCAACCCAATCTCATGGCATATCGTGATTCAACAGAATGAAATATACATTAATCTACTGGTTCATGATACTGTCTTGAAGAGCGCCTCATTTTCATCATGGCAGCACAAATTCATTCTAATATATTCCATGATGACTGCACAAAATTAAAAGTGAAGTGTGTGTGTGTGTGTGTGTGTGTGTGTGTGTGTGTGTGTGTGTGTGTGTGTGTGTGTGTGTGTGTGTGTGTGTGTGTGTGTGGGGTGGGGTGGGGGGGGGTGGCTGTGGGGTGGTTATGGTTAGGGAGTGAGTAAGAAAAAACCCCGTCACAAAATTTTGACTCATTTTGTGACAAAAACAAAACAAAACAGTGAAACTGGGCTGCTTATTGCATAAAATAAGTATTTGATACAATAGAAAAAGAGACCTTAATACGTGCAACCTTTGTTTGCAGTTACAGAAGTCAGACTTTCCTGTAGTTCTTGACCAAGTTTTCACACACTGCAGCAGGGATTTTGGTCCACTCCTCCATACAGATCTTCTCCAGATCTTTCAGGTTTGGAGTTTCAGCTCCCTCCAAATATTTTGTGTTGGGTTCAGGTCTGGAGACTGGCCAGGCCACTCCAGGACCTTGAAATGCTTCTTAGGGAGCCCCTCCTTAGTTGCCCTGGCTGTGTGTTTGGGGTCATTGTCATGCTGGAAGACCCAGCCATGACCCATCTTCAATGCTCTTACTGAGGGAAGGAGGTTGTTTGCCAAAATCTCGCAATACATGACCCCATCCATCCTCCTTCAATACGGTGCAGTCGTCCTGTCCCCTTTGCAGAAAAGCACCCCCAAAAATGATGTTTCCACCCCCATGCTTCAAGGTTGGGATGGTGTTCTGTGGTGTTCTGTGGGTGGGGTTGTTCTCATCCTCCAAACACAGCAAACAAAAGCTCTATTCTGGTCTCATCTGACCACATGACCTTCTCCCATGCCTCCTCTGGATCATCCATTTTTTTGCCAGCTTGCATTCGGCCGAGACGGACGCACTTTTCTCCCTCCCTCCTTATCTTTCCTGCTTCTGTGGCATGTTGTCTGTGAGGCTGCAGCTTTGCTCTTCTGGAAAACGACAAAAATGGATCTGTTAAAGTGGTCTCTGAACGCAATTGACACTATTTTCTACAAGACATTCGGGGGCGGAGGACCCGACCTGTCCTGCCGGGACGCATGCGATGGGTTACGTGATGGACTCGTGGAGGAGCAGGTCATGTGCCTTTACATGCTTTCTGTGGAGGACGTCGAAGATGTGTACATATTCGGCTTGGTGGTGACCGGCTTTCTGATGTGTGGAGCGGGCACTATGCTGGTCTACCGGAAAATCAAGAAAGTGGAAGCAGCTTTGATTGGTCCTTCCAGGCTGCCCTACATGATTGATTCGATTGGGAAGGCAGTGGCTGCGCAGTCGGCGGGGGTTAACCGCGCGTTGGAAACATCTTGAGCAGAATTGCAGCCCTGGAAACCCGCTCTGACCATCTGTGAAGACCACATTCTACATTCAGATGCATTGAGAGCCACTCTGTTCTCAGAACTGTGGAATCTTTCAGGCGTCTGCTAATCTGGCTATTCATTTGGCTTCCCCAAATACAGCTGCACTTCAAGGTTGCTGTGATAAAACCTTCTCAGAAGATCAACACTTAAGCCTTGCTCCCTGGTCTTCCCCCCTCCCCTCAGCTTCTCCAGCTCTGACGTTGACTGTGTTAGGACTGCTCAGACTGCGCAGGGCTGCCCCCTCCCCCTCCAGGATTGTCAGACAAGGCCGTTGACGGCGCCAAACAGGCTGCCTCCGGATTGTTCTGATAAACTGGACCTTTTCAAATCTCGGTTGTCGTCCCGTGTCCTTGTTTTTGTCTGTGTGATTATTGTTTTTCTGTGCTGATGGGGATTTTTTTTCCTCATTGCCGCTGTGTAATGCAGCGGCTATGAGGGTGTTTTTTTTTCTCCTTTTCCCTCGTGTTTTGCTTTCATATATATGTTTTATGTACCGGGCCGGCCTATGTGTTGTGTGTGTGTTGTTTATGTGGCGGTGTTGGTTTGCTCAGCCCTGCTGTTGACCAAGGCAGGGATGTACATCTGGAGCTGGTCCCCGGGCGCCTAATGGTGACTTCTGCTCCTACTGGCAATTAGGATGGGTTAAATGCAGTAGACACATTTCATTGTGCAGGGAACATGTTCTTCTGTGCATATGACAATAAAATTTCTTTGAATCCTTGAATCCTTTGAATCCAGATGGTCACTGGCAAACTTCAAACACACCTGGACATGTGCTGGCTTGAGCAGGAGGACCATGCCGCCCTGCAGGATATTAAACTATAACAGTGTATAGTGTGTTACTAATGTAATCTTTGTGACTGTGGTCCCAGCCCTCCTCAGGTCATTGACCAGGTCCTCCTGTGTTGTTCTGGGCTTTCTCAAAATCATCCTTACCCCCGAGGTGAGATCTTGCATGCAGCCCCAGACCGAGGAAGACTGACAGCCATCTTGTGTTTCTTCCATTTTCTAATAATTACAGCAACAGCTGTTGCTTTCTCACCAAGCTGCTTGCCTGTTGTCCTGTAGTCCATCCCAGGCTTGTGCAGGTCTACAATTTTGTTCCGGGTGCCCTTTGACAGCTTTTTGGTCTTGGCCACGGTGGATAGATTTGAGTGTGCTTGATTGAGTGTGTAGACAGTTATATTTTATACAGGTAATGAGTTCCAACAGATGCAATTAATACAGGTAGAGAGTGCAAAACAGGAGGGCTTCTTAAAGAAAAACTAGCAGGTCTGTGAGAGCCAGAATTCTTGCTGGTTGGTAGGTGATCAAGTATTTATTTCATGCAATAAAATGCAAATTAATTATTTTAAAATAATAAAATGTTGTTTTCTGATTTTTTAAAATATTCTGTCTCTCACAGTTGAAGTGTACCTACAATAAAATTACAGACCTCTCCATTCTTTGTTGGGAAAACTTGCAAAATCGACAGTGGATCAAATACTTATTTGCCCTCACTGTATATATTGTGTATTTTTTTTGTTTGATGTACAGTCAGGTTCAAAAATATTTCAATAGTGACACACATTTTGTAATTTTTCCTCTGTACATCAACATTATAGATTTAAAATTAATTGTCCCAGTCCTTCCAGCTGTAAATTTGTGGGTTCTGGCTTTGGCTGGGGAAGGAACCTCCGATGGGCCGGTGTTCTGTCCTGGAGGAGTTGCAAAATGTAGAGAATAGGTGAAGGGAGGCTAAGGATTTGGCCATAGACTCTCATCTACATCAAGCTGCAGAATCTGGGGATAAGCACCGGCACCAATGGACTTCAGGGCCTATAGGACTTCTTCTTACATAATTCAGCTGCACTAGAACGAATCTCTAACATTCATCTTAAAAGTGAACAATTCATTTCCACTTTTTTTCCCCCAGCAGACTTAATACCGATCCAACAAAGTTCACTTTGAAGCATCAACTGTGTGCTGTGCTCTTGAACACACTGACTTCCTTCCTGTGCCACTGGAGGGCAGTGTATATCCTTAAAACTAAATCTCACCATTCCCTTTCTGACTCTACCCTCATCTCCTGAGTTATCTCTCCATTTCTGATCAAACTACTAACTTCCTGCTCTTAGTACAAATTGATAATGAAGGGCCAGGCTACTTTGTGAAACAAACTCCCCACAGATGCTTCCTAAACACAAACCGGCACCATAGACAATAAAAATAAAGACACCACACGTCATCAAACGACAAACAGATGGGCCTTAATGTCCATGTTGTTGGAGCAGTAATGAAGGTACATTCTGTCTTGGTGTGCTTACAGTACATGGCAATAAAAGCTTTGTTATTGCATGTGTCACTATATTCTCAATTCAGTCATTTTAATTCACAACAGACATATGGAGGGTTTGAATAAACACTGCAGTGGAAACTTTCTCTAACTGATGCTAATTAACACTGACTGTACTGGATGTTTAGTTTTTTGTCCTTTTAGTTACTTTCCTCTTACAAAATGTGTTATAGTCTCATTTAATTATTGTGAGAGGAGCAAAGCATAAAGAGGACACACATAATCCCTGTCACATTAGAGTGCATCAAATTTCATGACTATTATATACGAGGTCTGTTAGAAAAGTATCGGACCTTTTCATTTTGTTCCAAAAACCTGATGGATTTGAATCACGTGTGCTTGCATGAGCAAACCTTGAACCTTCGTGCGCATGCATGAACGTTTCCACGCCTGTCGATTGCATCATTTTCTGGTAAGCAGCCTTTGTGTGGCATGTGTGTAATGCGCTTGGCGTTTTTTCATTCCAAGGAAAAAGACGGAACGACTGGAGCAGCGCCGCATCAGATTTTGCCAGAAACTGGGTGACAGCCAGGTGGAAACCATTCGGATTATTCAGACGGCTTTCGGTGACTTTTCAGTTGTGTGACTATCCGAGAAATTGTGGAAGAAGTGGGCATGTCACAGCATGTCCTGTGAGACTTCCAACACGGAGGCGCTTCTGCTCTGCCGTCAGAAGCTTCTGGAAAGAATTTCGCCACCACTCTTTTCATGGCAAAATCTTCTTTCACAGAGGAATGTACCAAAAAAGTGCTGATGTCCACCTCTTCTGCAATTTTCGGATAGTCACATGACGGTCCCACATCACCACAGCGTTCACTTTGGAAATGATCTGGTCATTTCAGCATGTTGATGGCTGAAAGGAGCGCGGCTCGCTCTCCACCGTTGTGCGGCCGTCTTTAAACCGGTTGTACCGGTTCTTAATCTGTGTGATGCTCATAGCATCGTCACCAAAAGCCGTCTGAATCATCTGAATGGTTTCCACCTGGCTGTCGCCCAGTTTCTGGCAAAATTTGATGCTGCGCTGCTCCAGTTGTTCCGTCTTTTTCCTTGGAATGAAAAAACACCGAGCGCACGACACACACCTCACACAAAGGCTGCTTACCAGCAAATGATGCAATCAACAGGCGTGAAAAAGTTCACACATGCGCACAAAGCTTCAAGGTTTGCTCATGCAAGCACACGTGATTCAAATCCATCAGGTTTTTGAAAAAAATAAAAAGGTCCGATACTATTCTAACAGACCTCGTATGTTTTTGGAGCAGACATGATATATATAGTATGTTCCATACTTCTGATGCTTTGTGCGATTGAGGCATTTAACATATTTGTCCAAGAGTAACTTTATTTAAGATTGAAAATTTGTTTAGGCAGAAACAGTCTCAGAAAGAAACTCCAGAGACTATACGCTCTGTTTGTGACCATAGTCTGTACATATACTCGACAAGTCCTATGTGTCATCACCCACAGGTTTTCTACACAGGCCCAGAACAGTTGATATGAAAGTCTTATCTGGGTGTTGTGTTGACAGCGGAGCCAATGGCTATGTCACAATGAACTGATAAATGGATAAAGATGTGGAGTGTAGGTAGTTCTTGTGTGCTCTAATTGAGAGAGTGGCAACAAGGCGGGTCAAAAAAGAAAAGTCACGTGACTCCTGGTGCCATCTTGGTTCCAAAACAGTGTTCGATGTTAATTTGTCTGCATGTAAATCCAGCTATTTTATTTATTTATTCGTTGAAAATGCCGGGTTGTTGTGCATTTGGATGCACAAATAGACACAACAAGGGCTTCAAGATGTACATATTCCCTTCAGATACAAACAGAAGAAAAATTTGGGAAAACAAAGTCAGCCGTGTGGGATGGAAGCACACATCATCGTTAAAATTTTGAGAGGTAAATTTATTGTTTAGTCCCATGTATAGTAAAACTCACCTAAACCGTCATTGTATAAACCAGATATTCGCAGTCACTGGACAAAAAGTCCCAAAGTTTTTGTATTGTTTTCCATGTAATAAACAACATATATAACGGATTTTGTATAACGGATTGTCACTCACATCGGATAAAATGTCCCATCCTATTGCAATGTATTTCCATTAAAAACCCTGAGCAGTCTGGACGTGCAAAGTAACAGAGGTACAAATTAAAGTTCAGTTCTGACACTCATCAATTTGAGGAAAGTGGGAACGGAGTCATTTCTTTGATTAAAAGCCCAGCTGTTCATTTTTTCACACCGTGCTCAGACTCGGACCCGCAGCCTGGACATGCACCTGTTAAATCAGACACAGCAAAATGCTATGATTTGACACTTTGCTGCGTGCATGTTGATTACAAATGAAATTAGAGAAGTCTGCACATTTACAGCATGAAATCAGTAAAAGAGGACATTGTACAGCTTTCCTTTGGAGGTGATGATTGTAGAAAGAAAAACTTGTTGAGGGTCAAATTAGTCCATAATGAAGCATAATCCAGAGACGGAGAACTTTAAAACTGTCATGCATGTCATTGCATGACACGGAGTTACAAAGCTGCAGCTGCATAAATCAGCCTTTAAATTAATTAAATAAATCATCATAAATAGTGATACCTTAACTATTTTTATATTTATTTTGATACCACCTGTACCTGGATGTGTTGCTTTATGTGGTTAAACAATTTAAAAATATGTTGACAACATTAAAGGTTCATTCAGTAGTTCAGTGCAGTTGGAACCAAAATGGCACCATGTTCTGAGTTGACACCACTCTCTCAGTAA
Source organism: Thalassophryne amazonica (assembly GCF_902500255.1). Taxonomy (NCBI): domain Eukaryota; kingdom Metazoa; phylum Chordata; class Actinopteri; order Batrachoidiformes; family Batrachoididae; genus Thalassophryne; species Thalassophryne amazonica. The sequence continues at coordinate 137,218,615 of NC_047103.1, read as the reverse complement.
AGGCACACTAGGTGGCTCTGTTGTGTGACAACAGAAGTCTGAACATTCCCTGTCATCAAGTCTGAACCATCTAACAGGCTAATCTTGGTTCAGGTGTTTATTAAATCATATTTTTGGGGTGTGTGCATTGGTTTCCAAAAATGTTTGCTTTGTTGTGGACATTAAACGTTATGAGCCATGTATTTTCTCAGTAATTATGGATTAAATGGACCTAATGAACAAAGCTACAGACAGCTGCTAAAAGTGCTAGTGCACTTACTGTTAGTGAGCATACAACATTAAAAAAGACAAGAATTTCACTCAGCATGAATACTGCAGCAGGGATGTCTTAGGTGATCCATTAGAACATTTCACCACACAACAAGCCATATTACTCCAGCTATTTGAAATAAAATGCTCAAAATGACAGACACAGCCCCTAATCATGCAGATGTTTAAAGCTTAAAAAAAGGCTTAAAAAATAAAGTTATATATATATATATATATATATATATATATATATATATATATATATATATATAGTGAGGAAAATAAGTATTTGAACACCCTGCGGTTTTGCAAGTTCTCCCACTTAGAAATCATGGAGGGGTCTGAAATTTTCATCTTAGGTGCATGTCCACTGTGAGAGACATAATCTAAAAAAAAAAATCTGGAAATCACAATGTATGATTTTTTTTAATAATTTATTTCTATGTTACTGCTGCAAATAAGCATTTGAACACTGACCAACCACCAAGAATTCTGGCTCACAGAGACCTGTTAATTTTTCTTTAAGAAGCCCTCTTATTCTGCACTTTTCACCTGTATTAATTGCACCTGTTTGAACTTGTTACCTGTATAAAAGACACCTGTTCACACACTCAATCAATCACACTCCAACCTGTCCACCATAGCCAAGACCAAAGAGCTGTCTAAGGACACCATGGACAAAACTGTAGACCTGCACAAGGCTGGGATGGACTACAGGACAACAGGCAAGCAGCTTGGTAGAAGACAACAACTGTTATGATTATTTATTAGAAAGTGGAAGAAACACAAGATGACTGTCAATCTCCCTCAGTCTGGGATTCCATGCAAGATCTCACTTTGTGGGGTAAGGATGATTCTGAGAAAGTGCAGAACTACACAGGAGGACCTGGTCAATGACCTGAAGAGAGCTGGGACCACAGTCACAAAGATTACATTAGTAACACATGATGCTGTCATGGTTTAAAATCCTGCAGGGCAGCAAGGTCCCCCTGCTCAGGCCAGCACATGTCCAGGCCCATTTGAAGTTCACCAGTGACCATCTGGATGATCCAGAGGAGGCATGGGAGGGGGTCATGTGGTCAGATGAGACCAAAATAGAGCTTTTTGGAATCAACTCCATTTACCATGTTTAGAGGATGAGAACAACCCCAAGAAAACCGTCCCAACCGTGAAGCATGGGGGTGGAAACATCATACTCTGGGGGTGCTCTTCTGCAAAGGGGACAGAACGACTGCACCGTATTGAGGGAGGATGGATGGGGTTATGTATTGTGAGATTTTGGCAAACAACCTCCTTCCCTCAGTAAGACCATTGAAGATGGGTCATGGCTGGGTCTTCCAGCATGACAATGACCCCAAACACACAGCCAGGGCAACTAAGGAGGGTCTCCGTAAGAAGCATTTCAAGGTCCTGGAGTGGCCTGGCCAGTCTCCACACCTGAACTCAATAGAAAATCTTTGGAGGGAGCTGAAAGTCCAAACCTGAAAGATTTGGAGAAGATCTGTATGGAGGAGTGGACCAAAATCCCTGCTGCAATGTGTGCAAACCTGGTGAAAAACTACAGGAAATGTTTGACCTCTGTAATTGCAAACAAGGGCTACTGTACCAAATATTAACATTGATTTTCACAGGTGTTGAAATACTTATTTGCAGCAGTAACATACAAATAAATTATTAAAAAACTCATACATTGTGATTTCCGGATTTTTTTTTTAGATTATGTCTCTCACAGTGGACATGCACCTAAGATGAAAATTTCAGACCCCTCCATGATTTCTAAGTGGGAGAACTTGCAAAACCGCAGGGTGTTCAAATATATATATATATATATATATATATATATATATATATATATATATATATATATATGTTCTCCACTCAGATTGCAATAGCCTATCACAGATTAGTGATTTGTGTGGCCAGATGACTAGCTTGGAAGGAGAGGTTACAAGCACATTACTTCCCTCGAGTGTCTTTACCACACCCATCCCTGACTGGCCTGTAAAGGACAGGTCATGTCCACATGCTTCAGGCTTCCTCCCTTATCCCCGTGAGAATCTGCAAAACAACTCTATATGTGGGCATAAACACACTTCACAAGATTATCCTTAGTCATAACATATATCTTAAATGTCAGCAGGCTAGCATGTACAGACGTGTTCAAGACTTAGTTTCGCAGCAACAATATAGACTAAACAGGCCGCAAAAGCAGTTTCATTACTCCCATGATTAGTCAAAAGTAGAACAATGGGTACAATATCTTCAGCACATAATGTGCTCTTACAAAGAAGCCCTAAATCTAATACAGTGGATATTATACTAATATGAGTCTAAACACGTTCAACTGGATATGATCATAAAACAGTAGTTTTAGGATTATGGCAGAAACATCACACCATTATACTCAAATGTCAACATAACAGAATCAGGCCAAAAACACATGCATTTTAATCATACAGACCGGATTATTCACTCTGGTTATTTCTGAAAGAACAAGAATTAGTAGCAGAAAATGCAATTATATTCTTCAGCAGTGTCCCACACGGAGGTCATTATGTGGTCATGCTGATCCCAAGTGGATTACTGTGTGGAAAAGTTCATTCTGTATGACAGATATCATGTCTGCAATCCACCTTTTGAAGGAAGTTGGAGTTGGTGATTTTCACTCGTGGAGAATGAGCTGTTTGGCAACTATCATGCCTTGCCTGAGAGACAACTGTGCAGCTTTAGGGAAACTCAGAGGCTTTTGAGCAGCCAAGAACGACCAATTCAGCATCTGGGGAGATGGAGCACATCATAGCACACACAAAGGCCTTTGAGTACCAGTCAAATATCTTGAACCAGATTCCTGTCACACCACAATGCATGAAACAGCATACTCTCAGAGACTTTACATCTGTGACACAGTGGGGAAACAGCAGGGTAAATTTTATGCAGCCTAATGTTTGAATAATGAAGATGGTGGACCACTTTATACTGAATTAAATGGAGTTTGCTATAATACAGCAGGATTTTATTGTGAATAGGCTTCTCTCCCATACTTCATCAGATATGTTGATAATGAGCTCTTTAGGCCAGGTCTCTTTAATTTTAATAGTGGATGCTGGTTCACCATCATCAAAAACATTCACAAAGTTGGACACTAGATGCCTAGAATCTGGAGAATTCGGCAACGTATCAAAAAAGATGTGCTCCCTTTTAAGGGTATCAAAGTTGGGTGTTTTGGATTGAATGTAATGCCCAACCTATAGATAACAAAAGAAAAACAAAACAAAAAAAAGAGAATGTAGCAGACTGAACTTCTCCCTCAGTGATTCAATGGATGCAAACTATTCATCTATGTAACGGTGTTTAATAGAAATCAATCCTTTATCTCTGCAAGAGGTAAAACCCTGCCAGACCATGGAGGTAGAAATGTTTATAACAAATTGGTGTTAGGACAAAGGTCTCAGGCAAATGTAGGACCTTCCTGATCTGGTTAATAATCCTGATAGAGTGTTTTAAAACAAGGCTCAACCTCCTTAAATCCCCTGGTTTTTTAGAGAATAAAAATTCAGGTAGGGAGGAGTTGACAACAGAATTTGCCTCCATTTGCAGACACAGGGGGGCACTGGTGGCCAAGATTTTGGGGGTTCAACCTTGCCAATGCACTAGGGCCCTGATGTTGGCAGCCCAGTAGTAGTGCCTGAACAGTGGCAAACCAAGCCCACCCTCTGACTAGGGCTTCTGCACATGAATTTTAGAAATCCTGTGGGTTTTGAAGTTCCAAATATAAGATAAGATTATGGTGTCCAAGTCTTCAAAGAAGGCAGATGTGAGGAAAATGGGTAGGTTTTGACAAAGGTAAAGAAACCTCAGAAGGGAACACATGATTGAATTTATCCAGCCAATTATAGACAAAGGTAAAATTTTCCAACTTTCTATATCACGGGTGACCAAGTTCGGTCCTCGAGAGCCACATTCCTGACACTCTTAGTTGTCTCCCTGCTCCAACACACCTGAATCCAATGAAAGACTCATTAAGACTCATTATCTTGAGTCTTTCATTGGAATGTGGCTCTCGAGAACCGAACTTGGCCACCCCTGTTCTATATGTTGCTTAAGGGCCCTGTCCCACTGGTGTTTAGAAGGATTTGCGTATGGATTGTGCACAAAATTGGCCCATATTCGCCAAACATCCGCAAAATATCTGTGTAACATGCCTGTATGAGTTGGCCGTCATCCGAACATGCCCGTGATCATCCGCAGAGGCACGCATGTCCGCAGCCAGGATTTTTGAGCTGTTCAAAAATCTGAATGCGGATGACATCCGCCTTACATACTCCATATATACTCAATTCATACACCATACATACTCACTCTATGCGCTGTATATCTGCTGTTAACCGCTGATATCCACAACTGACGGGGATTTGTGGCTTGACAGTGGACCGGGACAGTGTGTAAAACAGATATATTGTGTGCCCATCATGTCCACATCACAAACTAAAATATGTTGTAGCGAATGCATACAAACTGGTCACGAATAAAGTGTTTTTATTACATCTGCTTTGCAGCTGATTTGCGGACAATCTGTGAATGCATAACAAACACGTCATGTAAACCCAAAGTGTGGCAGAAAGCAACATACCTGCCAGTCAGTGCCGGTCACCGGTCCGGCTGTGTAAATCCACCAAGACGTAGCTGCTGCAATCCAGGAGTTTTATTTAACACCAACAAAAGGAAGAGTTGCTGTTTAGCCACAATTCACTCAACAAAAAAAACAACATAAAAAACACTGTCTCACACCCCGAGCGGCTTCCCCCCTCCCGCTCCCCAAACTCATGAACGGTTAGCCCTCGCATGACAACACTCTGTGATCAACTTGTCCAAGTCCAGCAAATGCTCCAGAGGCTGTATTGTTGGTGTGAATAGTGATGCCAACGGCCTGAGTGTGCTTCTTTTAAGACCGCAATGCAGATGCCGTGCACGTGCAACACGTGCGCTATGCATTCATAATACACCCGTAATACTGCCGTGATAATCTCGGATTAGTTTCCTCACTACACTACTTATATAATCGTGATTGTTCATCATATATTTGCTATATATTATTAATATATCCGTAATTCATACTGGGACATTTGTCATTTTTGGCCATTTTTGTTGCGGACGACAACGAACGCCCATAATTTGTATACTCAATTCATGTGCAATTAATCCTCTCCCCAGTGGGACAGGGCCCTAAGTTTTGACACAAGTTTATTTTGACTAGCAACCTAGGATCTCTGGGAATAGTTAAGCCAGTATATGTAAACCAATCTTTGACCACTTTGAATGATGTATTCTCCAGAAAACCTGGTGCGTAACTATTGGAGAAAGGAATAAATTCAGTCTTTGCCTAATTAATGGTATACCCAGACAAGTTACCAAAGGACGTAATGAGGTTTAACAAAATGGGTACAGATTTCTCTGAGTTTTTAAGGTACAATCAGCATAAGGTATTTGCAGGTATCATCAGCATATAAACTAATACATGTTTCTACACTTCGCACTTCCAGGCCAACAATGTCAGCGTGTTCTCTTATCTTAACCGCTAAGGGTTAAAATACAATAGTAAAAAATGCAGGTGAGAGAGGACAACCCTGCTGACCTGAGTGCTGGAGTGAGAATGCAACTAATCGATCAGAATTAGTTAAGACTGAGCATTTTGGCCTGGCATATATGAATTTAACCCAAGACATAAACATTTCTCCGAACCCTAATCTATGAAGCGACTCAAATATGTAGGGCCACTCAACCTCATCAAAAGCACTATGCATATCCAGGGAGAGAATTGCCTCACTTGAGGTTCCCTGACAGTCGGTGTACATAGTATTGAGAAGATGCCTGGCATTAAAAAAGGAGAACCTGCCAGGGATAACCCCATCTGGTCAAGCTGTATAATGGATGACCAGTATGTATTCAGTCTGCTTACCAGTATCATAGTGATTATTTTCCTGTCCACATTCTGGAGTGCAATAGGCCTATAGCTAGCCAGATCAGTTCCTTCCCTCCCCTTCTTAAGAAAGAGACAAATGTTAGCCTCATACAATTTTTCAGGTAGCATACTATGATTTTGGGAATTTACAATCATTCTTAAATGCCACAGATAGATATTAGACCATGGACGACTCCATTAAATTAAATTTTTGGAGGTGATCCAGATCCAAATTGTGGATCAAATTTCACTTCATATAGGCTTTGAAGGATTACTGTTAGCAGGATTTCATCAAAACTGCTGAACAGATTTTGACAGAACTGTCACCACAGATACATATTAGGCCATGGAAGACTCCCTTAAATTGGTGACAGCAGGACCTTCTGGTCTGTAGACCACAGCTTTACATCCTGGGGCACATCTGTTCCCCATATAGGGTCATGGGGAGGCAAGTCATGCTTAAAGCGATGACTGGTCAAGAGGTGAGCGGCTATGACATAGGAGTGCTGAGCCGTGGTTATTGGGCCACATCTGCCTGTCCATCCTGTGGGGAGGGCTATGAAGGCATTGTGGCCACACAGCCAGTACATGTTCACCTGAGCGTAAGTCCCCATCGGGTACGGCTCTTGGAAGTAATCTATACACTCACCCCCATAGGGAGCTTGAGTATGATTAAAGCTACCATCTGACAGGCGAGTGCATGGCCCCAAAATGACTTCACACAACGGCTTAGGTACCTTACCCAAATTGGTAACTGGACCAGAAAACAAAGGCTGGTTGTTTGCATAACAGATGAGTCGAGTTCCGGGATCAAGGAAAAGATTAGTGTGCACAGGTGTTTCAAGTGACCCTTCCGCAGCTAAGAAATTTTTAAACAATATGTTTTTTGGTGCCTTGGTAGTTATATAACAGCCTGTATGTTCGTGAACTGCGTGATTGAATACCATGGGATCGATTGCTGATGCTGCCCCAGGTGGAAACAAAAGGCTGACATTCAGGAACGGCAGTGGTTTTATACGTGGGTGTGCAGCACAGACAGGCATCAAAGAACACACATAACAGTTGTTCACATTCACCGCATTAGCCAAAAACGTAGCATATCTGTACCACATGTTCATTTGATATGGGTTACGTGGCGTATCAAACATCCACTCAAAACTTTGTGGTTTCACTTGCTTCTGATCCGAATTGTAACGCGGTTCATATATTTTTTTCATACCACCACACAGTAAATGCCACAAATACAGCAATAATTATCAAAATGATCAGCAGAGTGTGCACTTTGCATCCTGCTCTAGCAGGAAATCTTTCCATAGCTAAAACAGTCTTTCAACATCCTGTTGATATGTCTCTCTCTCTCTCTCCTTTGTTTTTTTCCTCTTATTCTAGGGAGAGAGAGACAACAGTTCTGGTCTTGAAGATATCTTTTTTTCTTTGGTGACAGTTCAAAAGTTCAGTTTGACAGATCTGGGCTTAGGGACTGAAGGTGACAGGTCAAAGTCTCAGTTCAGCAAGGGACCGAGGGAATCAGGAACTCTTTTTATGTTGTTTCCCTTCAGATGTAATGCATAAATCTGTACTATCATCAGTATGCATAAAGCATGCTGCAATTGGAAGTAAAATAATGTGTCATGTGCTCTGTCCTGTGTCCTGTTCTTGACGTTTCTTTAAATGCAGGTACACAGGAATAGAACAGGATTTTCTCGTGGCCTGTTCTCAAAGAATTAGATTCATCTGCTTCTTTTTCCTGGTCTGGTCATGTCTGTTTCAGTGCTCTATTTCAAGCTTGTAGTCAGTCTGCTTCTAATCCTGGTTTATGTTAATAGGATTCTCCTCGGCTGTAGCTGGTTTCTCGTCTGCTTCAGGACCCTGGATGAGCTTGGATGTCATATGTGGTTCAGCTTTTGTCCTTTATCTTTGTTGTTAGATACGCCTCCAGCCGTTGGTGAACCCGTAGGCCATCAGCCGACACTGTTACACGTCGTTCTCCTTGTCCGAATCAGGATCTTTCAGGTATCTTTGTCTTTTGCAGTGGGATAGATGCATCCAAGATGACCTCTCTGCAATTTTCACTGCTGTGGGGGTGGTTAGCAGCACTTGGAATGGACCCTCCCACTTCAGAGATGACCAGTTCTTTCTCTTAATGGTCTTTATCAGCACCCAATCGCCAATCTGGATCTGATTCTCAGGCTCCTGCACAGAAACAGGAGAGTCTGGTATTGTGTTAGCGTGTATAACATTCTTATGGGACAACACACGTGTCATATAATCAACTAATCCCTCATCTTCACTATCAGGCCCAGCATGGATTTGAATCTGGTATCCTATAGGGTCTGCCGTACAAAATTTTAAATGGCATAAGGCCAGTCTCTGAGCTGAGTGTTATATGCATGTACAATTTCACCAAATCCAAACAATAAACCCAATTTCTCCCTGTTTCTTCCATGCATTTCTTGGGCCTATTTTTAATGGTCCCATTTATTCTCTCCACTAAACCTGCACTTTGAGGGTGATAAGCACAGTGCGTTTTTGCATTTATTCTCAAGTGATCTGCTAAGTGCTGGATGACCCTCCCCACTGCCATCGTCACTGTACAATTTTTCAGGTATCCCACGCCTTGGGATTATATCTCTACAAAGAATCTTCACAACTGTCAGAATACCTCCACCCATTTGCTATTTGCATCAATCAGTACTAAGCAATATTTTTTTCCCTTCAACATTGGTTTATTTCAATAAAATCCATGTGGTTTATCTGAAACAGGTATTGAGGTGTTGGAAATTTCCATTGTTTTGGCCTCTCATTTCCCTGTGGGTTATGTTTTGCACAAATTAAGCATGCTCTGCAGTAGTTTTTTGCATATGCCTGAAACCCGAACGTTAAAAAATTATTATTAATCAGTCCATCCATCCCTGCCGTTGAGACATGGCACAGCCCATGACTAAAAACAGCAGCCCACCTGAAAAGGCTGCGGGGCAGGACCGTTTTTTTCGAGGATCAGGCATATACACCGGTAGCATTTTGGTGGACATTGTGACACTCCCAAAGAGTTTCTTCAGACGCTGGGGCATGATTCTGCATATCTTTAAGAATTTGCAAATCTATGTTGTCAGTCACAGAAAGCAGGACCGTCAGTGTACCCTGGGCTACAGCGTTAGCAGGTCCATCAGCAAAACGATTCCCACAGGAGACGGGGTCCTGACTGGTAGTATGCGCAGCACACTTATAAATGGTAACGGCTGCAGGAAGCTGAACTGCTTGCAGCAAAGACAGCAAAAGATCTTTCATCCCTTTATTTTTCCAATATTGGGCAAAAACATGGACTGTCGAAAAGGCATACTGACTATCTATGTATATAGTCACTCATTTCCCCTTCATCAATGTGCAGGCCTCGGTCAAGGCTATGAGCTCTGCAGTCTGGGCTGACATAATTTGGTAAAGATTGAGCAATAAAAAATGTTGTTGGCCAGGACGACAGCATAGCCTGAAACGTTGATACCTTCAGGATGTTTTTTACAAGAATCACAAAAAAGTGATTGATTGAATGAGTGATAAGAATTGATTAATGTCAATTCTTCAGTAATTTAGCTCTGAATAGATCTGTTGACTGAAACACCAATAATAAAATAGTCATAAATGAAAAATTAAACAAGGCATACATCAAATGTTAAATGAGCGCTTCATCAGTTCTTTACGAAAGCCTGCAGCTGCTTGTTTGATTTTCAGCAGGGGTTAATAGCATCTCATGAAAGTTCATATTGTCGCAATCAAAACACAGGAGGATCAATATATTGAGTTATTAATATTTGTTGCTTCTACATTGCTGTCAGTTCACCCTCATTAATAATAATGCTTCCAACAGGAGCACTATAAACACGTTACAAATGTCAACCCTGTTTTACTGTCCACATATCATACAACCTTCTGCTCTGCTGTCTGGCTGGAGTGTTTTAATCATACTTTGTTTCCAAAACAAACCACGGTCCAAAAAATAAAATGTTGAATTTACTTGGTAAAGTTAATGAAACAAATGCAAAACAACATTGTTGCTGGAACTGATTACATCAAATAAACAATATCTCTCTAAATTTAACAGGAACAAACACTTTTAAAATAATAGTATCACTTATATGTAAAACCCCTGTGTTTCATGTGTTAAAGAACAACAAATACCGCTGCAGTGGTTCTCATTTGCTCAAACAGTTGTGGGGGTGTGGAGTGGCAGGGAGAGGAGGAGAAGAAGGAGGAGAAGGATAGAGGTGAACATTTAGAGCTTCCCTCAGCATTTGTGTGTATACACGCTTCTCCTCCAGCACCCTAGACCAAGAACAGAACCCCACAACTTAAATACACTGCACTGATAAGAGACTTTTCCCACCAACATTCTACCAGGCTGTTTGGGGCCCGGAGGTCAAGAACCGAGTGTTAATTCACAGTCTCACAATCAGGTATTAATAGTCCTCAGAAAAACTACCACAACCACTGCTCCCTTCTGTCTGTTATGTGCCATCAAAAAATAATTAGTTGACCAGTCAATTAACAATTTTTAACCTATTAGCAGTATATGATATGTATACTGGGAACTGATTCATAGAAATGTTTTATAACCCAAAGTCTTTATTGCCTAGATGAGCCTGTTTCCAAACGAGTTTATGAATACCCGCTGGAACTCACTGATCTAATTGGTCAGTTCCACGGTAACTCATTCATGATTACTGAGGCAAGATTGGCCAAATACTGCAATGTTCAATTGAAGCAGTCAATCTGTTTTTTTTTTCGCCAGACAGAAAAGAACCAACCCACACAAATTTCAAACCAACACCACAAAAAAATATTCACGCCAATAAATCCAGTCATTAACTACTCTACTGGTGTATACAAGGTCTGTTAGAAAAGTATCGGACCTTTTTATTTTTTGCAAAAACCTGATGGATTTGAATCACGTGTGCTTGCATCGGCCAACTTTGAACCTTCGTGCGCATGCATGAATTTTTTCACGCCTGTTGATTGCGTCATTTGCTGGTAAGCAGCCTTTGTATGAGGACGTGTGTAGTGCACTTGGCAGATTTTCATTCCAAGGAAAAAGACGGAACGACTGGAGTAGCGCTACTGCATCAAATTTTGCCAGAAACTAGGCGACAGCCAGGTGGAAACCATTCGGATGATTCAGACGGCTTTCGGTGATGATGCTATGGGCATCACACAGATTAAGGAGCGGTACAACCGGTTTAAAGACGTCCACACAACGGTGGAGAGCGAGCCACGCTCTGGTCGGACATCAACATGCTGAAATGACCAGATCATTTCCAAAGTGAACGCTGTGGTGATGCGGGACCGTCGTGTGACTATCCGAAAAATTGCGGAAGAGGTGGACATCAGCATTTTTTCGGTACATTCCACTGTGACAGAAGATCTGGCCATGAAAAGAGTTGCTGCGAAATTCGTGCCGAAGCTGCTGACAGCAGAGCAAAAGCACCTTCGTGTTGAAGTCTCACAGGACATGCTGGGACATGCCCACCTCTTCCACAATTTCTCAGATAGTCACACGACTGAAAAGCCATCGAAAGCCGTTTGAATCATCCGAATGGTTTCCACCTGGCTGTCGCTCAGTGTCTGGCAAAATCTGATGCGGCGCTGCTCCAGTGGTTCCGTCTTTTTCCTTGCAATGAAAATCCGCAGAGTGCACTACACACGTCCTCACACAAAGGCTGCTTAGCAGCAAATGATGCAATTGACAGGCGTGAAAAAATTCACGCATGCGCATGAAGGTTCAAGGTTGCCTGATGCAAGCACACGTGATTCAAATCCATCAGGTTTTTGCAAAAAATAAAAAGGTCCGATACTTTTCTAACAGACCTCGTAATCTTGATTAGCTTTGCTTGAAATTTGTTAAGTAGGCGAAACTAACCAACTTTTACACTTTATCCAGTGTGTAAAAATCAACCATATTTTAACCATTTCCTCCCAGTTATATGATCATTCAATATAGAAAGTAGTATGGCAATAGTATTTATTGTTTTTGAGTTATCATCTTAATAAGCTGACAAAATTTATTTCACTAACAGATCTATTTCAGAATCTTTTTACCCTGGACATAGAAAATTGATTAATGTGCATTTATTTCTCAGTATCTTACCTGTACACTTTAAAATTTTGGCGTGCCAATAACTGTGACATTGACAGTATTACCTAAAACAATTCACAATAAATATACACAATCTGTCTATATAGTGACAAAATATATTAAAAAAGTAAGGAAAAATTGATTAAAACAAGTATAATCTTCTAGAAAAGAAAGAATTGCAACCTTATGTGTACATAACAAAGTTCATGTTGAAAACGGAGAACTTATCTTTGCGAGTGTGTATATTCACGCGCAAAGTGTTCATTTTTCCCACACTTCCAACATGTCAATTTCCTCTTTATTTCACGCCCACGGGCTTTGCCTCTGGCTGCTCCGCGGCGCTGACCTTTGCCCTTTCCTGCAAAACACACTTCTTCCACATCATTATGACTGCTCCGGCAGGTTTAAAAACTGCTGTGTCTGGTACAAAAGCATAATCTGATGTATTTTCCACTCAACATCTCTCTTGCCTTTTTGTAAAATCACTGGTGTTCTCTTTTATGTTATCAAACGATTTTGTTGTGGAGTTTAACTGTAATTTACCTGAGAAGTTAACTGTCTCGCCACATTTTTAAGTGTTCAGGTGATGCTGGATCTTTTGTCTCCATGTGCCTAAAATCATTTGACTGCGGCTGTGTGTCATGTTTGCTGTGAGAACAACAACAATTGCCAATTTTAGCTGTTAGGGGGGGTTATCTCATAGGGAGATCTAACGAATGGGTTGTTGTTCTTTTTTCACTGTTTGGTCGCCGATCAGCCTGAAAAGTGTCACCACTTCGACCTCAGAGGTGGGTGACCTTGCTTAAGGCTTCTTTCACAGGCTCGTGGGCTTGCCAACAGTTGTGGTGCGTATAGAATGTCCACAAATTACTTCGCAGTCAGGGGCTTCGTTTAGGTCTGTTGGTTAGATAGATGTCAGGCCACCCTGCGATTCAGTTGTGCACATTCTCATTCATAAAAACACATTCACACAAACACATTCACACCGCCGCACTTCAGCTGTTATCACGTTTTAACTCTGCTGTTATCATGTTTCTGCTCCAACTGCTTTTTTAATATTTCCCGTGGACAATATTAAGGGAATGATTTATCCCAGTATTTTACGGCACGCCCACCGAAGGTTTCACCGACCTGGCACTGTACAGTTTTTAGGCGCTTTTACCGGACCCGAAAGTGGTCTTAGTTGTCTCTTGCTTATTTTTGCTCCCAACTGTAAATTGCTGTTGGCTCAACATGGAGCTGACAGCCAGCATCAGGTATCTGACACAGTGGGAATGTAGCGCGAGCGCACGGCTCCGTGACAGATGGTCTCTAACCGCTGTGCCACCTGATTTTTCCCTTTCTCTCTCGGAAAGTAAAATTTAACGCTTTACAGCCTGACTTTTACCTCACACCTTGCAACGTTTTAGCCAAGAGACGAACCTAAAAGACATTACGGGTTTTTTCCCGCGGTGACTCCCAGCCACACGCCACACACGTGCACGTAAGAAAAACAGGTCTCACCCGTGATCCAACTCTGCTGCTGAAATTCGAATGCCTTCACCCCGGGTAATCGCTGACCTGTCAGGGAGGAGTCCGTCCCCCGGAAAAGGGTCTGTGGGATCTGGTCCCTGCTGCGGTCTGTCACGGGGTCCTCCGTCATGGGCTCACGACTTCCCGGTCTATTGGCATCTGGCTCCGAAGGACCATGAAATGTCAGAGTTGAGCCTGAAAAGGAGAACAACTCAATTAACACAGAAAATAATCACGCAGGAGACACTGAATTTCTTTTCCTGAATCAGGAGAGAGCAAACGGACGTGACCCTCATTACTGACCATCCTGTCAGCTGTGAAGGGTCCTGCCCACTTGCCTCCTGTATTTATTGAAATAAAGTTGCATACAGACATATGGAAGAGACAATATAAAAACACAGTGGCGACTCGAAGTCTGTTCTCACATCGATATGAAAATTGTTATGGCTTTACGCCTCCAGTCTTATGGGCTTCTCGTAACATGAAGAAAACAGCATCAACTCTGAGCTGGTGTGCAGGTCACACCCCTCTCTGCTCAAGGCTGGACTGTTAATTAAAATGTACATCTGTGCTTAGTGAAAAACAAGGCTATGCTACTGCTCACACTTTCCATGTGGGCAAAAGTTCCTCTTCCCGTGTGAGCAGTTTAATGATTATTCTAGCAGTTCAGTGATTAACAAGAAAAGTAATATTAAATGAGATCACACCCATGTATATATATAAGACAGAATCAAAGACAGGGTCAAAGACATAATCAAAGACATTAATAATTGATAAGTACCTTGAAAATTCCCCATCAGTGTTAAATGCTATCACAGCAATCTTAGTAGTACAGCAGCAATAAATGGCAACCTATTAGTCAAAATCAATTATTAAGACAATTATAATGGTAAATATATTTGACAGAGCACTAATAACATTAACTTTAATAACATTTCCCTCCTGTTTAACCATTATAATTTCCCAAATTGGAATTGTAAAACTTAACAGAGTTTTTTTGTACACTCGTCACATTTTAATCACAATGATCAAACAGTAGGACCAATATCGTACGCCTCAAACTCATCATCATACTTGGCAGCATCATCTCGCGGTTGCTTCTGGGCTTTTTGTGTCACTCTTTCATAAATTAGCAGTGCCACATAAACATCACTACGGTCTTGCAGAAGGTCACTTGGGACTGGATTAGCTTGTTGACCTGACCTTTCAGGCAAGGAGCAATGCAAGAAGTGAACACACAGAACATCAGCGAAACCATAAACATCAATATGATGGGCTTTATTCACAAATACCTCCAGTTGTCGGTGAACAGCCATGAAAACCAGTCCCCTTCGGAAGTCAGGTCTCTGACTATGGCATCACACAGGTTGGTCAAGTTACATACTGCTTGTGCTATCATACCTCCATCAGTGTCATTCCTGTGCTTGAAAGTGCAGCAGCTTTCTCCAACAATAGCACATACCCCACAAGAGGTGCAGTAAGTTGATCCAAAACAAGTTGATCTGCATTTCCATGATACGTAGGGCTGTCAGTTCCTGTTGTATGCCTTTCACGGCTTCAACAGTGGTGTTAACAAAATAACTGAACCTGTAGTTCATTTTTTCCACCCTTAGCATTGCTTTCCCTATTCCATCGCCTCATCAATCTTATCTGTGCTCTTTGCACACTTCCCTCTTCTATGGCATTGTTCTCCTTTTGGTCTCTGGACCGTGACCTAATGCTATTTAAGGATAAAAGTGTTATTGCTATTCAACCTTTGACACATAAAGCATTTCAATAAACTAAATGTTAAATACTATCACAGCAAACTTAGTAGTACAGCAACAATAAATGGCAACCTATCAGTCACAATCAATTATTAATGGTAAATACAACCCCTGGCAAAAATTATGGAATCACCGGCCTTGGAGGATGTTCATTCAGTTGTTTCATTTTGTAGAAAAAAAGCAGATCACAGACATGACACAAAACTAAAGTAATTTCAAATGGCAACTTTCTGGCTTTAGGAAACACTATAAGAAATCAAGAAAAAAAATTGTCGCAGTCAGTAACGGTTACTTTTTTAGACAAGCAGAGGGAAAAAAATATGGACTCACTCAATTCTGAGGAATAAATTATGGAATCACCCTGTAAATTTTCATCCCCAAAACTAACACCTGCATCAAGTCAGATCTGCTCATTAGTCTGCATCTAAAAAGGAGTGATCACACCTTGGAGAGCTGTTGCACCAAGTGGACTGACATGAATCATGGCTCCAACACGAGAGATGTCAATTGAAACAAAGGAGAGGATTATCAAACTCTTAAAAGAGGGTAAATCATCACGCAATGTTGCAAAAGATGTTGGATGTTCACAGTCAGCTGTGTCTAAACTCTGGACCAAATACAAACAACATGGGAAGGTTGTTAAAGGCAAACATACTGGTAGACCAAGGAAGACATCAAAGCGTCAAGACAGAAAACTTAAAGCAATATGTCTCAAAAATCGAAAATGTACAACAAAACAAATGAGGAACGAATGGGAGGAAACTGGAGTGAATGTCTGTGACCGAACTGTAAGAAACCGCCTAAAGGAAATGGGATTTACATACAGAAAAGCTAAATGAAAGCCATCATTAACACCTAAACAGAAAAAAACAAGGTTACAATGGGCTAAGGAAAAGCAATCGTGGACTGTGGATGACTGGATGAAAGTCATATTCAGTGATGAATCTCGAATCTGCATTGGGCAAGGTGATGATGCTGGAACGTTTGTTTGGTGCTGTTCCAATGAGATTTATAAAGATGACTGCCTGAAGAGAACATGTAAATTTCCACAGTCTATGATATGGGGCGGCATGTCAGGTAAAGGCACTGGGGAGATGGCTGTCATTACCTCATCAATAAATGCACAAGTTTACGTTGATATTTTGGACACTTTTCTTATCCCATCAATTGAAAGGATGTTTGGGGATGATGAAATCATTTTTCAAGATGATAATGCATCTTGCCATAGAGCAAAAACTGTGAAAACGTTCCTTGCAAAAAGACACATAGGGTCAATGTCATGGCCTGCAAATAGTCCGGATCTTAATCCAATTGAAAATCTTTGGTGGAAGTTGAAGAAAATGGTCCATGACAAGGCTCCAACCTACAAAGCTGATCTGGCAACAGCAATCAGAGAAAGTTGGAGCCAGATTGATGAAGAGTACTGTTTGTCACTCATTAAGTCCATGCCTCAGAGACTGCAAGCTGTTAGAAAAGCCAGAGGTGGTGCAACAAAATACTAGTGATGTGTTGGAGCGTTCTTTTGTTTTTCGTGATTCTAAATTTTCCTCAGATTTGAATGATTACATATTTTTTCCCTCTTCTTGGTCTAAAAAAGTAACCCTTACTGACTGCCACAATTTTTTTTCCTGATTTCTTATAGTGTTTCTTAAAGCCAGAAAGTTGCCATTGGAAATTACTTTAGTTTTGTGTCATGTCTGTGATCTGCTTTTTTTTCTTTCCTCCAAGGCCGGTGATTCCATAATTTTTGCCAGGGGTTGTATATTTGACAGAGTATTAACAACATTAACTTTTCTAGCAAAGTGCTGTGCCTGAATGGATGTTGTGACTGCTGTACGATGCATTCGAGTGCGGCTCCGATTTTCCACGACTGCCATTCGAATCCTCCGTGTGCCATTCTGCCTCACTTGTATGATGTGTGAAGGGGCGCTTAGTCTTCCGTAAGAAGCACTGCAGTGAACCCAGATGAATTTCTTGTCTCCTTTAATAAATTCACACAAACAGACGCAGTTTTTGATGCGGGCAAACTGGGCAGCCACCTGGGGCGCATTTTTTCATGACACACAGGGGCGACACAAACACTTTAGAAAATATAAATTCTCATCATCTGCGCCGCAGAGCGGTTATTATATCACTGTTTGGGGAATTAGCAAATTGGCGCGCCCTCCCTGCAGCTGTAGGTACCCTTGCTTGCTGAGGTGCACAGAATAGAACAACTGTGAAAGGTTCGGCAGTTGTCTCCTGCATTGTCCCCTGGGACAGGTGCTTTCCTCCCCTGTGCTCTGCTCTACTTTGGCTCTGGACGGAGCATCCTGCAGTGCTCCCATTTCTCTGCTGTTCCAGGATCCCCCTGTCCAGTTCCACAGGCAGAGTCCACTTAGGACGCAGCACAGAACTAGAACTCTGCTCCCAGTATAGGCATTTGAAAGTGGACAGACAGGGTGTAAGAATGGGTTTGAATTTCACCGGAGAGGACAAACTGCCCATTCATGAAAAGAAAGTCTGCAGAAAGGACAGCCTGCCTGTTGAGGGTTTAGAAATTGAGATACATTCACATTACTAGCTGAAGTGACTTGAATTTGACATTCTTTTTTAGTGTGCCTTAAGATTCAAGACTCAAACAACTTTACTGATTCCTAAAAGGGCAATTCATGTCGCACCCAGTTACCTCAGACAAAAATACAGCAATTAATCCACAATTATTACTAGTTGAATGTAATAATGGCACACATCAGAATTAAACAACCACACATATACATTTGACTGTTTATGTGCGCTAAACTTTGAAACAGTCCATCATCTGAATTGAGGCAATGTGAGTGTGGGATGCAGCAGCTTCATGCCACATAACCAAGCTTGGGGGTGGAGGTGGGAGGTTGCTACAGCTGTGCCGCGTGGCCTCCTGGAGGGGGAAAGAGTGGCAGAGCAGAGCAGATGAAGAGGGAGCCAAACCAAATGCTTCACCAAAGCCTTTGAAATCCTTCTGGAGGAAAACAGTGGTGTATTTTGACCTTCGGTAGCTGATAAGGCTGCCATGTTTGGGTTCAGCAGAGAGACACAGAATTCCAATATGGCCCCTCTATAACCGTCTAGATCCAGTTGTGAATATTTACTGGTCTCCAACATCAATTCCTTTGCAGGACAGACAATTGCTCCGAGATGGTTTCCAACTTGTGTTTAAGTTCAAAAGTTAATGGAGTCTGAGATTGTACTGTCTTACCCACCTCTTTAATCATGACGGACAGATGTGGGATTTGGTTTTGGTAGCAGCCATCTTGCCAATTTTAGGTCAGGGCAGCGCATAATCCAAGCAGCAAAAGACTTCCTACCATAAAGGCAAATAAGAATAAATCCTCAGCATCTTCCATGGAGAGTGGTGCCATGCACGCGACACGCCACTTCTCCCAGGCGTTGAGAACATAGCCTGCAGGATAGGTTCCATCTTCCATCTGGGCACGTAGGGTGCCCCAGCCCTGATTCCTTGTTAAAAAAATGGTGTCAATAGCATTGAGAGACCATCTGATCAATTCCATGGTTATTCCAAATATAGTTCGAAGAATACACAGTCTGGTGAAGTTGGGACTTTTGAAGGTTGGGGCAGAGATAGAGAAACACAGAAGGAAAGGAGAGAGGAGGAGATGCGACCGCTTTTGTCAGGGTCCCAAGCAAATGCAGTGTACGCTGCATGTGATGCAGTGTACATTTAAAAAAAATTACAACATATACGTATGTACTTAATCTAATTTTTTGTTAACCCTCACCACATAACATGGTTGTTCAACAAAATATATAGCTAATTTAACATAAATATGCAATTAATTGTATTGTATTTTACAGTGTATTTTGTTTAATATTTAAATAACCAAGGTATGTGAAAGCAGTTTACAGAACTCAATTAAGTGAATGTGGCAGACAGCGAACGTGTCGTGAGATTTGGGCTCCTTACTGTTTCATGAGCCATCTGAACATGTCAAGTTTAATTTATGTATTTTTCTTATTACCTTATTTTGTGTATGTGCTCGGGGATCAGATTCAGTTCTGATTTCATTCTGCTTTCTATTTCATCACTGGTTATATGACTGCTGTGAGATCATTTAATGGTCACTTACGAACAGGAAAAAAAAAGATTCAGGAACAAATAACTCAAAGACTCAGAAATGGACTGTCATCAGAAACTGCAACAATGAAACAAGGACCAGAAGGAAAGTCAGCACTGCAGAATCACTCACATCTACAACCGACATCTGTCTTCATATGTCAGAAATGTCAGAGACCATGTAAGTCTAAGAGTGATCCACATAGTCAAATAAGATGATCCCTCTGGTGCTACACCATAGTCAAAATGACTGACGGTTGACAACAGCTATAAATAAGTAAGAAAATGGTGAGACCACTTTTCACCTTTAAAAATGCAGAACTGTTAGGTGGTTTTACAAACATCAAGCTAAATATTTAGCTAAACGTTGAGACAATTGTGCACCTTAATAAAAGAGATAATTGTTCCTCCCTGAAAGACAGATTAATATAATGTCTAATGACAGACATTTAGCATGTAAGGGGATGTTTATTCAAATTTGCAATTCATGGATGTTTTGTATAAGAGTTATATTGTAGCCTGCAGTCTTTTGATGTCAATTTCAGTTGCAATTTCAGGGGCACATCAAAAATATTAAAAAGAATAAAATAAGAAAAAAAAAATGACTGTGCAAAATTTTATGTTTTTTTTTTTTGGGGGGGGGGGGGTGCTCAGGGGGGTCTTGCCCAAGGAGGAATTCAGTGTAGAGCCGCCACTGCACACATGACACAGTAGACTTCAGCTTGGGACTCCGGCGAGGGCAGATGCATCTCCTCCTCTCTCCTCTATCTCTGCTCCAACCTTCAAGTCCCCTACTTCACCAGACTGAATTCTTCAAACTATATTGAATTAACCATGGAATTGATCAGCTGGTCTCTGAACGCTATTGACACCATTTTTTCAACAAGGAAATCAGGGCTGGGGGGACCTGGTGGCAGAGTTCCATTGCCACTGTGCACTTCCGTGTTTACATCTCTGCCTGCACGGACCAGCTGGACTCCACGTGGCCGCTGCCCTCGTCCAATCCCACTGCGAGCCTCAGACAGCGCCTATGTGACGTCTTCTACCTTGCGCCTTGGTTTAATGAATCCGCGTTCAGTCGGCAATAAATCATTTTCCCTGAATGATCTTATATCAACGGAAATGTTGGACTTAATGTGCTTTTCGGAGACTTGGCAGAGAGAAGAGGAATTTCTTCATTTAAATGAGCTCTGCCCTGCGGGGTTCTGTGTCCTTGGGAAGCCCCGCACCTGTCGCCGTGGTGGGGGCCTTGCCATCGTTTATAAAGAGGATTATGTTTGTAAAGGGGTACAGTCACAGGATTTTCCCTCTTTTGAATCACAGTTGGTCAAGGTGGGTTCCTCAAATCCATTTTTCTGTGTGTTGGTCTATCGCTCTCCAGGCCCTGCTACTGCCTTTCTTAAGGATTTCAGTGACTTTTTATCCACTATTATAACGTTGGAATCTGTTTTAATACTTGGAGATTTTAACCTTCATGTTGATGACAAGTTATCTTGCCCTGCGATGGAGCTTTTATCATTGACTGAAGCTTTTAATTTTGTGCAACATGTTTCTGAGCCCACTCACCAAAAGGGTCACATTTTAGATTTAGTTTTTACGCTTGGCCTAGACATTTTAAACATGTCTATAAATGACGTCCACTTGATTGATCATAGTCTCGTTTTGTTTGACCTGCATTTCAGCTCTGATCAGAAGCCCTTAGAAGTTAGGTCTCGGAGGCGTATCATCACTGCTGATACTGCAGAAAGATTTTCTGCTATGTTCAATCCTTGTATGTTCATTGATTCCCTTGATGTGGACAATTGAATTCAATGTTTTAACCAACACTGTGAAACTATTCTCGATCAGTTGGCTCCTGTTAAGTACAACGTGTCTATACAGAAAAAAGAGTACCCTTGGATTAATGAAGAGCTCTTAAGTGTTAAGAGACTGTCGAAGGACTGAACGCCTGTGGAAATCCTCTAAACTTGAGGTTCACAGGCTTCATCTCAGGGAGCTAGTTTCATCATACAACAAAATGGCTGAGAGTGCCCGTTCTGTCTACATACATCAGCTGGTGTCTGTTAATAAGAAGAATCTCAGAGTGTTGTTTGATACAATTAACTCTCTTGTATGTCCTGCTGCTCCAGTTACTCCTGCGTTTTCTGAAGCTGACAGCAATGCCTTTTTGAGTTTTTTCATTGACAAAATCAAGTTGATCAAGGATAAAATCCCACCCGCCGTGTGATACTTCTACTGTCATTGAGCCTGTCCCCAGCATTTGGTCTTCATTTAGGACTGTGACACTTGTTGATATTTCGGCATTGGTGAACAAGATGAAATCTTCCTCTTGCTCATCTG
Source organism: Thalassophryne amazonica (assembly GCF_902500255.1). Classification (NCBI taxonomy): domain Eukaryota; kingdom Metazoa; phylum Chordata; class Actinopteri; order Batrachoidiformes; family Batrachoididae; genus Thalassophryne; species Thalassophryne amazonica. The sequence goes on along the minus strand of NC_047103.1, from coordinate 137,196,569 downwards.
ACATCCTTCCCTACAGGCTCTTCTCTAAAGTATTTGAGGTAATAGGTCCATGTGTTACTAAAATGGTAAATCTTTCTCTGTGCACCGGTGTGTTCCCCAGTGCTTTCAAGCATGCCATAGTGTTGCCACTACTGAAAAAATCAGGTTTAAATCCAGTGGAACTAAGCAGTTTTAGACCTATTTCGAAGCTCCCATTCCTGTCCAAGATCGTGGCAAGACGGCTGTCATCAGAACCATGACCCCTCACCTGTCTGTCATGATTAATGAGTTGGGCAAGGCGATACATTCTCAGACTGCGTTAACCCTTGAACTCAGATGCAAAATGGATAACATCTTGGAGCAAATGCACACCTTGCAAAGGAAGATGTCAGAGACCAGGGAATATTCATAATTTGGTTCTGGTTGTTCATGTGAAGCTGTAAAAGTGTTTTCACTGCTCAACCATAAACATGGCAGGCTTATCAGCCTCTGAAGGACAAAATGCCCCATTGTTTTCCTCCAGAAGAATTTCTATGGCCTTGGTGAACATTTAGCTGGCTCCTTATCTTCTCTAACTCCAGTACACATGGACAGACACTGAAAGCATACTCCACCTCTCACCTACCCCTCCTGTCCCCATCACACACCCCATCCTAGCCCCCACTCATGCCACTCTTTTCCCCCTCCGGGAGCTGTGCAGTTTTAGCTGCTGTAGGTCCCTGTTCCCCCCAAGCTGGCGGCGGTGCGACTACATGTTGCTGCAGCTACCACACACTCACATCGCCTCAATTAGGAAAATGGACTGTTTCAAGTTTAGTGCACATAAACAATGTCAAATGTATATGTGTTGTCTTAATTCTGATGTGTGCCATTATTATGGTAAATAAGTAATAATTATGGATTCATTGCTGTATCTTGTCTGTGGTCATTTGAGTGTGGATGCAGTCTCGTTGTTGCACTTGTAATGACAATGACAAATACTGTAAATCTCATCCATAAAGTTCACTCAGTGGTGGTGGCTACATTGGTTGAAATGTTATGCTGTGTCATGATTTTCTGACAGCGAACTGGAGGCATTCTGAAATGCACTCACAGAATCCAGCAAGGATCCACCAGGTGGGAAGGGGAAGACCATTCCAGACTTTTAGCTTCAAGGTGGTTTTTGGTGTCCATTGATCATCCTGCTTTCTTGGCCAAATAACTCCATGTAAAACATGTTTGTCTTATCCACCTGAGTCTCCAGATCAGCCACTGCATCTCTCTCCCAGGGTGTCACGCAAATAGACATTTATATACAACCTTGGCAAGAATTGTAAAGGAGGCACAGCATGCAGTCTGCTCTCACTTCATCCATCTTGTGCACTAAAAAACCTGACTGGAGTGCACATGTTAGAGTGAAGCAGGGAGAGATAGCAGTCATGTGATTAAACTGCCCTTTAAAGTGGTAGAGGACATATACGGTACATATTCGGCTTGGTGGTGACCGGCTTTCTGATGTGTGGAGCGGGCACTATGCTGGTTTACCGGAAAATCAAGAAAGTGGAAGCAGCTTTGATTGGTCCTTCCAGGCTGCCCTACATGATTGATTTAATTGGGAAGGCAGTGGCTGCGCAGTCGGCGGGGGGTTAACCGCGAGTTGGAAAACATCTCGAGCAGAATTGCAGCCCTGGAAACCCGCTCTGACCGTCTGTGAAGACCACATTCTACATTCAGATGCATTGAGAGCCACTCTGTTGTCAGAACTGTGGAATCTTTCAGGCGTCTGCTAATCTGGCTATTCATTTGGCTTCCCCAAATGCAGCTGCACTTCAAGGTTGCTGTAATAAAACCTCCTCAGAAGATCAACACTTAAGCCTCGCTCCCTGGTCTTCCCCCCTCCCCTCAGCTTCTCCAGCTCTGACGTTGACTGCGTTCAGCTCAGGACTGCGCAGGGCTGCCCCCTCCCCCTCCAGGATTGTCGGACAAGGCCGTTGACGGCGCCAAACAGGCTGCCTCCGGAGTGTTCTGATAAACTGGACCTTTTCAAATCTCGGTTGTCGTCCTGTGTCCTTGTTTTTGTCTGTGTGATTATTGTTTTCTGTGCTGATGGGGATTTTTTTCCTCATTGCCTCTGTGTAATGCAGCGGCTATGAGGGTTTTTTTTTTTCTCCTTTTCCCTCGTGTTTTGCTTTCATATATATGTTTTACGTACCGGGCCGGCCTATGTGTTGTGTGTTGTGTTGTTTGTTATGGGTCGGTGTTGGTTTGCTCAGCCCTGCTGTTGACCAAGGCAGGGATGTAAATCTGGAGCTGGTCCCTGGGCGCCTAATGGCGACTTCTGCTCCTACTGGCAATTAGGATGGGTTAAATGCAGTAGACACATTTCATTGTGCAGGGAACATGTTCTTCTGTGCATATGACAATAAAATTTCTTTGAATCCTTGAATCCTTGAAATTAGTTTGGCGAATCTGTAAGAGTTCACAAATGTCCCTACTGTGAAACAATAATGATTAGTCATCTGGCATTACGGTCAATGGGATGAGTTTGGTTACTGGCCTAGTGTATGTCCCCCCTATAATGTTCACCTCAGCAGAGCAGATCCTGCTGTCACTGCTGGGAATCACTTTAGTTAGACGTCCAATAGGCCATCGTGCCCTAGGCAGCTGTGGGTCAATAATCATGACTACTTGGTCAATAGTGAGGTCAGGAGTATCACCATGCACCATTTCCTCCTGTGGAGGTTCAGAAGATGGTTTCTTGTGAACTGGACCCACAAGTGATCAGCCAGTATCTGGCTTTATTTCCATCTGTGATGTCCAGTGAGGTCACGTGTACCAAAAACAGCTTGTGGTAGGGATGCATCCCGCCATCCCATCAGCAGGAGATTAGGAGTGATGGGGTCAGGATCAGCAATGTCTGAAGTGGCATCGCCGAGAGATTTTGAGTTAAGAATACCATCAACCTCTATCAGTACAGCCAGCAGTACATCAGAGAGAGAGAGAGCAGTCTTAACAGACTTCATTTCCCGCTCCCATATGCCCCCAAAGTGAGGTGCAAGAGGTGTGTTAAATTTGAAGGTGATGCTCTGTTCAGCTAGTTGTTCCTTTAATGCTGGTTCCATTGCCTGAAAGGCTCTATGCAGCTCTACCTCTCCACCCTGAAAATTAGTGGTTCGGTCACAAACAATTTCGCATGGCTTTCCTCTTCTGGCCACAAAGCATGGCAGGGCAAGCAAGGAGTCTGTGTCCATACTACTCAGAAGGTCAAGATGCACACACATTGTAGTGAGGCATTTGAAAATGATACCCCACCTCTTCACTTGTCTACGGCCTATTTTAACAGCATAGGGGCCAAAACAGTCAATGCTGGTGGACCAGTTGGGAGCCTTGATGAGATGGAGATGTGAAGTAGGGAGGTCTGCCATTCGGGGAACAATAGGTTTGCTGTGCCACTTCTGACACTCTTTACAGCTGTGTTGGTGTTTCTTCACTGCTTGCAGTATCAGCATTGTTATGTTGATGTTGTCATCAGCATAACAATGAAAAGGGACATCATGTTTCCCCCTCTAGCTGCCACCTTATCATGGTGGGGGAGTTTGCGTATCCAGATGATCCTAAGAGCTATGTTGTCGGGGGCTTTGTGCTCCCTCTAGGGTCTCCCAAGGCAAACAGGTCCTAGGTGATGAGTCAGACTAAGGGCAGTTCAGAACCTCCATGACCAGTAAAAAATCAAGGACCAAGACGTCGCCCGGTATGGCGGAGCCGGGGCCCCACCCTGGAGCCAGGCCTGGGGTTGGGGCTCGCGCGCGAGCGCCTGGTGGTCGGGCCTTAGCCCATGGGGCCCAACCAGGCTAAGCCTGAAAGAGCGACGTGGGCCCGCCCTCCTGTGGGTTCACCACCTGCAGAGGGGCCCATGGGGGTCGGGTGCAGAGAGGATTGGGTGGTGGTCGAGGGCGGGTGGCTCGGCGGCCTGGTCCATGCTCACAGCCCCTGGCTGTTGGGACGTAGAATGTCACCTCGGTAGGGCGGAAGGAGCCTGAGCTTGTGCGGGAGGTTGAGAGATACCGACTAGAGATAGTTGGGCTCACCTCCACGCACAGCTTGGGCTCCTCCTCTGCTCCTCGTGCACATTCTGCTGTGCTCGAACAGTTTGAGCCCATTTCTTTTGCATCTCTCGCTGATGTTGTAGAACACATAAAATCTACAAGTTGTCCTTTTGATGTTGTTCCAGCTAAGGTGCTGAAGGAGGCTTTTAATACTGTTTGGGCGGGTCTCCTAACTTTTATCAATGCTTGCCTTAGATCAGTGTCTGTTCCAGCTGCTTTTAAACATGCTGTGGTTCGACCTCTTCTTAAAAAACCTCACCTGGACTCATCAGTTTTATCCAATTTTAGACCTGTCTCTCATGTGCCATTTCTATCTAAGGTTTTAGAAAAGGTTGTCTTTTTACAGTTACAATCATTTTTAGAAGACAGTCTCATCCTTGAAAAATTCCAGTCTGGGTTTAGATCGCGACACAGCACTGAGTCAGCACTTTTAAAATTTCATAATGATATTACTCTGTCGGTGGATGCAGGGAATCCTGCTGTGCTGGTTCTGTTGGACCTCACAGCAGCCTTTGATACTGTGGATCACACAGTACTTGTTTCCCGGTTGGAACATTTTATTGGCATTCATGGTATTGCACTTGAGTGGTTTAGATCATATTTGGCTGAAAGGAGCTTTTCTGTCATGATTGGGGACCTTTCCTCATCAACTGCTCCTCTGTGCTGTGGAGTGCCGCAGGGATCCGTCCTTGGGCCGATTCTATTTTCTTTGTACATTCTGCCATTGGGGTCAATTATAACCCAGCACAATTTGTCCTTTCATTGTTATGCAGATGATCTGCAAATCTATCTGCCTGTGAGGACTAATGGGAGTGATGCTTTGTCATCATTATTTAATTGTATTCGTGATGTAAAGCAGTGGCTGTCCCGAAACTTCCTTTACCTGAATGATGGTAAAACTGAGATCATGGTGTTTGAGCGCACTGGCATACCAAATGTGGTAACACCAAATTTTGGTGCTTTGGCTAACTATGTAAAACCAGCTGTCAAGAATTTGGGAGTGATATTTGACAGCTGTTTGAGGTTCGATCAACAGATAAATTCTGTTGTCAAAGCTAGTTTTTTCCAACTTCGCCTCTTGGCTAAAATAAAGCACTTTCTCAGTAGACGTGATCTTGAGACGGCCATTCATGCTTTCATCAGCTCCAGACTTGATTATTGTAATGCACTTTATGCGGGCATTAATCAGTCGTCTCTTGCGCGTCTCCAGTTGGTGCAGAATGCTGCTGCTCGTCTTTTGACAAACACTTCTAGACGTGAGCATATTGCGCCCGTCCTATACTCACTCCACTGGCTTCCAGTTCGTTTTAGAATTGATTTTAAAATTTTAATGTTTGTTTTTAAAGCTATTTATGGCCTTGCACCTCCCTACTTGTCTGAAATTTTAACTTTGCGCACCTACAGTAGGACGTTAAGGGTGTCTGGCCAGCTTTACTTAGATGTTCCAAGGTCAAGATATAAACGCTGGGGTGATCATGCTTTCGCGGTAGCTGGCCCCAGACTGTGGAATGAGTTACCTCTTGAGTTACGTACTATTCCTGACCTAGCACTTTTTAAATCTAAGTTAAAGACTTATTTATTTAAACTGGCTTTTAACACTTAGTGGGGAGGTGACATGTTCTGTTATTTTTATGTTCTTTTTTTATGTGTTGTTTTAAAATTTTATTTTATATGTGTTTTATTTTGTAAATTTGTGTTTTTAATGTTAAGCACTTTGGACACCAGTCGGTGCTGTAAAGCGCTTTATAAATAAATGTTGATTGATTGATTGATTGGTACCCAACTCCTGGATAGGGGCTTGATGCTTCATTTTTCTGGCATTGCCCACGGGGAGAGGCGGAGAGCTGGGGTCGCATTGCTTATTGCTCCCCAGCTCAGTCGCCATGTGTTGTAGTTCACTCCGGTGAACGAGAGGGTCACGTCCCTACGCCTTCGGGTCGGGGACAGGTCTCTCACCGTTGTCTCGGCCTACGGGCCGAGCAGCAGTGCAGACTATCTGACCTTCCTGTAGTCCCTGGGAGGGGTACTAGATAGCACTCCGACTGGGGACTCCATTGTTCTCCTGGGGGATTTCAACACCCACATGGGCGGCGACAGTGAGACCTGGAGGGGGGTGATTGGGAAGCACGGCCTCCCTGATCTGAACTCGAGTGGTGTTCAGTTGTTGGACTTCTGTGCTAGTCACAGTTTGTCCATCACCAACACCATGTTCGAGCACAAGGGTGTCCATAAGTGCACATGGCACCAGGACACCCTGAGCCGGAGGTCGATGATCGACTTTGTAGTCATATCATCTGACCTTCAGCCATGTGTCTTGGATACTCGAGTGAAGAGAGCAGCAGAGCTGTCGACCGATCACCACCTGGTGGATCCGCTGGGAGGGGAGGATGCCGGTCAGACCTGGCAGGCCCAAACGTATTGTGAGGGTCTACTGGGAAGGACTGGCGGAATCCTCTGTCAGCGAGGTCTTCAACTCCCACCTCTGGGAGAGCTTCTCCCAGATCCCAGGGGATGTTGGAGACATGGAGTCCAAGTGGACCATGTTCTCCACCTCCATTGTCGATGCGGCCGCTCGTAGCTGTGGTCGCAAGGTCTCTGGTGCCTGTCACAGTGGCAATCCCCGAACCCGGTGGTGGACACCGGAAGTCAGGGATGCCGTCAAGCTGAAGAAGGAGTCCTACTTATCTTTGTTGGTAGGTGGGACCCCAGAGGCAGCTGACAGGTACCAGCAGGCCAAGTGTGCCGCAGCCTGTGCGGTCGCAGAGGCAAAAACTCGGGTCTGGGAGGAGTTCGGGTAGCCTATGGAGGAGAACTATCGGTCAGCCTCGAAGAGATTCGGGCAAACTGTCCGACGCCTCAGGAGGCGGAAGCACCACCAGCACTGTTTACGGTGCGGGTGGGGAGCTGTTGACCCTGACTGGGGATGTTGTCGGGCGGTGGAAGGAGTACTTCGAGGATCTCCTCAATCCCATCGTCACGTCTTCCGAAGAGGAAGCAGAGACTGGGGACTCAGAGGCAGACTCATCCATTACCCAGGCCGAAGTCACTGAGGTGGTTAGAAAGCTCCTCGGTGGCAAGGCTCCTGGGGTGGATGAAATCCATCCTGAGTACCTTAAGTCTCTGGATGTTGTGGGACTGTCTTGGCTGACACGCCTCTGCAGCATCGCGTGGCGATCGGGGACAGTGCCACTGGATTGGCAGACCGGGGTGCTGGTCCCTCTGTTTAAGAAGTGGGACCGGAGGGTGTGTTCCAACTATAGGGGGATCACACTCCTCAGCCTCCCCGGTAAGGTCTATTCCAGAGTACTGGAGAGGAGAATTCGACCGATGGTCGAACTTCGGACTCAGGTGGAGCAGTGTGGTTTTCGTCCTGGTCACGGCACACTGGACTAGCTCTACACGCTCCATTGGGTGCTCGAGGGTTCATGGGAGTTCGCCCAACCAGTCCACATGTGTTTTGTGGATCTGGAGCAGGCGTTCGATCATATCCCTCGGGGCACTCTGTGGGGAGTGCTCTGGGAGTACGGGGTCCAGGGTCCTTTGCTAAGGGCTATCCGGTCCCTGTATGACCACAGCAGGAGCTTGGTTTGCATTGCCGGTAGTAAGTCAAACCTGTTTCCAGTGCACGTTGGCCTCTGCCAGGGCTGCCCTTTGTCACCGGTTCTGTTCATTATTTTTATGGACAGAATTTCTAGGCGCAGCCAGGGTGTAGAGGGGGTCTGGTTTGGGAACCACAGAATCTCATCTCTGCTGTTTGCGGACGATGTGGTTCTGTTGGCTTTGTCAAATCAGGACCTTCAGTGTGCACTGGGGCAGTTTGCAGCTGAGTGTGAATCCGAGGCCATGGTTCTCGACCGGAAAAAGGTGCTTTGCCCTCTTCAGGTCGGTGCAGTGTCCTTGCCTCAAGTGGAGGAGTTTAAGTAAACTTTTAAACTCAGATAAAACTGAAGTTATTGTACTTGGCCCCACAAATCTTAGAAGCATGGTGTCTAACCAGATCTTTACTCTGGATGGCATTTCCCTGACCTCTAGTAATACTGTGAGAAATCTTGGAGTCATTTTTGATCAGGATATGTCATTCAAAGCGCATATTAAACAAATATGTAGGACTGCCTTTTTGCATTTACGCAATATCTCTAAAATCAGAAAGGTCTTGTCTCAGAGTGATGCTGAAAAACTAATTCATGCATTTATTTCCTCTAGGCCGGACTATTGTAATTCTTTATTATCAGGTTGTCCTAAAAGTTCCCTAAAAAGCCTTCAGTTAATTCAAAATGCTGCAGCTAGAGTACTGACGGGGACTAGCAGGAGAGAGCATATCTCACCCGTGTTGGCCTCTCTTCATTGGCTTCCTGTTAATTCTAGAATAGAATTTAAAATTCTTCTTCTTACTTATAAGGTTTTGAATAATCAGGTCCCATCTTATCTTAGGGACCTCGTAGTACCATATCACCCTAATAGAGCGCTTCGCTCTCAGACTGCAGGCTTACTTGTAGTTCCTAGGGTTTGTAAGAGTAGAATGGGAGGCAGAGCCTTCAGCTTTCAGGCTCCTCTCCTGTGGAACCAGCTCCCAATTCAGATCAGGGAGACAGATACCCTCTCTACTTTTAAGATTAGGCTTAAAACTTTCCTTTTCGCTAAGGCTTATAGTTAGGGCTGGATCGGGTGACCCTGGACTATCCCTTGGTTATGCTGCTTTAGACGTAGACTGTGGGGGGGTTCTCATGATGCACTGTTTCTTTCTCTTTTTGCTCTGTATGCATCACTCCGCATTTAATCATTAGTGATCGATCTCTGCCCCCCTCCACAGCATGTCTTTTTCCTGGTTCTTTCCCTCAGCCCCAACCAGTCTCAGCAGAAGACTGCCCCTCCCTGAGCCTGGTTCTGCTGGAGGCTTCTTCCTGTTAAGAGGGAGTTTTTCCTTCCCACTGTTGCCAAGTGCTTGCTCACAGGGGGTCGTTTTGACCGTTGGGGTTTTTCATAATTATTGTATGGCCTTGCCTTACAATATAAAGCACCTTGGGGCAACTGTTTGTTGTGATTTGGCGCTATATAAAAAAAAAGTTGATTGATTGAAGTTGATTGAAGTATCTCTGGGTTTTGTTCACGATTGAGGGACGGATGGAGCATGAGATCGATAGACGGATCGGTGCAGTATCTGCAGTGATGTGGTCACTGTATCGGACCGTCGTGGTGAAGAGAGAGCTGAGTAGGGGGGCAAAGCTCTCGATTTACCGATCGATCTACGTTCCGATCCTCACCTATGGTCATGAGATTTGGCTCATGACCGAAAGAACGAGATCGCGAGTACAAGCGGCTGAGATGAATTTCCTCCGCAGGGTGGCTGGGCGCTCCCTTAGAGATAGGGTGAGGAGCTCGGTCACTCGGGAGGAGCTCGGAGTCGAGCCGCTGCTCCTCCATGTCAAAAGGAGTCAGTTGAGGTGGCTCGGGCATCTTTTCCGGATGCCCCCTGGACGCCTCGCTGGAGAGGTGTTCCGGGCACGTCCCATTGGGAGGAGGCCCCGGGGAAGACCCAGGACATGCTGGAGAGACTACATGTCTTGGCTGGCTTGGGAACGCCTTGGCGTTCCCCCGGAGGAGCTGGGGGAGGTGTGTGTGGATCGTGAGGTCTGGGCGGCTTTGCTTGAGCTGCTGCCCCAGCGAACCGACTCTGGATAAAGCGGAAGAAAATGGATGGATGGACCATGTTTTCTGAGGATAGAGCCCAAGGGAAGCATATACAGGGAGCAAGTGTCCTAAAACTGAACCCTGTGGGATCCCATGTAAGAGTGGAGAGAAGGAGGATTTACAAACCCCAAGACCAACGCTCATTGTTCTGTCTGCTAAGTAGGACCTAAACCAGTCCAGGGCACTACCATACGATGCAAACGATTGAACAAAATACTTTGGTCTACAGTGTCAAAGGCAGCGGTCAATTTGAGCAAGATAAGAACAACATAGATGCCACTATCATCTTTAATGTCATTAAAAAGGGCAGTTTCCATGCTATGCAGTGTTTTAAAACCAGACTGAAAAACCTCCATGATGTTTTGTTCATCAAGGAAAGTTTTTAGTTGTGCATAGACAATTTTCTCCAGAATTTCAGAGACAAATGGCAGCTTGCAGATGGGCCTGAAATTCACTAAAATGGTACTTTCAAGGCCAGACTTCTTCAGCAGAGGTTGTATTACTGCATGTTTGAAGCTTACGGGGACAACACCAGAGGACAGGATGCTATTTATAATGGTCAGAACCGACTGCCCAAAGGTAGAAAAAAATTTCTTTAAAAAGTTGGGGAGGGACCACGTCATGAGGGAAACCTGATGTTTTTTTTGGGCCACCACATCCTCTAACACTGACCGAGTCACAGGTTCAAATCCACTGAATACCCCTGGGCAAGGAGCAGAGACAGAGGGGTCAGAGGTTGGCTGGAGAAATGAGAGCTCTTGTGGAAGCAACCGCCTCATTTAAAGTGCAGAAATCTATTACACACATCAGTCGATGTTTCCAAACATACAGGCTGTGGGACATTCAGGACAGAGTCAATTGTACTGAACAGTACATGAGGGTTCTTGTAGTTTTCTGGGATTATGCTTGACAGATCCTCTCTTTTGGATTCCTTGACAATGTTTTGATAAGAGCACCAGCAGTCCTTTAAAATTTTAAATTAAACCTGCCACTTGTCCTTCTTACACCTTCATTCAGCTCTGCACAGACACCAGAGAAGGCAGCAGAGAATTTTCCAGCAGTGAGGGGGTTAAAAGCCCAACAGAACCTGACGGGGGGTATTTAGCTACCACACAGGAGAAATCAACATGAAATAAAACTGGTGCATGATCAGAAAACACACAGTCACGATCTCCAAGTCTGACACAGTCAGACCATGAGAAAAAAACACAAGTCTTGTGTATGTCCATGCTCGTGTGTGGAGCTGGACACACACTGCTTCAAATGAAAAGAACCATGATGTTTAAAAAGTCCTTCACCAGAGGCTTATCAGGACAGCAGATATGGAGATTAAAACGCTGACAAGAAGGACACGATTATAGTTGGGCATCACTCCTGCAAGGAAGTTTGAAAACTCACTTATGAACTTCTTATTATATTTTGGGGACCGGTAGATGACAGCACAGAGCAGCGGGTCAGAGTGACCAACCTCGAAAACAGTCATCTCAAAACTGGAGAAGGATGCAGGACACTGCTTATAGTTAAAAGATTCTTTAAAAACAGTTGCTGTTCCTCCACCTTGGCCCAGCACCCATGGAGAGTTAAAATAAGAACAATTGGCCGGTAAGAGTTCCACAAGTGGGCTGCACTCCTGAGCGTTCATCCATGTCTCCATTACGCAAAGGAAGTCCAGATCACGGCAGCTGAATAAATCCCTGAATAAAAGTTTTGTTTGCTAGCAATCTGGCATTAACCAGGCCAATTCTGGTCAGAGCTGGAACTTGTGGCCTCGCAAATTGCTGTGCATGGAGCGGTGTCCTCAGGTTGCGGACATTTATCCCATGCCGGCGGAGCCGCGAGGAGAGGGGTCCGTGCAGCCGGAACAGGCCTACGTCATCCAAGCCAGTAACAGGTACCAGACAGCTGTCAATGGGATCAAGGAAGTGCCAGGGCACCACGAGGGGATATGATCCTTGTGCAGTACAGGAGTCATATGAGGAACATGCCAGGGAGATCCTTAACTTTACCATCCGGCCACTGCATTTACTGCGGCAATGATGGCGCTTCCACTGGGAAGGTAGTGCTGAGGCTCGGAGAAGGTAAGTCGGAATCTCCGACAACAGCGGAGGTAAAACACTTATGTTTCTGACATTTTGTCGTAGGCCCAAGAAGAGGGACTGGCAATCATACACCAGCAGAGACACGATCTGAGAGGTGTTCAGGCTTAAAAACATTAAAATCATCGACAAAAGTGGGAGCAACAGACGGCGTACCGCACATACTGGCACCATCTTGACTGTGAAAACCTCAAGTCTGGTTGGCCCCTAAAAATACCCACAAAAGAAGAATTTTTATTTCCTGTGGTGGAAAGTGCTGCTGCTGCAGACTGGTAACACTGAGAGTTGATGAAAGCGGGCGAGGTGATGTTTCAATACATGCTGAAACAGGCCTAAGTGCGCTCTAGCTCACACTCAACCCGCTGAATCAGTTTTAATCATGATCATTGAAGGCAAACGCCAAATCAGCTGGAAGAACATAAATCGTCCCTGTGACACAAACACAATAATTGCACAATAACCCGGATCACAGCGTTAAAATAACCTCCATCTGAGGCTGTGTGCTGAGACACGTGCACTGAGTCAACATGCTTCGCAAGTACACGCAACTGACAAGTGGAGCCTTTTACGTAACTGCTGCACTCAATGGTGGTGTCGCATCCCTCTCTCACCCGTCATGATGCTAAATTAGTAATCCCCATCAGGATGAACAAAATAACAGCTCCTTTTCAGTCTGTCACTCACTTCCCCTCTCCAGGCGTAGTAGCTATCTGTTACCATAGCGCTGAGGGAGGCAGTGTGTCTCCCAGGTTACAGATGCTGCAGGTATTCTCTTATGGGCACATCAAACATCACACTCCACTGTCTTTTCTTTATGGAGAAACATTTTTTGCAGAAATTAGTCCACAGCATGTATTCATATTCATTTATTCACGATAATAACAATACCCATGTAAATGAAGCTTTTAAAAATGATAAAAGGCACATCTATAGACTCACAGAGATACCCCAACTCATGGACCAGTGCAAGAAAGCTGATAAAATGAGTGAATGTAGCTGTTTCAGGTGAAATTTACTTCAGACGGGCATTTCAAAGGATTTCAGTTCATCTGATGTTGGTCTGTATGACAGTACTAGAAATACAGTACACATGAGTTCCATAAAAATATAGATCAAAGATTAGAAAAATATTTACCACCCCAACAAAGATTTAAACTGGGCTCATCAGTTTTCTTGCTGAAGCAAACATTCAGCCTGACTGTATAGATATTTATACTCAACAAAAATAGAAATGTAACATTTTCATTTTCACTCCCATTTTGATGACCTCATGCTATGCACAAAAACTGGAATGTCAATGAAGGGTTACCCTGAAATGAATTCATTTTTATACCCTCCCATTCCAATTAATGAACATGTCGCAATGAAATCATAACAATTAAGATTTAGGCTGTTAGTTACCATCCGACGATCCACCAGGATTACTTTGTGCACTTCCATGACTGGTTTCAAAGTATACGGCATTCGTAACAAACACACTGTAAAATCATCAGTGTAAAACTAACACTGTAAGTGTTAAATTAACACTGCATAAATCGACAGTTCCGTGTCCTGACATATGGTCCTACTCTAGCCAGAGTGGGACCATATGTTCACTGTCAGTGTCAATTTAACACTGGTGATTTTACTGTGCAGGAACGGAAACTTCCAAAAACAAAATACTTGTGAGTACTCGTGTGTTTCCGACAGCTGTAACGTGACTATTAGAAGTGTCCCAGCGTGCGCTTGAATTGAATTGAGCTGCTAACATTAGGAAGTCAGCCACAGATTAATTCCAAAGTTTAGATAAGTGTGATGTCGTGTTATGATGACTCATTTTTAAGTGATAACTTAATTTTGATGTGTAAAAGCAGCAGCCCTGAGAGCATTTAATGCACCTGCACTCTATAGTCCTAAACGCAGCCTGTTAAAATAAAAAAAATGCTTATAAGTGTTGTATTCAACTGTTACAGAGATGAAAGTAAGCCGGAATGCAGTGGTACGCCGTACCAGGAAGAGATATACAGTGTTCTACAGCCGGTGTCACCGACCGAACGGTCCCCCTAATAATCAGCCTGCCCTGCCTTCACTGCATGTGTCATTAGCTGCAGTTCACTGATTATCACTTTGTTTCTGCTTAAAACTGCACTCCAGTCATCATCTATCTCAGCGACAGATATCTGAAGCTTTTGTACAACAATCATTTCCACATAAATTCAGCATTATTTCATCATAAAAAAAGGATGAAGCGATCAGAGCTACACGAACTGCAAGCTGCTGCATTCACTATGCCTCCGTCATTTCAAAGCGTCACAGATTATCACCTCGTTTCTGCTTAAAACGGCCTTGTTTCTGCTTAAAACTGACTTTAGAATGATTTAAGAGGTTTTACTTTGTCATCTGATGGTTAATAAACCCATTAATCCATTTGATTGCTTTGGGTGAAGAGACTGTCTCAGACGAGCTGCCTAGCTCTGACATGACACATGCGCAGTGGAGGCAGGGCGGACCAATTTTTAGGGGGGGCCGTTCGGTCTGCAACACCGGCTTTGGCTGCATAAAAGAAAGCTGTGCTTTTACACAAAAACAAAACAACTCTTTTTTTAAACATTAAAACATCCAGATGGCCTAGATTTACTGCAGTCAAGTAAATTTCTGCACCTCTTTATCAGAAAACAAAACAA